>NC_138768.1:669025375-669137349 GCF_965119305.1 Pelophylax lessonae | reverse complement strand
AGACTAAGAGGAGAAGAGAGAGATATATAGATGGGAGAGAGAGAGACTGAGAGGAGAAGAGAGAGATATATAGATGGGAGAGAGAGAGACTGAGAGGAGAAGAGAGAGATATATAGATGGGGGAGAGAGAGACTGAGAGGAGAAGAGCGAGATATATAGATGGGAGAGAGAGAGACTGAGAGGAGAAGAGAAGAGAGATATATAGAGGGAGAGAGAGAGCTGAGAGGAGAAAAGAGAGATATATAGATGGGAGAGAGAGAGACTGAGAGGAGAAGAGACAGATATATAGATGGGAGAGAGAGAGACTGAGAGGAGAAGAGAGAGATATATAGATGGGAGAGAGAGAGACTAAGAGGAGAAGAGACAGATATATAGATGGGAGAGAGAGAGAGACTGAGAGGAGAAGAGACAGATATATAGATGGGAGAGAGAGAGACTAAGAGGAGAAGAGAGAGATATATAGATGGGAGAGAGAGAGACTGAGAGGAGAAGAGAGAGATATATAGATGGGAGAGAGAGAGAGACTGAGAGGAGAAGAGAGAGATATATAGATGGGAGGAGAGAGACTAAGAGGAGAAGAGACAGATATATAGATGGGAGAGAGAGAGACTGAGAGGAGAAGAGAGAGAGATATATAGATGGGAGAGAGAGAGACTGAGAGGAGAAGAGAGAGATATATAGATGGGAGAGAGAGAGAGAGACTGAGAGGAGAAGAGAGAGATATATAGATGGGAGAGAGAGAGACTGAGAGGAGAAGAGAGAGATATATAGATGGGAGAGAGAGAGACTGAGAGGAGAGAGAGAGATATATAGATGGGAGAGAGAGGAGACTGAGAGGAGAAGAGAGAGATATATAGATGGGAGAGAGAGAGACTGAGAGGAGAAGAGAGAGATATATAGATGGGAGAGAGAGAGACTGGGAGGAGAAAAGAGAGATATATAGATGGGAGAGAGAGAGACTGAGAGGAGAAGAGAGAGATGTATAGATGGGAGAGATAGAGACTGAGAGGAGAAGAGAGAGATATATAGATGGGAGAGAGAGAGACTGAGAGGAGAAGAGAGAGATATATAGAGGGGAGAGAGAGAGACTGAGAGGAGAAAAGAGAGATATATAGATGGGGAGAGAGAGAGAGACTGAGAGGAGAAAAGAGAGATATATAGATTGGAGAGAGAGAGACTGAGAGGAGAAGAGAGAGATATATAGATGGGAGAGAGAGAGACTGAGAGGAGAAGAGAGAGATATATAGATGGGAGAGAGAGAGACTGAGAGGAGAAAAGAGAGATATATAGATGGGAGAGAGAGAGACTGAGAGGAGAAAAGAGATGGAGAGAGAGACAGAAAGAGAAAGAGAGGGAGAGAAAAAGAGAGATGAAAGGGGAAAGAGATGGAGAAAACAAGATATAGAGAGAATTAGAGATGGAGGGGCAGACAGAAAGAGAGAGACCGAGAGAAAGAGACAGATAAATATTATAGAGAGAGCAGTGGACAGAGAGAGAGAGATGGAGAAAGAGAGGGAGATGGAGAGAGCAATAGAGAAAGAGAGGGATAAAGAGAGAGAGAGAGATGAAAGGGGAAAGAGACTGAAAGAGAGAGATAGAGAAAACGAGATATAGAGAGAATTACAGATGGAGGGGCAGACAGAAAAAGACAGATTGATAAATATTATATAATATAAGATAAAGATGGAGAGAGATAGAGGGAGAGAGAAAAAGAGAAATGGAGAAAGAAGCAGAGAGGTAGGCAGAAAGAGAGAGGGGCGGAGAGATTGAGAAATAAAGAGAGAGAGAGAGAGAGATAGAGAAAGATAGAGAAAGAAAGAGAAGAAGAGAGAAAGAGACAGAGAGTTAAAGATTATATATCACAAAATAAAGATAGATAGAGAGGGAGAGAGACTGAAAATGATAGAGATACAGCAGAGAGAGAGATAGAATGAATATATATCATAGATACAGAAAGAGAAATGGGCAGAGAGGGAAAAAGAGAGAGCAGAAAGATATATGGAGAGAGAGGAAAGGATGAGCTACCAAAAAAAAAAGAAAGGAACAGAGTGAACGACTGAGGGAGGGAAGAGAGAGACAGAGAACAGAAGAGAGTGCAGAGAGGAGCAGTGAGATGAACTGGACAATCTATATACAGTATTTGAAGCATCAGCTTTTATCAAGAGAACAGGAACTTGTATAGAAGGCTGTATACGGTGTAAGAAGGCTGTATACGGTGGCACCTGCAGCTCCTCAGGTGCAGAAATTTTATGCCCAGCTTATTTTTAGCCTCCATGTATATAAGGGCCTGAGTTCCCATCACCACCGGGGTAGGGATAGCAGTGGCGGCAATTTATTTCAGAGCCACCACAGTGCTATTTCAAAACAGTTAGCTTAGCCCCAGCATTTTCTGTGCGCCCCTCTTTGAATTTAGTACTAGAATCACCGACTGTCTGTGAAAGCCAGGATTTAGTCCTGGTTCACATTAGTACGATATCAGACATCGCATATGATTTGGAGCGCACTGCTCTGCAAATCACATGCGATGTCTGTGCGATGCAAATTCAGCCATACAGATTGTATGGCTGAATTTGCATTGCATTCGGACACAACTCGCACAGGGCCCTTCTTTTTTGGTCCGCAGCAGAATTGGATCGCATGGTGGTTCACACCTATGCGATTCATGTTCGAACTGACAGTTCGCACTGCGATATGCAAACTGATCTGGAGGTGTTGTTAACCCTGTATTGACACCCCCAACAATTCGCATATGGCAGTGTGAACTGCTTGTGATTTGAATGTGATGCGGGAACCTGCAATGGATTCACAGGGTTCCCGCATTGCATTTATGTGAACCGGCACTTAACACTAAACCCAGAAGTTGAAAAAATATTTTCCTGTGCTACACAGCATTCCATAGGATTCAGGAGACAGTGACGGGGGTCTTCCACTTTAATTGCATCCTGATACTTGATCAATTTACGAGTAGACCAGTGTCTAGAATCTGCCCACTCTGGGATGGGACTCTTTCAACTGTCTGCCCCCTTCACTCTTTTTATTCAGTTAAACATCCCTTGTCTCTACGTGGACACCACGTGCTAAACCACTATAACGCCACCAAAGCAAAGCTAGCAACAAACCTCCTATCACAGTACACACTAACAAATACAGTTTCCCAATTCTCATAAA
Organism: Pelophylax lessonae; assembly: GCF_965119305.1. Lineage (NCBI taxonomy): Eukaryota > Metazoa > Chordata > Amphibia > Anura > Ranidae > Pelophylax > Pelophylax lessonae. The sequence goes on along the minus strand of NC_138768.1, from coordinate 669,134,181 downwards.
GCATTACAATTTACAGCAGTATTACTAGGATTAATCACTGCACTTTAAACCAGCATTGAAAGGGTTAAAAAAAACCTGCTCACAGTGCCATTATGTAACAAAGGGTTCATTTTCGTGTTACATATATTCATTTATTGGCAGGTTCATATATTTATCCTTTCAGATTTGTGGATGAAGTACAATAATTAAGACCACACATTAGTAGTATAGTAATAAAAAGATTTACTTAGCTTCCATTAAAGATGGAATACAGATGATAAAACAGATAAATTCAACTTCAGTTTCAATCCAGGGAACCCCTCAACTTCTGAAGTCATCAGAAAGTTCTGGAATCATCAATCTCTATATTTCCATGCACATATTCACTTGCTTGTCCTGGACGAGGTTCTGATTCATCCCAAGCGTGTATTGTATTTTATAAGTGAAAAAAGGTGCCACCAATTAGCTGGTTTTATCCAGTTCTAACAAAAGAATGGCTATAACTGTCCTGAAAAAATCTGACTATCTGTGAGGTCAGAAAGATCAATGTATGCAAGAATGGCAGAGCCATTCAGTATACAGAAATGTATGTATAAGAAATGATACAGAAATGTATATAAGAAATGGGGACACAAAGGACTCCAGGGCCCCCGTCAGTGCATCAATGGATGGTTGGGACCCGGAGGGCTCCGCAGCCTCAGAGAGGGGATCAGGTGGGGAGATGTGCTCCAAAGGCTCCATGAGTCACCAGGGGGACCCCACAAAAAGTGCAAAACACTGCAAGGGACAACTCCCACCGCGCTTGCAACACCACCCGGTTGCCAGGCACAAGCACAAAGTGATCCTCAGTAGAGAGGGAGAGAACCCCACCAGACTCACCACCCAGCAGAAACAGGCACTTGCAGCTTCCAGGATAATCTGCACTCTATGCACAGTGTTTAGGAAGTGAAAGGATTCAGAAGTCAGCACCAGGGGATGAGGAGGAGCTCCCACCGCCAAAATCGCCACCTGCAGGGCTCCACTGTCATGGCTGCCGCTATTTGACAACAAACATGGCCACCATGTATAGAAACACACAGACTACAACAAAATGGCAGCACCATGAGGCTTACAGGGACCCAGGAGGGAACCCAGGCCTCAAGGACAGACCCAGGCAGGATGGGGGGCACTAGAAGGAGCCCCCACCAGGTACAACCCCCCTATACAGTCGATCGTCCAGTCACCAGCGGCGCACCCCCACCCCTGGCCCCCCATTGCCAGCATAGCACCCTGCCCCCACCACTCAAACAGTCCCAACATATGTTGAGGGGGAGGGGGGTAGGATGGGGGACAGATGACAAGGGGGGGTACCTGCCGGGAAGGAGCGGAACCCGGGGGTCCGACCTTCCCAAGTCGCGGCCAACCTAGCACGGAGCTGAGGTCTGCGTGCGCTCGCTAGCCAGACTGAGGTGACCACTGGATCTAGATTATCCAGCCCATCACCCAGTCCGGCAGTTGATTGTAGATATCACAGGAAAAATTCAGGAGAAAAAGAATTTCTACCTAAAAAGAAAAAATTGCCAGGACCAAAGATCCCAGCAAGGTCCTAGTGCCTATAGCAGAAAGTGGGAGTATACACCCTGGGACTGCCCATGGGCGTAGCCAGACTTTTTTTCTGCCTAGTGTCCAACTTCTGTAGGGGGCAGTATAACCCAATGGTTTTGAAGATTTGAAGCTGTGTCCCTCAATGAATGAAAGAGAAATTCAAAATTAACGACAGATAGTAGGACAAACCCCAAAAAATTATTCAAATAGTATTAATAGCAAAAAGGTCAGGTGTAGGCCCTTTACAAAATAATCTGGAGTGGGTGACTAGGGACAAAGAGAAGGCAAATGTATTAAATACTTTCTTCAGCTCTGTGTATACAAAGGCGCATGGGGGAGCTCATGTGTATAATGAAGATGGTATTGACACGGCCCCAAATGATCCACATCAGTTCAAAAGTGATATGGTCCAGAAATATTTAGACAGAATAAAGGTGGATAAAGCACCTGGAGCAGATGACATCCATGATCCATCCACGCACCCTAAAAGAATTGAGCGCTGTCATTTCAAAGCCTTTGTTTCTCATTTTTAGGGTCCCGTTAAGAAATGGAATAGTATCACTGGATTGGTGTAGGGCCAATACGGTGCCTATATTTAAAAAGCGATCAAAGTCTTTGCCAAGTAACTATAGACTTGTTAGTTTAACTTCTATAGTCGAGAAGATACTGGAGAGTTTAATAAATGACCACATATATGAGTTCTTGCTTGAAATTTTTTTTTAAGTAACATACAGCATGGATTTATGAAAGACAGAACTTATCAAACAAATCTGATTTCTTTTTATGAGGAGATAAAGAAAACCTTGGACAGAGGGGTGGCTGTGGACGTAGTATACTTGGACTTTGCAAAATCGTTTGACACAGTTCCTCATAGACGGCTAATGTGTACGGTAAAATCTACAGGCTTGGAAAGATCAGTTTGTAAATGGATAGAAAACTGGCTAAAAGATAGAATTCAGAGTAGTGGTTAATGATACTTACTCTGAATGGTCTAAAGTTATCAGTGGTGTACCCCAAGGTTCAGTGTTGGGACCCTTACTTTTTTAAAACTGTATAAATGATCTATGGTCTGGGATTAAAATTACCATTTCAGTCTTTGCAGATGACACCAAGCTTTGCAGTGGAATAACTTCCTTACAGGATGTCTCCAACTGTCTACAGCATCCCTATAGCACCCCCCCCCCCCAAATACTTACCTGAGCCCAATCCTGATCTAGCGATGTGCACGAGAGCCACAGCTCTGTGTAATCTCACTCCATATTGGATTGGACTGCTGTTAGTCACAAAAAGAGGAGGGTAGGGCTGAGCTGCAGCTCTGTGTGTGAATGGACACACAGAGCAATAGCTCAGGAGCGAGAATTCTCGGGTGCCTTCAGAACAAGCTGCTTGGCAAGAGGGAGGGGCCAGGAGCTCCAGCAGGGGACCCAAGAAGAGGAGGATCTTGGCTACTCTATGCAAAACCACTGCACAGAGCAGGTGAGGATAACATATTTGTTATTTCTTTTTTAAAAAGACAAGCCTATAATATCACTTTAATGAACCCTTAACATTGGCACATTTGTAAAGAAGAAAGAAAAAAAATGGCGCTCACCTCAATGACAATGTAGACCAAACAGGGGAGAGCATTATTCACTTTGGTTTTCTCAGTTTCCTTTCATGTTATCCTTCATTGCTTGTAACTTGCGTGTGACTCCCAAATCTTTAAATTTTAAATGTAATCATTCATTACCATATCATACCATAACAATAAAAAACTCAAGAAAACATGCATAAATAATAGCGAAATACTCATTGTCCACCAAAACTGTGTAGAAGTGTCCATTGTTTCTCAGTACACAACATCCTTCGTAAAGGAACACTGAAAAACAATAAATCATAATTAAAGAATATATTCTCAATCCACCCATAATTCTGTTTCAGTGACTTTATTTCCCTATTTAGAAAAAAATAATCTTCTTCTTTTTCCACACAATGTGTCCAAACTGCACTGGATGTCATTCCAATACCAGCTTCAGTATAAACAGTGAAATCCCACCACCTCTCTCAATCCATCGCCATCCAGTTTAACCACCTCCCGCAAAATCGTGTACCTGTACGTCATTTTGCAAAAGTGGTTGTACCGGGGTGATGCCGCAGCTGCAGTACCGTTTTTTTAACCACCTCAGTACTGGGCACTTTTTCCCCCTTCCTTCCCTGACCAATTTTCAGCTTTCAGTGCTCTTGCACTTTGAATGACAATTTCTCAGTCATGCTACACTGTACCCAAATTACATTTTTATCATTTTGTTCACACAAATAGATCTTTCTTTTGGAGGTATTTATTTACCACCGGGGTTTTTTATTGTTTTGCGATCTAAGCGAAAAAAGAGCGAAAATTAAAAAAAAAAATATTTTCTACTTTCTGTTTTAAAAGAAATCCAATAAAATCAAATTTCATCATAAATTTAGGCCAATACATGGGGGCAGGGCGTTTTTGACAAGATCAACAGGCATTTTCGGAATATTTTCCTAGTTTAAAGAAAAATATCATTATCGCCACCACATCTAAGGACTTGTTTGGGATCGAGTACCCCGGAGCAGAGAGGCATCCCAGGCCCCCGGAGGACTACACAGAGGGGAAACATCCTTTAAGCCCAGTGGGCTTTACAAGCCTGAAAGGTTCTGGTGCCATACGGCATACAGAACCCACTTCATCTGGTAAGTGATTTAATTCACTCATTTATAATGGAATTTGTATTATGGATAGATTACTTACACCTTGGAACTGAGGATATATTTGTCATTAAGGACAGTTTACCCCTACTATTTTGGAGCACAAAAGTCATCTTAATATTTTGGATTTTATTAATTTGGAGCACAGCAGCAGTCACTTTACATATAATGAACTTTTTTCTATGATCATATATATATTTCATCTTTATTAATTCGAAGCACAGAAGTCATTTTAACATTTGGGATAACCTTTCTTGGTTATGTGTATAATTTATTAATTGGAAGCACAGCAGTCACTTTATACATTGTGGACATTTTTTTGCTATTTATATATTGATAGAGAGACCTTTCATCATATTTTTATTATATGTTTTTTTTACTCTCTACTTATTGAATGAATTTGTATTTATATACTTATGCTGTGTCATTTTGCACTGATTTGCACACCTTGCACTGATTTGCAATATCAAGTAGTGGAATTTTAAGTTGATGTCTTGTGGTAATCTGATGCTTTGATATTTATATTGGCATTACATATCTAGAATTTAGAGTTCTAAGCAAGCGCTGTATTTGATCTTTCTTTGAGATCATACATATTTTTTAAATTTAGGCCAGAATGTATTCTGCTACATGTCTTTGGTAAAAAAAAATTCTGATAAGTGTATGATTTGGTTTGTGTTATAGAGTCTACAAGTTAGGCTACGTATCATTGAAAATTGATCAATCCTGATGTACTGACTACCTATCTAATTTCTTGAGGCCCTAAAATGTCAGGACAGTACAAATACCCCCCCCCCCCCCCCAAATTACCAATTTTAGTAAAGATGACAGTCCAAGGTATTAAGTAAGAGGCATAGTGAGTTTTTTGAAGTAGCAATTTTTTGCCCACAATAGTTTTGGGTAATAAAGAATTTTTTTTTCCCCACAAAATGTTCATAATAACAAGTTATTTCATACACATGGTATAGATAAGCTTGCGATTACACCCCAAAATATATTCTGCTACTACTCCTGATTATGGCAATATCACATGTGTGAGACTTTTCCACAGCCTGACCACATAAAGAGGCACAACATCCAAGTAGCACCGTCAGGTGTTCTAAAGGCATAAATTACACATTTCATTTCCTGAGTACCTATCACATTTTTGAAGGTCCTGGAGCACCAGGACAATGGAATTACCCACAAAATGACCCCATTTTGGAAAGAAAACACCCCAATGTATATTCTACGAGGCATAATGAGTCTTTTGAAGATGTCATTTTTTTCCACAAGTTTTTGGAAAATATGGAAATTAAATGAAAACTTTTTTTTACACAGAGTTGACAATTAAGATATTTCTAACACAAAGCATGTACATGGCAAAAATTACACCCCAAAATACATTCTGCTACTTGTCCTGAGTATGGCGATATCACATGTGTGAGACTTTTCCACAGCCTGGCCACATACAGAGGCCCAACATCCAAGTATTGAAGTAAAAGTCCAATGCACTACCAGTAAAGTAAATGAGAATAGTAATAAAAAGTGATCAGATAAAATATGTGTGAATAAGCTGACAATTTCTGTAGTGTCACCACATACCAAATAAAGTAAAAAATCTGTGAGTACATCGGCGCCATTCAAAAATAAGCTTGTGTAAACAACACACTCAGAATTTTTGTTTTTTAATTTATATACAAATCTAGCACTATAATAAATTCATAAAATGATGATCTTTAATCAAGAGGACTGTGCAAAAGAACAAGTAAATAGAATTTCCTGGCAGTCTCCATGGCAGCCTACGTGTGGGTTAACCCCGCCTCCTCTCCAATGGTATAGGACCCCCCTCTATAAATTTCAGCTTGCAGGCACAGCCAGTGTTCCTTTTTTGTCCTCCTCCAAGGATCAACTATTTGGATTATTTCCTGTTGGAATTTGGTCGGCTTACCTCAGAATGAAAAGTCGGTGTCTATGTCCAGGGCCCAGCCACGGGCGGGTGAGTGACATTTCAAAATCCCCTTTGGCTGATAACTGTGCGGTGCTTCGGATGGCCGACGGATATCCTGACAGGGTCTGAAGATTTGTCTCCTCCATGGCAGTGTTTTTGTTATGTTTGTTTGTCTCCAAACTATCTTTCTTTGCTATCCCTGGTGGCCCAATGGCGGCTGGAACGCTCCGTGCGTTCCAGCCATCTCCTTCCTGCTTCCCCTCCGCTCAGTCCGGCGGACGCATGCGCTGTGTGGTAATGGAGCTCCGCTCGCTGCCTGCGCATGCGCACTTCGCCGCGATCGGAAGCGAGGCCTGGTCCGCGCATGCGCACTTGCGATCACGGCCGGCCATCGCTGACGTCATCCTGGCGCGAAAATTTAAACGCCTGTCAGCTCCAGAGCATTTGGGAATGCACTGTGGGCATAGCGACGTCTTCCCGGTACCTTGTCCGTTTGTTTACCAGGTATGTGGGGACCGGATGCTGCATACCTTTTTGTGGTATGCAGGGGGGGGGGGAGAGCGGTTGGATGCATATTAGGACAACACCTGAATGTTCCTTATTGCTTTGTAGTGATCCCTGTATGCTCTACTTCCTAGTGAGTTTGTGGTTTTGCCTGAAACATGGATCCTGCTTCACCGCCCTCTTGTGGCCAGCCCTCTCACAACAGGTGAGTGCTGGTACATTTAGAGGGATATGAAGGGAGGGATGCTGGCTCATGATTCATGGCTAAATCCTGTGTCTCCCTGGATTTCTCTTTCTCCCAGCTCCTCCAGGTCTGGTCAAGAAAGAGACCCTGTCAGGCCACGAAGAGAATCATCTTCAAGGTCAAGACGCCGTGAGTCTCCATCAGGGAGCAGACATGAGAGGAGACGCTCACATTCCTCCTCCAGACACCGCACACACCGCCACAGTAGCCATACGGCCCAGAGAGCCTGTTGGGGTTGTGGGGCGCATGTCCCGGAGGACAAGTCCCTTTGCGAGCCCTGTTTCGCTCGTGCAGCTGGTGAAAGAGAGTCTGAAGATCAGAGATTGGAATCCCTGGTGAAACGGATTGTCCAACAATCCATGAAGGAGTGGAATGCTAGTCCCACACCTGGATCTGCTACTCCCAGCTCTCCTGCTGATGCTCCTGAAGAGCAAGGTCCCTCTCAGCCAAGCTTCACTTCCGGGAAATCCTCAGAGAGCGATTCGGAAGAAGAGGAAGGTGCAGTTGGGGGTTTTGATTTTGCCCTTGTTGCACCTCTCATAAGAGCAGTCAAAGAGGCTCTGAAATGGGAAGATCCCAGTACCCCACAGGTAAAACAGAGAAGGTTTTTCAAACATTTGGGGAAAGAGCGGCTAAACTTTCCGCTCCTGTCAGAATTGAAGGATGTCATCCTAGAAGAGTGGAGTAAAGGGGACAGCAAGACCTCCTTATCCTCCAAACTGTCCAAGTTGTATCCTTTTAAATCGGAAGAAGTCAGTCACCTGGAATCAGCTCCTCTGGTTGATGCTGCAGTTTCCAGACTGGCTAAACACGTTACACTCCCGCTGGATAATGCGGTGTCCTTTAAAGACCCTCTGGATAGGAAGATGGACTTGGATTTAAAAAGAATTTATGTCACAGCCGGTGCGGCTTGTAAACCTGTGCTAGCACTAGCAGCCATGTCTAAGGCCATGGAAACCTGGGTTTCTGATGTTGAGCTAAAATTAAGAAGTGTGTCTGAAGATGCAGTAGAGAACTCTCCTGTTCAGGAACTGAAGTTAGCTTCTGTGTTTCTTGGAGAAGCATCCATTGATGTGTTACGTCTCTTATCCAGATCCATGTTGGCTTCTGTCACAGCCAAACGGGCCCTGTGGTTGCGTCCCTGGCTGGCAGACCCAGCCTCTAAACAGGCTTGGTGCAAAATCCCTTTTGAAGGTTCCTCTTTATTTGGAAACAAATTGGATAATGCAATTACTAAAGTGACGGGTGGAAAGTCAGGTCTCCTTCCCCAAGATAGGGGCCTCTTTGGCCCTAAGAGGCAGCAACCAAGAAAGCAGTTTGCAGAGCGATCAAAGGATGCCCGCTCATATAGGCCTGGGCGAGATTACAGGAGAAATTGGAAGAGCAGCCAAGCATCCTCTCGTAAGCCGGTCAGAGGCTCAGCACCTTCCGGTCAAGAAACCTCGAAGTCCTTTTGAGATTGGGCCCGTTCAGACATGCCAGGTGGGGGCACGCCTGCTCCACTTTCAGCGTGTCTGGGCGGCCTCAATCTCAGACTTCTGGACCATCAGGACAGTGTCCACAGGACACACATGGACTTTCTCAACAGATCCCGTGTCCAGATTTATTCCCACTCGCTTGCCTTCTCAGGACGAGAAAAGAAACGTTTTGCTCGACTATGTAAGCACTTTGGTAGCTCAGGGCGCAATAATTCCGGTGCCCGTGCAGGAAAGATTCCAAGGCGTGTACTCGCCCCTCTTTCTAGTACAGAAGAAGAATGGATCCTGGCGCCCTGTGATAGATCTCACCTATCTCAACAGGTTCATCAAGAACGAAAAGTTCAAAATGGAAACCTTATCTACTATCCAGAAAGCAGTACTTCCAGGAGACTGGCTAGTGTCAATAGATCTCAAAGACGCGTATTTCCATGTGCCTATAGCAGTAAACTTCCACAAGTACCTTCGTTTCGCGGTAGAACATCAACACTTCCAGTTCATCTGCCTTCCTTTTGGCCTGTCCACATCCCCAAGGGTGTTTTCCAAGGTCCTTCTAGCTGTGGTGGCTCTAATCAGAACAAAGGGTGTACGTCTACATCACTACTTGGACGATCTTCTACTGTTGTCACAAGACCGGGATCAACTTTTGTTCCACAGGGACCTGGTCACTACAACTCTCATGGAGTTCGGATGGTTGTTGAATCTTCAAAAAAGTCATCTGGAGCCCTCTCAACATCTGGTCTATCTAGGGGCTCAATTCAACACCGTTCAGAATACACTTTCTCTGCCTCTAGAGAAAATCCCGGTGGTTCGGGAGAGGATCCTTCCAGCCCTCTCATCCTCTTTTCTGACGGCATCCCAGTGTCTCAAGATCATCGGCACAATGGTCTCGACGGCCCCTATGGTCAAGTGGGCACTGTGGCGAATGCGGCCCTTTCAGAGGGGCTTCCTTCGGCAGTGGAATCCGGAAGATCACGATCAGCATATCTTTATTTCCCACAGCATGAGGAGCAGCTTATTTTGGTGGCTCCAACGCAAGAACCTGCTCAATTGCCATTCTCTAGTCCCCATCACATGGGTCATCATTACAACCGACGCCAGCAACTCTGGCTGGGGAGCCCATTGCATGACAGAGGTGGCTCAAGGGAAATGGCCCCCGCAAGCCCACTCCCCGGTTTCCAACGTCCTGGAGCTTCGTGCGGCTTTTCTAGCTCTTCAAGCTTTCCATCATCTAATAGAAGGCAAATCCGTACTTCTTCGAATGGACAACACCACGGCAGTGGCTTATGTGAAAAGACAGGGCGGTACCAGGAGTCTCTCCCTTCTTCAAGAAGTAGACCCAATCATGACATGGGCCCAAGCCCATCTGTCCAACATCTCGGCGGCCTACATTCCGGGGCCACAGAATGTTCAGGCAGATTTCCTTTCCAGAGTTCAGTTGAATCACAACGAGTGGTCTCTCCACATAGACTCATTCAAGTGGATTCTGTCCCTAGGGGTCTCACCAGAAGTAGACCTGTTTGCATCTCCATGCAACCACAAGCTAGTCCGGTACTTCACACGCAGCAAGTGTCACCAAGCATGCGGAACGGATGCTCTGACCGACAGATGGGAATTCAGCAGGGCATATGCTTTTCCCCCATTTCCCATCATCCTCAGATTTCTTCAGAGACTCCAAGCGGAAGATGTGGAGATCGTCATGGTAGCCCCTCACTGGCCGAACAGGCCCTGGTTCCCACTTCTCCTGCAACTCAGCTATCGGAGCCCGATTCCCCTGCCCATCAAACCAGACCTTCTCTCGCAGGGAACAACATTACACCCCTGCCCCGCCTTGCTCAGGTTAACGGTCTGGTTCTTGAGAGGGAGAGGTTGGAGTCACTCGGATGCCCTCCTGGGGCAATCCCTACTTTAATGAACTCTAGGAGACCTAGCACGAACAGAGTTTACTGTAGAGTCTGGTCTAGATTCTTGGAATTCACGTACCCGGAGGGAAATCATTCCCTGAATTTCGGAGTTCAAGAAGTCCTGAAGTTCCTTCAAGCAGGTCTGGATAAGTTCCTATCAGTTGGGACTCTCAGGGTGCAAATATCAGCCTTATCGGTGTTCTCAGGGTTCTCCTGGGCCAAGCATATACTCATACAACAATTCTTCAAAGGTGCGGTCAGACTCAGACCTCAGAGGAAGCCAAGGTTCCCAAAATGGGACCTTCCCCTTGTCCTTAACGTCCTTTCAAGATCTAGTTTGTCGGACTCCATTAAAGATCTTACCATTAAAACAGCCTTTTTAGTAGCAATCACTTCAGCTAAAAGAGTTTCTGAGATCAGTTCTCTTGGATATAAAGAACCTTTTCTCACGTTTTTCCCGGACCGAGTAGTCCTAATTCCGATGCTCAATTCCAATCCGAAGGTATCATCGGTTTTTCATGAGAACCAGGAGATTGTACTTCCTACCTTTCGTTCTTCAGAGGATAATGAACCTCATCCCTTGGATGTAGGGAAAACTCTTATGGAATATCTCCAGTCAACGTCTTCTTTCAGACAATCGGATAATCTCTTCGTCCTTTTCTCAGGCAAGAATAGAGGGAAACGGGCCTCGTCAAGGTCCATTGCGGCCTGGATTGTGTCTGCCATTCAGCGAGCTTACTGTGTAGAGGGTTTGGCTCCTCCGGAGGCGGTGACAGCCCACTCGACGAGAAGCATCTCAACGTCCTGGGCGGCTTCACATCATGTTGCACCAGAAGTAGTCTGCAGAGCAGCTTCATGGTCTTCTGTAAATACGTTCATGACACATTATTGTGTGGAGCCAGCCTCCTTATCTTCAGTTAATTTTGGCTTGACTGTTTTGTCTGCTAATAATTTGAAGTAAAATTTGATTTGAAACATTCCCACCCGTGTGGTTTGGGCTAGTTATTTCCCACACGTAGGCTGCCATGGAGACTGCCAGGAAAACGGAAAATTCCTATCATACTTACCGTAATTTTCCTTTCCTGGTGGTCTCCATGGCAGCCGGAGTTCCCACCCTCTGGTCTTGGATTCGGCTAAGATATGGAACACTGGCTGTGCCTGCAAGCTGAAATTTATAGAGGGGGGTCCTATACCATTGGAGAGGAGGCGGGGTTAACCCACACGTAGGCTGCCATGGAGACCACCAGGAAAGGAAAATTACGGTAAGTATGATAGGAATTTTCCGTTATATCTGAATAGTAATATTCAGGTGAGGATAATCAATAAAAGTTCATATAAAGACCACGTGCAAATCAATAGACCAAAGTTTATAGATATGTGTCTCCAGTCTGCGTCCAGGGCTGATCACTTGTAGTACCAAGGAGACACATATCTATAAACTTTGGGCTATTGATTTTTCATTATTATTGGAGCTACATTGATTCATTGATTATTGAGGTGAGCAGCCACTGCGCTCAATGTTGGATTCTTTGTTTGGGATTGCTTACATCGTTGACACTGTTTGATTGATGTGCATCACGTTTTTTGGATCACCATTGTTCTACTTTTTCACCATCCATATATATATTTTTTCTGCACTTGCACATGGACTTTATATGAGCTTTTATTGATTATCCTCACTTGAATATTACTATTCAGATATATTCTATGTACTTGTTTTTTTGCACAGTCCTCTTGATTAATGTTCATCATTTTATGAATTTATTATAGTGCTAGATTTGTATATATATTTTAAAAATGTTGTTGAGTGTGTTGTTTACACTAGCCTATTTTGGAATAACGCCAATTTACTCATAGATTTTTTAACATCCAAGTATTACCATCAGGCTTCTAACACATAGCATGTACATACCAAGAATTACACCCCAAAAAAAATTCTGCTGAGCAAAGGGCATAAAGAAAAAAAAAAACAAGATTACCTGTGGTTTTAGCAGGCAGGAATACTGTCCCAGCACAGGAAAAGCATTGGTCCAGACAGCCAACAGAAATGTCCAGGAATTGTCCAGGCAGCAGGCAGAGATATGCCAAAGTATTGGTCCTGGATGTAGTTCAGGTAGCAGGCATAGGCATGGCCAGTTCAAGTGGCAGGCAGAGGCATGGCCAGTTCAGGTGGCAGGCAGAGGCATGGCCAGTTCAGGTCGCAGGCAGAGTCATGGCCAGTTCAGGTGGCAGGCAGAGGCATGGCCAGTTCAGGTGGCAGCATTATAAGGTAGAGCTGCACGATTAATTGTTAAAAAAATAGCGATCTTGATTCACCCTCCCTACGATTTTAAAATGGCATTTCCTCGATTCTTACAGGGCTGTTCCCTGCTCATGCACAGCTGTCAAAAAAACAAAACAAAACGACAAACACAATGTTTTACAATGTATCATTTCATTCTTTTAGATCAAAGGAATGAACTTTTGTCTGTAAAGGAGGGCAGTTTAACCTCTTAAAAACTAAGCCTTTTTCTGACACTTGTTGTGCACAAGTTAAAATCAGTATTGTTTGCTAGAAAATTACTTAGAACCCCCAAACATTATATATATATATATATATATATATATATATATATATATATATATATATATTTTTTTTTTTAGCAGAGACCATAGAGAATAAAATGGCGATCGTTGCAATCTTTTGTCACACTGTATTTGCGCAGAAGTCTTTCAAAAGGTGTTTTTATGGGAAAAAATACACTTTTAATGAATTTTACAAAAATACTAAACAGTAAAGTTAGCCCAATTTTCTTGTATAATGTAAAAGATGATGTTACGCCAAGAATCGTGATCTTTATTCTAAGCAAAAAAATTGCGATTCTCATTTTATCCAGAATCGTGCAGCTTTACTATAAGGCTTAGGGCCTTATAGTAGGTAAGATATAGTCAGGTAAGTCCTGAGGACAGGGGTAGAGGCTTCTCCCACCCAAATCTCTTTGAAGCCTCTGAGTCTCCAGACCCTAATTAAAAAAAAAAAAAAAAAACGGAGAAAAAATTTTTCTCCACTGGGAAATTCTGTTCTGGAGCCTCTCACATATGTGAGACCCCTGTGCTGTCTTGAATCCTACTAATACAGTGGCAGGGCAAATGATCAGTTCAGGAGGCAAGCAAAAAGCATGATGAAGGTCAATTCAAGTGTAATGCCTCGTACACACGCAACGATTGTTGGCCGTGAATTTTCGGCCAACGTCCGATCGGCCGATTGTCGGCTTGTTAGTATGATGCTTCCGACAACCGGCTGCAACTTTTCGGCAGAACAAAATCTGGTGTGAATGCTATAAAATTTTTGTCAACAGAACGGCCGATTGTTCGTCAGTCAGTACAGATTTCGGCAGACAAAAATCAGAAGAGTAAGACTGGGCATGCTCAGAGAAGAAAAAACACATGGAAAGTAAACCAACACATGACATCACTTCTGAAGTTGGTTGTTGTTGGCCGAAAAAAATTTGTGTGCAGTCTAGAGCACATTTCAACCAACACAACAACACTGGACAAAAGACGGCCTTTCGGGCGGCCGATAATCGTTGCGTGTGTACGAGGCTTAAGGCAGAAACATGGTTGGCAGAGGCAGAGTCAATGAACAGTCCAGGTCATACACAGAAATAGCGGAAACTGGAAAAATATCTTCACATCATAGTCGATAAACAGTCCAGGTCATACACAGAAATAGCAGATAGTGGAAACTGGAAAAATGTCTTTACTTCACTAAAAGTGCAGTGAAGTGTGATAAATCTGATAGCACTTACCAATACAGAGGCCTGGCTGGGAGGGACACAGTGGCGTAGCGTGGGGGGTGCTGGGGGGGCCAGCCGCACCGGGCGCAAAATCTGGGGGGGGGGGGCGCAGTGTCATGCTGCCATTTAGGAGCCTGCTCAGCCATCCTGAACAAGCCCTGCATGGACGGTGGGACTCGGGAGGCAGGAGGCTGATATTAAAGCCAGTACAGCTCCGGATGGAGGGCGGGACTTCAAGTTAACTCACAGGGGATTGGTTGCTAGCAACCAATCACAAGCTGATTACATGGAAAAGTTGTGCAGATCCCGCCCTCCTTCCAGAGCTGTCCTGCTTCTGATGTCAGCTTCATGCTTGCTGCCATCCATGCAGAGCTGTCCACTCCACTGCTGTCTCCTCTGTGAGTAATGTGCATTGTGGAGGAAGCTGAGGGTGCTGTGAAGGTGGAACTGAGGACAGGGAGTTGAGGACAGGAATCTGAAGATGGGGGATGGGGGGGGGAGGGCTGAGGACAGGAATCTGAAGATGGGGGGGGGCTGAGGACAGGAATCTGAAGATGGGGTAAAGCTGAGGACAGGAATGTAAGGGGGTTGTGGGGGTCAGGAATGTAAAGGGGTAGTGGGGGTCAGGAATGTAAAGGGGTAGTGGGGTTCAGGAATGTAGAGGGGTTGTGGGGGTCAGGAATGTAAAGGGGTTGTGGGGGTCAGGAATGTAAAGGGATAGTGGGGGACAGGAATGTAAAGGGGTCGTGGGGGTCAGGAATGTAAAGGGGTAGTGGAGCTCAGGAATGTGAAGGGGTAGTGGGGGTCAGGAATGTAAAGGGGTAGTGGGGGTCAGGAATGTAAAGGGGTAGTGGGGGTCAGGAATGTAAAGGGGTAGTGGGGCTCAAGAATGTAAAGGGGTAGTGGGGCTCAGGAATTTAAAGGGGTAGCGGGGGTCAGGAATGTAAAGGGGTAGTGGGGGACAGGAATGTAAAGGTGTAGTGGGAGACAGGAATGTAAAGGGGTACTGGGGATGAGGACAGGAATGTAAAAGGGTGGGGGGGGTGAGGACAGGAATGTAAAGGGGTAGTGGGGGGGTCAGGAATGTAAAGGGGTAGTGGGGGACAGGAATGTAAAGGGGTAGTGGGAGACAGGAATGTAAAGGGGTACTGGGAATGAGGACAGGAATATAAAAGGGTGGGGGGGGGGTGAGGACAGGAATGTGAAGGGGGGGTGAGGACAGGAATGTAAAGGCGGAATGGAGGTGATATAAAGGGGGCTAAGGACAGGAATGCAGAGGGGTCTGAGGACAGAAATGTGAAGGAGGAGGGGCATGATATAAAGGGGCATAAGGATAGGAATGTAAAGGGGGGGGTGATGACAAGGATGTGAGGGGGGGATCTGAAGGTGGGCTGAGGACAGTAATGTGAAGGGGGGGGGGTTTTGATGTGCAGGGGGCTAAGAACACTGATGTAATGACAGGATTGTGATGTGAAGGATATGAGGCTAGGTTTATAACATTGCTACCTGTGTTCTGCATGTAGGCAGCCCATTCATTTCATTTTGTTTAATTGTCAGTATAGTAATCAGGTAGGTTAGTGTAGGAATCAGGTAGGTCTCTGTAGTGGTCAGTGTAATTGTCAGGTAGGTCTGTGTAGTGGTCAGTGTAATTGTCAGGTAGGTCTGTGTAGTGGGCAGGTAGGTCTGTGTAGATGTCAGTATAGTAATCAGGTAGGTCAGTGTAGGAATAAGGTAGGTCTCTGTAGTGGTCAGCTAGGTCAGTGTAGGTGTCAGTGTAGGGGTCTGTGTAGGGGGCGCAAATTACTTACCTTGCCCCGGGCGCTGACAACCCACGCTACGCCACTGGAGGGACATTGGGGACAGTAGTATCGGGTGTCACAGTGAATTCCACTACTTGAACATACACATTTTTTTGGGGGTTTGCAGCCTGTTTGGGTAGGAGGGACGATATTGGGGATGTGCCTTTCATGAAGTCTGGCTAATGTATCAGAGCAAATTTGTACAGAGGCATGGTCATGGGGATAGAGAAGGGCTGTGATAATGTCCTCTTGAAGTTTTAGATAGGTTAGGGATCTTCGGGTGAATAAAATAAATGGCCACCTTCTTATACTTTCTTCTGGTGGCCAAGTGGGGCTGCATCAGCTGGTCGTTCATTTACACTGCGCCCCCCCCCCCCCCATGAATAGGTTGTATTCATGTACACATTTTGGCTTCTGGACTTAACCTTGTCTTGTCTGAAGTTCCACCATGGTGTCATCATGTACTGTGGAAAGCCACTTTGGGGCTAGTACCTCTGATTCCATTTCTTGGAGACCAATCTCTGTGGGAAGCCCTTGCGGTTGGACCGTGCTGTTCCACAGGCCACAGTCTTGTTTAGGTAGAGATGGCCGAAAATGTGAGACACTCATGTAGAAATTGTCTACATATAGGTGGTAACCCTTCCCAAACAGTGGTTCTATCAGCTGCCAGACAATCCAAGGGAGATAGCTAGCTGTCCTTTCCCTCATAAATTTTAGTAATCCGTGACCCTTTCGCATGCCTTGTAAAATTAAACCCCATATTTAGCTTGTTTACTGGGGAGGTATTGCTTGATGCCAAGTCTTTTTTCGCTGAAGTTGACTAGGGATTCATCTACACAAATATTTATATCAGGAGTTAAACATTTGCTTGAAGCTGGGGCAAAAAAAGAAAATGATTAGGGGCTGAATTTTGAATAATGTATTATAATCAGGATGATTTTGAGGGAGGCATTGGGCATTGTTTTGAAATGTAAAAATCTCATAATTTCGTAATGGATTCTGGGCTTTAAAGAGAAGTAGACTGGCATATGATGGATAGGTTGGGTAGACCAGTAGGAATGGAGTTCTTAATTTTTTTTTTTTGTCAGCCCCATGTTGAGGGTTATTTCAAGGTAAATTTTAAATTCTTTCATGGTGAGGGGTTTCCAAACAAAAGGCAGGGAGGGCATAGGAAGAATTGGGCTTGCTGGCAATATGTTGGCTGGCATACAGATAACACTGTTTCACTATGTAGTTCAGCAGATCATCCATGAAAAATAAATGAAAATAATAAAGTGGGGTTACATTTTGTGATTGTATTAGTGGGCCTGGCTACACTTTAAAAGGGGGAATTACAGGTTCTGCCGAAGTATCGGGCAGCCATGTAGGGTATAATAATACATCTGGGAGGCTAGTATGGACCCTGCCTTGTTGTGGATGGGACGCCCCCTTACTAGCATCTGGCCCATCATCTAGGAATGTTGCCCTGCTTGTGCTTGCCACTGCACAAGGACTTGCAGAACTGCTGGTGAATGCCTGCCTATAACCTTGGAGTGCTGCGCTGCTGGTGGATGCCACAAGATTTATTGCGCTGCTGTTGGATGCCTCAGGATTTGTTGTGCTGCTGGTGGATGCTTATGCCTGCTAAAATCTCCTGAGCCTCTTTGTTAGGATTCTGTCCTCCTTAGTTTCCATTTCAGAGCCACTGCTTTCTAATGGCTCATACTCGCTATATGAGTCTGACGGAGAGAGTTCCCTACTTCTCTCGTCCGACATACTCTGGAGTATATGCAAAGCCTCCTCGCTGCTAAATAATATTTTAGCCATGTGGGCAGATATGCGCAGATGATTCCTGGGACAGATGTGTCAGATGTGTGACAAATGTTGATCACTGGGATGTGGCAGATGTTCACTGGGAAAGATGTTGCAGATGTTCACTGGGACAGATGTGGCAGATGTTCACTGGGACAGATGTGGCAGATGATCACAGACAGATGTGGCAAATGATTACATACAGAGGTGGCAGATGATAACAGACAGATGTGGCAGATGATTACAGACAGACGTGCCAGAAGATCACAGACAGACGTGTCAAAAGATCACGGACAGATGTGCCAGAAGATCACGGACATACGTGCCAGATGTTCACTGGGACAGATTATTTTACTGGGACAGATGTGTGACAGGTGTTTTTCACTGTGTTGTGGACACTGTTTTGGGGACACTAGCTGGGTGATCAGTGTGTAAAAAGCAGTAAAACAGCTCAAAACTCACTGATGCCCGGCTGGCAGCACAGATCCGCTCTCTTTCTCCTCACTGACAGGCTCTGTGTGAGGAGAAGCAGAGCCGATCGCCGTTACAACGGCTTTGTTTACATTACATGGCGGCTGTGATTGGACACAGCCATCATGTGATCAGGAGGGCCAATCACAGAGCCCTCCTGCTGAGCGGTGTTGCGCTGTGTCTGGGGGACACAGGCACACCTGGATCTTTCTGAAGGACGTTTAAGAACGTCCACTCAGAAGGAGGAAGTGCCCATCGTATATGTGCAGTGGCTGGGTGGGAGGAGGTTAAAGCCTACAATCAGCTTTCTTGTAATAACAACTGATGCAGGTAAGCAGTCGTTCAGCTGATATTACAAGCAGCAGGAGGAAACGTGTGTCCCCCTGCCCGGGTCTCCCGTCCCTCCGGCACATCAGACGGCTGGCCGGAGACCCGAACAAAGCCAGAATTAGCTTGGTTCTCTCATGTAGTAACTCAAACGCGACATCCCAACATCACTTCCGGTTTACTCGGCAGCCAATGGCGCCAGTTTTAAAAAAGTATTCAAAAACGCTGATATAGACGTTTTGAATACTTGAAGTGCAAAGGAGGGTTTTGGAGTCCTTTAGACCCCAGATCCCTCCATAAAGAGGACCTTTCACTGCCTATTACAGTGATCCGAAGTTATTTTTTTTCTAAAAGGACAATGTAAAAAATAAACAAGAAAAAAAAATAAATACGTTTTTAAAGCACCACATTCCTCTGTGCTCGCGCGCCACAGAAAACGGATATGTAAGGTCTCGCCCACAAATGTAAACAGTGTTCAAATCATACATGAGATGTATCACCGTGATCATTAGAGCGAGAGCAACAATTCCAGTGCAAGACTTCATCTGTAACTCTAAACAGGCAACTGTTAAAAAAATTTAAAGCGTTGCTTATGGAGATTTATCGTACCGTAGTTCCATTCCATGAGAGTGCACAATTTTAAAGTGTGACATGTTAAGTATCTATTTACTCAGCGTAACATCTTTTACATTGTACAAAATAATTTGGCTAACTTTACTGTTTATTTTTTATTTTTTAATTAATTTAAGTGTATTTTTTTTAAAAAAAAACTGCATTTGAAAGACCGCTGCGCAAATACAGTGTGACATAAAATATTGCAACGACTGCCATTTTTATCTCTAGTGTCTCTGCTAAAAAAATATATATATATAATATTTGGGGGTTCTAAATAATTTTCTAGCAAAAAATACTGATTTTAACTTGTAAACAACAAATGTCAGAAATAGGCCTGGTCTTGAAGTGGTTAATCCACAGGTAAGTAAATGTCAGAAGCTGGAAGGCCTGTCAGAAATAGGCATTTGTACATAGCCAGCAGATGTACAGTTCATCTTCAAGTGGGAGCAAACAACCAGGCCTATTCGGAGACTTTTTGTTTACAAGTAAAAATCAGTTTGCTTTTTTTTCTGCTAAAATATTACTTAGAACCTCTAAACAATACATAACATGCATAACAATGCATAACCCAGAGGTGCAAGTTAAAGATTTTTCTCCTTCTCCAATCCCTTATACTAGTTTGTGTACAAAAAGCGTTAACAAGACACAGACATGATGGCTTGCCCAAAAATATTATTATAAACTCACATTACTCCCAAGTAAAAGAATGTATTATGAAGCTAGCAAAGGAAATATCTGACATTTTTTGGCTAATCCTGTCTAAATCTTGGCAAATTATCACCAGTGACTAATCAAAACAGAAAATATGTGAGAGCCATTTTTCAAATATTGATCAAGCCTTAGGTTAAATATTACTAAACCTTTCCTTACATATTGATTTTACTTATCAAAAAGAAAAAAAAACACACCTACAGTATTCACCAACATATCAGTGAGTGAGAATTCATGCATCTCAGACTCATTAACTGTGGTTGAGGCTTTCCAATCAAACCTAAAAGCTCCAGCACACATCCTCCTTGCACTCTAGGAATCAAAATCCAAAAAGGAACTTTAAAATGTAAACCCAAAACCTTTTGTATAAGCTTTTACATTTAAATGCAATTCGTAAAGTAATTTTAAATCTTTTTAAATCTAAAACTTTTTTTTAACCACTTTACCCCCGGAGGATTTTGCTGTCCTACGTCCAGGCCACTTTTTGCGATTCAGCACTGTGCAACTTTAACTGACAATTGCGTGGTCATGCAACGCCATACCCAAACAAAATTAACGTCCTTTTTTTTCACAAACAGAGCTTTCTTTTGGTGCTATTTGATCACCTGTGCGATTTAAATTTTTTGCAATATTAATTAAAAAAAGCGACAATTTTGAAAAAATAACAATATTTTTCTACTTTGACAGTTAAAAAATATCCAATATATTCAATTTTTGTCATATATTTAGGCCAAAATGTATTTAGCTACATGTCTTTGACAAAAAAATTCTCAATGAGCGTATTTTTAACCGTTTTAAGACCGAAAGATTTTACCCCATTCCTGACCAGGCCATATTTTGCGATTCGGCACTGCGTTAATTTAACGGACAATTGCACGGTCGTGCGATGCTGTACCCAAATTAAATGTATGTATGTATTGATCACCTGTGCGATTTTTACTTTTTGCGCTATCAACAAAAAAAGCGACAGTTTTGAAAAAATAACAATATTTTTCACATTTTTTTATATGAAATTCCCCCCCCCCCCCCCAAAAATGTAAAAACCTAAATTTTTTAACATTTTAGGCCAATTTGTTTTCTGCTACATATTTTTGGTAAAAAAAAAAAATCGCAATAAGTGTATTTTGATTGGTTTGCGCAAAAGTTATCGCAGCTACTAACGGGAAATTTATGTCATTTTTATTGTTTTTTTTTTAACTAGTAATGGCGGCGATGTGCGATTTTTTTTGCGGGACTACGACATTGCGGCGGACAGATCGGACCCTTGACTGACATTTTTGACACTTTTGGGGGTACCAGTGACATTACTACAGTAATCAGTGCTATAAATATGCACTGTTACTGTAAAAATGACACTGGCAGGGAAGGGGTTAACTTTTATTGGTGATCAAGGGGTATGCCTGGTGCTTACTATCGTGTGTGGGGGGAGGGGACTGTGTGACACAGGCACAGATTGCAGGTTCAGCTATGCTGAATCCTGCAATCTGTTCCTGCCTGTCACTTAGGAGATCCGCCCGCTTTGTTTACACAAGCGGGCGGATCTCCACACTCGATCCCCGACGATCAGGGAAGAGCAGCGGTGATCACCGCCGCTCCTCCCCTGGCCCGACTCCCGCTGTAACTGAATACAGCGGGAGCGAGCCTCCGGCGGCGCGCGTGCGCCGCCCACAAGGGGAGGAGTCCAGCGACGATAACAAACCACTTTGCCGCAGTAGTACCCATGTGAGCGGTCGGCAAGTGGTTAAAACACCTGGTAAAACTGCATGAAGGTCTTTGTTCTGGCATTTATAGGGCAACAACACTCTCACCCTATCTCACATCTACTCTCCACATTGCACTGTTACATGCCCTTCCAGTGAGGACCCTAAGTGTACATGCCAACACTTATTGCATAGACATTTACCATAATCTATACTCAGACAAAAAGTTATCCAAAAAAAATTATAAAGAAAAAAAAAATGGGTAGACTCAATGGACCACTTGGTCTTTTTTTCTGCTGTCACTCTTCTATGACATGTTTTGTCTATTGCCACCATCAGAAAGCCCAACTTAAACAAATGATGTACACCCACCACTGGAGTGCATATAGACAGGAGGTGGCTGCACAGAGGATGAAGAAGCCCTGAGATGCAAAAACAGATAAAACGATTAAAGCAATATATTCTAAAGAAGAAAAACATGGCAAATGTGTGTTCTTTAGCAACGGTCATCTAGTTAGGATTAACCACTTAAGCCCCAGCCCTATTTCGGACACTTTTTGTTTACAAGTTAAAAGCAGTATTTTTTCCTAGAAAACTACTTAGAACTCCCAAACATTATGTATATTTTTTTAGCAAAGACTCTGGAGAATAAAATGTCGGTCATTGCAAAACTTTTTGTCAAGCGGTATTTGCGCAGCGGTCTTTAAAACGCAATTTTTTTGGAAAAAAATTGAAAAATCACATTTCACTGCATTTAAAAAATACTAAACAGTAAAGTTAGCCCATTTTTTTTGTATATTGTGAAAGATGATGTCACGCCGAGTAAATAGATACCCAACATGTTACGGTTTAAAATTGCGCCCCCCCCCCCCCCCCCGTGGGATGGCGACAAACTACGGTCAATAGAGATCTCAATCTGCGACGCTTTAAATTTATTTAACGGTTACCAGTTTAGAGGTAGAGTGTAGCTCTTTTTTTTAAATTATTGCGCACGCTCTGGCGATACCTCACATGTGGGGTTTGAACAGCGATTTCATTCGCGGCTCGACTTGCGTATACGTTTTTTTTTGTGCGCGAGCTAACGGTGACGGGGGCGGCGAAATTTTTTTTTTTTTTTCCTATTTATTTTTTTTAAACTTTATTACAGGTTTTTTAAAAAAAAAAAATCTGATCACTTTTATTGCTGTCACAAGCAATGTAAACATCCCTTGTGACAGCAATATGTGTGACAGGTACACTTTATGGAGGGATCGAGGGTCTAAAAGACCCTAGACCCCTCCACTACACTTCCCTGTATGCAAAACGCCGAAAACGGCATTTTTGCATACAGCCGTTTTTTAAATTTGCCGCCTTTTGCAGCACAGTAACCCGGAAGTGAGGTCATGGACGCCGCCTCCGGGTTACGTCATCGGAGCCCCGATCGATGCCGTTTCTGGAATTCATCGGGACTCCATCCAGCCGGCGGACGTGCCGGCTGGGTGCTCGGGGCTCCCGGTGGGACGGGAGTCCCGGGCAAAGCCACGGAAGGCGGCGGGAGGGGGGGGAACGTCCCCTCCCGCCCCCCGGGTAACGATCGAGCGGCTCCCGAGCCGCATCGGTCGTTACCGACGGAAAGCCGACCGTCGGCTTCAAACCACGGTACCGGGATGATGCCTCTAACTATGCATTTTGTAGCGCATTTTCAGTTTTGCAGAAACATACTAGAGTCCATTTAACATGGTTTCCTATGGGTCATGTTCACATCTGTGCATTTTATTAAAAAGGGCCTGGGACTTTTTTCTGGTTTTTGGTTCCATAGACTTCAGTGGATCAAAAATGTATATTAAAAAACACAAAATGCACTGGGAATATGCAAACTGCAACCTGCATAGGTGTGACTCAAGCCTTACATCAGTTTGACAAAATGAACCTTAACGATTACCACTAATTCGATCATGCCCACCTGGAGTGGGAGGTTCCCAGGCAGTGGGCTGTGCATGTGTTTTTCTATTTGCTCTTTTATTCAAAACTATCGAGGACAACAAAGAATGGTGTTCTGAAATGATGTATTAGGTTAGGTAGGTTCAGAAGAAAAAGAAGATAGCATTTATATGTCCACTGCGCTGGAGTCGAGGCCTCCCCCCATCGTATCTTGGGAAAAGGTTTGTAAACTGTTATTTAGGATGGATTTACTTTAAATGAAAAAACCCACCATAGTCTGGCTTATCTAAAGATCTGTATATATAGGCTCCCTTCAAACCATAGTGTCAAGGTGTCAATGTCAAAGCATTTTAAAACCCAAAATCTTTTTAACCAGGTAATTTTTAATGAGGATTTACAGGTTTAACAAATACAATTATTGTGATTTTAAAGTCTTGTTTTAAAAAAAAAAAAAATAATAACAAACATATACTTACCTGCTCTGTGCAGTTTGTTTTGCCCGAATCCTCCTCTTCTTGGGTCCCTCTTCGGCTCTCCTGGCCCCTCCTTCTGTGAAGTGCCCCCACAGCAAGCAGCTTGCTATGGGGGCACCTGAGTCAAGTCACAGCCCGTGTGTTCATTCAGACATGGAGCCAAGACCCAACCCCACCCCCTCTATATCCTGATTGGCTGAATGATTTTGATCGACAGCAGCGGGAGAATGCGAAATAAACCTTCTGCCTCTATAATCCCTTTAAACAACCTTTATTCCTAGGTCGGAGGGAAATAGCTAGTGACTTGGTGGGACTGCCGTTTGGCAAGTCAAACGACTTACACCCTACATATGCCCTTATGCAAAAAATGGAACCAAGCCAAACAGCCTCAACAGGTCACGGGATTCACACAGTTAACCCCGATTTGGGAAATCGCTCATTACTCGGAACTGCGACCCCTGGAACTTAGGGGCCAAGCCCAACCCCTGAAAAACAACCCCACACCATAATTCCCCCTCCACCAAATGATTTGGACCAGTTCACAAAGCAAGGTCCATAAATACATGGATGAGCAAGTTTTGGGGTGGAAGAACCTGACTGGCCTGCACAGAGTCCTGACCTCAACCTGATAGAACAATTTTGGGATGAATTAGAGCGGAGACTGCGAGCCAGGCCTTTCTGGAAGAATGGTCAAACATTCCCATAGACACACTCCTAAACCTTGTGGACATCTTTCCCAGAAGAGTTGAAGCTGTTATGGCTGCAAAGGGTGAACCCTACAGACCAAGACTGGTATTCCAATAAAGTTCATGTGCGTGTAAAGGCAGGTGTCCCAATACTTTTGACAATATAGTGTATGTGTAAATCCGGCCTAAGTCTTACATTTATTTTAAAGTGTTACTAAACCCAGGATGCTGCACTTCACTATATCTGGTCTCCCACAGTACACAGAACATGGAAATGCAATTATTTTAGTAAAAATAAACTGCTAAACACCTTTTCTAATCAGCAGTATATAACAGTCTTGTGCCTTCTAGCAGTGTCTGGTTAAAGCTTGTGGTTGAAGTTTTCATTCTCCTCTGACTGTCCTATAAAGCTGCATGACCCCTGACTTTGCCTAGACAGTGTTGAATGGCCCTGTGGACCAATGCACCCCCCCCCCCCCCGTTTTATCAGCAGATGGATTGGGGACAGTAAAAGAAGGGGAGGATGAAAGAAGACAGGATCAAACAGCCTTATTTACCCTTAGGGTACACAGTGAGTATAATAATCATTTTTTACTGCATATACAGACTGATTTTATTGTGTAGTAATACTTTATCTATACTTACTAATTAAATATTTATATTTAACCATTGTTAAGATTTATTAAAGTGGTTGTAAAGGCACAGGGTTTTTTACCTTCATGTATTCTGTGCCCAAACCTGTGTGCAGCAGCCCCTCCAGCTCCCCTCCCCCAGGCCCCTCTAATACTTACCTGAACCCCCTATAGATCCAGCGATGTCCACGGGAGCCTTGCCTCTCCAGGGACTCGCACTCCTTATTGGCTTTTGGCAGCAGCGGGAGCCAAACCAAAAAAAAGACAAGATTTTTATATCGCTTTAAGTCTGGAGGACAGCTTTTGCCCTATAAGTAATAGGCGAGAGATCACCATGAGCATGACAAGTGCCTAACCTTACTTTGGTAACAACACAAGCTGTCTCCAGTATAACAGAGCTCTGTACTTAAAGTGCAACTCCAGCCTCCCCTGTTTCTGACCCTTCTGCCTCTGGTGCTTGGTGAAAAACTGTGTTGCTCTGTAATTTTCTCACCTTCCTCCTCCCACTCTGTGCCTCCAAATTTTAATTTCAGCTGGCACACTTCCTGCCTTCAGATGCTCTGTCTCCAACAAGACCTTCTGAGCTTTATCACAGCCGCTGTGTCCAATGTGGTGCACACAACTTCCCGTTTCATCTTGAGTTATCGCAGAGCCTGCCCCCTATTGCACACGTTATCCTACCTAGGAGACAGGAACTGAAGCTAACACTGAACAATACGTTGTGTGAACAGGGCCAAATACAACCTACCTGAAAGGGGCCGCCCCACCCTAAAGTGACTGAGGACATAGATTTATCAGTCCCTTTCTCTGCAACATCAGCTGCACAGATGAAAGAATAGGAAGTGCTCCGAGGCTTCCTGCTCATTCACAAACTGAATCATAGTAAATACAGTTTACTATGCTATTGGATAGTTACTGCATGTGCCCAAAGAATGAGGTCAGCTGACTACCTGAATATACTGAATGACCAGGTTTTTCTATCAATGGATTTTTTTCTTCCCCGATGGCATGGGCATATTCCAAGATGACAATGCCAGGATTCATCCGGCTCAGATTGTGAAAGAGTGGTTCAGGGAGCATGAGACATCATTTTCACACATGGATTGGCCACCACAGAATCTTTGGGATGTGCTGGAGAAGGCTTTGCGCAGTGGTCCGACTCTCCCAACATTTGGTGAAAAATGAATGCAACACTGGACGGAAATAAATCTTGTGACATTGCAGAGGCTTATCGAAACAATGCCACAGCGAATGCGTGCCGTAATCATAGCTAAAGGCAGTCCAACAAAATATTAGAGTGTGTGACCTTTTTTTTTTTTTTTTTTTGGTGGAGACTTTTTTTTGGCCAGGCAGTGTATGTGTGTATATTAAAAAACATAAATCAGGCGTATCAGCTGCACAATATAGAAAAAGTCCATAATAGTCCATGAATGATAAAAATGTCCAACATGTAGAGTTGCCATCAAATGAACCAATAAGCCAAAGGTTCCAACGAAGCTGGAAGTAAAAAGAGAGAAGAGGCGCCTATAAGTGTAGACTTTAGTACATTTATTAAGATATAATAGCACTCACAACAGTTAAAGATTACAAATGGTAGGTGGGCACCATCCTTGGTGTTCCAGGGTAGTAGCGTTCGTCATCCTGTGGACGCCGCCATCTAAATCAATGTCCCCTCTTCACCATTTTGAATAGCAGTTTTGTGATGTCATCTATTCACGACGCCGGAGTTTCCCGCTCTCTAAGCCTCGGTTTCATCTGTTTGCCTTCCAAGCCTCGTTCCCACTTGCTGCAGCCGGCCCATTCACAAAGTGCAGTGCAGTAGGAAACCGGCTGTGAAGCCTCAAGGCTTCACTTCCAGTTTCCCTTAGCCAAGATGGCGGCGCCTACAACCAAGAGCCTATTCAAGAATCACCTCAGGTGAGGACACCGTTGGGTGCCTGAACAGGTAAGTGCCCTTATTGTAAAAGTCCGCAGCTACAGTATTTGTAGCTGCTGACTTTTTTTTTATTAACAAAACAGAATTGCTCTTTATAAAAAAAACATAGATGGCACATACAGTAGTCAGTCAAGGCTACAGATACAAAAATGAAGAATGAGATATCCTAGTAATTTTAAGATATGAAATGTTATCCAAAGAATATAAGGGGCATGCATTTAATAAGCACTAAAACAAACAAAGAAAAAAAAAGGGGGGGGGGAGAAGAAGAGACAAATTTGGCCCCTTAAGGAGGAAGCAATAAATAATCCAATCATGGTTGCCAGATTTTTTCATATTTGTGGTGGCAGTTTCTATTTATATATGTCAACTCATACATTGGTAGGGCCCCGTTTATGATTCATTCCCAATGAGATATTGGGGGGGGGGCTCATTTGAATATTATTTCCTTTTTAGCTTAGTACAGCAGGTACGACACCAATAGTTTGGTATATCTAGGTCTCTGCTCATCACCATGCATGTCCAGGAGTGCCAACTCATGAGTGCAAGGGATAGATAATTGGAGATGGGTATTAATGAGGTCAAAAACTTCCTTCCAAAATTGTGTCACCCGTGGGCATGTCCAGAACATATGGAAATATGTGCCCTTGGCCATAAGACATCGAGTGCATGTTTTAACCCCTCAATACCAACATGGCTTTTCATTAAAAAAAATATATAAATATATATTTTAGTATTAAACCTCCAAAAAAAAAAAAATGTAAATCGCACTACAAGGTAAATATAAGCAGCTAACCCATCAACTGAGGTAAGTTGAAAATAAAGTTAAAAACCACTTCATTTATGATCATTATATCTGGACTTCACTGGTTGGCCACTGTTTAGTGAATTATCTATTTTTGACTGTTTAGATTCGATTTTGTGCTTCACTGTTTTATAGTATTTTTGTATAATGGGACATTTATACACTTAGCGCTACACTTGGATTATTAACTTAAACCTCAAAAGTCTGAAAAATTACAATTGATATCATAACTCAGAAAGTGAAGATTTGCTGTATTATGTGGTACATTCAGAAATGCCTACACGGTATGCTGAAAAGTCTATCTTTTGCCTCATGGAATTTGTCCTGAAATATAGCAGAGTTGGTCCTGGTTTGTGATACATATTAAGGATCGACCGATTATCGGCAAAGCCGATTTTCACTGATATCTGTATCAGCCCCAGAACTAGCCGATATTACCGATATTCCAAATATTGCTCATGTAAGAGTAAAATGATGTCACATAGCATAATTCTATTTACAAATGTTATTGAATATGCCACTCACATATGTACAAAAGATATAAGCAATTCCACATTAGCAGATCTGCTGGCAGATCGGTATTTCTCACCCACTTGCCGTAAGTGATACCCAGGTGATACCGCTCCGTTCGGCGTGACCACGTTACCTCCGAGATCGTATGCCGGACAGAGCGGTATCACCCAGGTGTCACTTACGGTAGGTGGGTGAGAGACGGAGCGGTATCGGGTGGGTGGGAGACGGAGCGGGACTGGGTGGGTGGGAGACGGAGCGGGTGAGAGACGGAGTGGGTGCCAGACGGAGCAGTATCACATACGGCAAGTGGGTGAGAGATACCGATCTGCCAGCAGATCTGATAATGTGTAATTGTTTATATCTTTTGTACATATGTGAGTGGCATATTCAATAACATTTGTAAACTGAATTATGCTTGTGACATCATTTTACCCCTACATGAGCATCATCATCTAATGGTTGGAGGAGAAGAAGACTTGTCTCGGATCCTGACATAGGTTTCACAAAATATCGGCCTATGTCAGCTGATACTGATATGTTGTGACCAATATATCGGTATCGGCCCTGAAAAAAACCATATCGGTCTATCCCTAATACATTTGCCTTGTACACGTGATCAGATGATCTGATGACTTATCGTTCGCATTTTGTTGCATGATACTCCAATGGAATTTAACAATGCGTACTAAACGTATGATTTATTTGTATGATTCTGGAAAAGCTTCCTGGTTGCGTAGCTATGTATCCGATAGTGCAAAACAAAAACAATGGCAGCCAGGCTTTTTCCATGTTATTTTCGTGTTTCTGATCATGAGTGGTCTTTGTCCATCGATTTTTAGCAAACGCATATTCTACTGATTAAACGTTTGTTGTTCGATAGGCTATCGTACGACAAAGGTTTTGGGGTTGGCCTTTGGATTTTGTTGGACAAAATGTAGTGATCAGCTGTCAAAAGCTGTGTACTAAAGATCAGATTATCGTGCAATCAATTCGAAAGCAATTTTTTTTGTACGATTATCTGATCGTGTGTACAAGGCATTAGGCACCTGTGCCTGCAGACTCATAGCTGTATATCTGATTTCTGACATCAAAGGCACTCCTGCTAGTCTTGGGAGTTTGGAGTGAGATTTTGTGATATCACTGTGCTGTTATCACTGTGCTGTTGACTTTTCTCTTTGCTGGAGGCTCAGACAGGAGGAAGCAAAGAACTGCCTCTACCAAGATTGCTGCCTCCACAGAGAGAAGCAGTGCAGAACAAGGCATGGTAAGTCAGTAATGGGAAAGAAATTGGTTGGACAGGCAAGGACTTTAAAGGCACCATGATTTGTTAAAAAATAACAATTTTATTATAAAATGATTAAAATAACATCAAAATATGAAAAATATGCCCCAAACGGAGGCATTGGTTGGTCGATATATCAGTACATTTGATTGATGACAGATAATATACAGAATAAACAATTGTACAGTTTTCTTAATAACATAAATTTGAAAAATACATCTCATCAAAGGAATCTCATGAGGAGTGACAGAAGATGAGGCTGCCGTCCATCAAGATCGACTGATGTTGTATTCGAACAGTCAGAGGATTTATACAATCATATTGCTCGACATGTTTTGCTAAAATAGCTTCATCGGGAGCTAATAATAAGATATTCTGTATATTCAGAAAAGTATATAATCAGATGACAGTATAATATACCAACACTTCAACATTACAATCAATCAAAAATTGACAATTGGTGTTTATCATGGATCCACACAGTATATACTTGTACCAAAAGGATATAGTCAAACAAATGGGTAAGAAGCCAAAGACTAAAGGAAGTAAGAGTAATAGTACTTAACATACCTGTATAGTACTGTAAATTTTGTAGAGGGGCTAAATGCCAACAATATAGGACTAACGAGGAAGGTGACATGAACATATGCAGGAGCGGAACAAGTAAGCAAAAATGTAAGACTTTATCATTGTAGAAAAATGCATTTTAGGTTGATTAAATGCATATCAGAGCCATCTATATCAAGGAACACAATTAAATTAATTCATAAGGAATTAGAAAAAGGTTGGAGGTAAAGGAAGCACCCCAGGTGTGGTTAAAGTGTATAAGTGGTTTAGAAATATACACAAGGAACCAATTAGGAAACCATGAGAGAGTCAGAGAGAAGCAGTGCAGAACAAGGCATGGTAAGTCAGTAATGGGGAAAAGATAAGCTGCAGGGAGATTGGTAAGGCTCCATTCTCACCTGAGCGTATTGTTATCAGGCTTTTTTCAGGCGTTTGGAGGCAGGCATTGACATCTAACAAAAAACATGTGTAATCTACCAAAAAAGAAGCTCATGTACTTTTTGAGCTTCAGGTGTTTTGCTTCAGGTGATAAAATGCTCATATGTAAACAGGGGCCATTGAAATGAAAGCCAGATCTTGTAATCCAGAGCACTCGTATATCAAGTAAGTATAAGAAATAATAGAAACTCACAACCTCTTATTCATATAACAATGATTACAACAATACAAAATACAGTACAGTATAAAGTGTATGGTGTATACAGTATGTGAGAGGTCCGGGGGCAATACGAGCAGTAGAAGGATCACAGTTTTAATGTTAAAACAAAATAATAATGGATTTGGGTCTTACCGTAAAATCCTTTTCTCTAATGTTCATTGACGGACACAGCTCCATATCTTCTTTGACTCTGGGGTTGTGCTGCTCCCCATAGGAGTAGGACTAGATGGAAACAAAACTTGACTAAGCCCCTAGGGGGTATACTTCCCACTTCCTGCTATAGGACTTCAGTTTGTAACAAGCAGTGTCAGAAGAATACATAACCCAACTCAACAGAGGGGTGGGTGCTGTGTCTTTCAATGAACATCAGAGAAAAAGATTTTATGGTAAGATAAAAATCCAGTTTTCTCTTTCGTCCATTGAGAGACACAGCTTCATATCTTCTTTGGCTCTGGGGACATCCCAAAGCAGTGTCAACATGAGGGGGTGGGAAAAAACACAGCACTGCACATAATTCCCAAAAAAGGACTAAACATAGCCAACCAGGAGCTTAACCAGGAACAAGGAGCTCACTACTCAAAAAAAAATACACCCTCAAGAGACAGGAGCCTCTGCAACACTGGCCTGCAAAACCTTGCAGCCGAACGCAGCATTTGCCAATGCTAGGACATCCACCTTGTAAAACTTGGTGAATGAATGCACAGACGACCATGTGGCTGCCTTGCACACCTGAACAGAGTTGTATAAAGTACTCGAAACCCATACTTTAGTAAAAGTACAAGTGCTCGATCAAAAAGTGACTTGAGTAGAAGTGGAAGTGCTAGATCAAAAAGTGACTTGAGTAGAAGTACTAAAGTATTCAACATTTTTTGTACTTAAGTATTGCAAGTAGTTTTTTTTAAAAACTTTGCTACTCAAGTACTGAAAGTAAAAGTACCAGTAGTTTTGAAAAAAAAATTGCTACTCAAGTACTGAAAGTAAAAGTACAAGTACTGTGTTATGTAGTTATTAAAGAAAGAAGTCAAAAGTTTGAACATCATATTGTTTTTTATTATTTCAAATGCAGCTTTTATTTATACATACAGTAGCATTTATTTTCGTATGCGCTGATAATACACATGTTTTGAGCTTCATGAAACCTGCCATCTACTGTTCTGGCAGTGGTAATTTTTATAATAGTAACGAGTAACGATGCAGCACAAAAAATAAATAATGGAGTAGAAGTATTGAAATCATCGAAAAAATGTAGTGAAGTAAAAGTGGAAGTAGAAGAAAAAATTCTACTCTAGGAAAGTACAGATACCGCCTTTCGGTACTTAAAGCGGAGTTCCGGGCACAGAAGTCATTTTTTACTAAACATACCCCCGGGACAGTCAGGGCTAGCACATTCCACAATGGCTAGCTTCTGATCTGTCCCGGTTCGCACTTACCTTTTAGAAGAAATACTTACTTATAAAATTTCTTCCATAGCGCTTCCGTCTCTCTTGTGGGCAGCTGAAGCCGGCGCGGTCCTCTTCTGTGTCTTCTTCCGCGTCTTCTTGTCCCAGAATGCGCCTCTCATCACTTCCGGTGCGGCGCCGCATTCCTCCACAGCTTCTGGGCATGCCCAGAAGCTGTTTAGCAGGGGAATGCGGCGTCGCCCGGAAATGACGTCGCATTGATTCCTGGGAGCTATGACGTTCAGCTCCCAGGAATCATAGCGAGACAGGAAGTGACGGGGTGAGCCGTGGCTCAGAGGGAGGAAGTACTCTGAGGTGAGTATCTTCGATCTTCAATTACAAGGTAAGTAAACAAAAAAAAAAAAAAATAACTATCCAATTCCTTTGCAGGTGAGGTGTACCTAGCGGAGGGTATTGTTTTTGTGCCCGGAACTCCGCTTTAAATACAGTAGTGAAGTAGTTCTACTTAGTTACTATACATCTCTGCACCTGAACCACTGATGCCTGATGACAGAATGCCCAAGAGGCACTGAGCGCTCTTGTAGAATGCGCCTTAACAGGGAAACCCTTAATGGAATAGGCCTACCGTCTGCCTGATCCATCTGGAAATGGTCGCAGCAGATGCAGCCTGCCCTTTACAAGATCCATCCATAGGGACAAACATGGAATCAGATTTCTGAATCGACTCAGTCGCCGAAAGGTACACCCTGATTGCACGAACCACATCCAGGGAATGTAAAGCAATTTCTTTAGGATGTTTCAGCTTACGGCACAAGGAAGGCAACACAATGTCTTCATTCAAGTGGAAACCCAAGACGACCCTAGGAAGGAACGACTGACAGGGACCTAGCACCACTTTGTCCTTGTGAACCACAAGGTAAGGTGACCGAAAGGACAACGCAGCCAGTTCCGAAAACCTGTGTACAGAAGTAATAGCCACCAAAAAAGCTACCTTCTGTGACAGAGTAAGCAGAGGAAGTTCACAAATATTTACAAAAGGTGGTCTTTGAAGAACCGACAGAACCAAATTAAGAACCCACGGAGGTACCAGAGACCTTAACAGTGGGGCCTAGTGGCGAACCCCCTGAACGAAAGTGTGAACCAAAGAATTTGTAGCCATTGGCCGGTGGAAAAAAATTGCCAAAGCAGAAATCTGGCCCTTGATGGTGCCCAGAGCCGAATGTTTATCTACACCTTGTTTTAGAAACTCCAGCAGACAGGACATCGAAAAGGAACGGGGAGAAATACCCCGAAGACTCACACCAAGAAATGTACGCCCTCCAGACTCTATGATAAATCTTCTGTGAGGGATTAGCTCGGTAGCGGGTGTGGATAACCCCTTTTGGGGGGGGTTCGTCACACAGGGAGATAGCCGAGGAGTGGTTGAAAACAACAGTTTATGGTTTATTCGTCCAATTTCTTCAAAACAGTGCATGCAGCAAAAACATCAAAATAAAACAAAACACAAAATAAATCCTGGCCACTGTGGGCGTCTACCTTCTCACACACCGGAACCTATCTAAGGAGTCTTCCCAACCTACTCTTTGGGCAGACCCTGCTGGTTCTACAGCAGACACTCAAATGTCCATTTGTGTTTTCTTTACACAGAAAAAAATTCAACACCTCACCTTTAGAAGTCTCTCATCTGACTGCTCTCCCCAGCTTACACAGCCTCAGGAGACAGCAATCAATAGACTCCCTTTGGACAAGTTATAGAGATCCTAATTGCCTCATTCTGAACAGCTGAAAGTGTTCTCAACTTCCGTACACCTTCCTGCCTACCTCTGCAGCCGACACCTGATAGCAATTAGTGAATTGTCTAAACCAAGCAGAAATATATCTCCCGTCAGTGACAACACCCATAGATTTTCCTGACTTCCTGTCACATACCCCCCCTCTTGTTTCAACCCTAGGGTTGGGACACAGGTTGACAGGCACGCATGTGCACGGGACAAACCATCTGCATTCCCCATTTGAACACCGGGGCGATGCGTTACCACAAAACTAAACTCCTGAAGGGCCAGAAACCACCTATTTATTCTCCTATTGGTCTCCTTGTTCTGTGCCATCCACTTCAATGGGGCGTGATCCGTCACCAGTTCAAACTGTCTACCCAGGAGGTAGTATCGGAGAGAATCCAAGGCCCATTTCACCGCCAAACACTCTTTCTCAATGGTGGCATAATTCTCTTCATGGGCCTTCAACTTTCGGCTGAGGTACATAACAGGGTGTTCTTCCCCATTGATAATCTGGGACAGTACAGCTCCTAAACCCACATTTGATGCATCTGTCTGGACCACAAAGTCTCGTGAAAAATCAGGCGACTTTAAAACTGGCTGGCTAAATAAGGCCTGTTTTAAAGCCTGAAAAGCTGTTTCTGCCTCGGGAGTCCATTTGATCATGACAGACTCCTTCCCTTTGGTCAGATTGGTCAGGGAAGCAGCCTGTGAGGCAAAATGGGGAATAAAACGGCGATAATAACCTGCAATCCCCAAAAATGCACGAACCTGTTTCTTGCTGGTGGGACGTGGCCAATCCTTAATAGCTTCAACTTTGTTTATTTGGGGCTTGATTAGACCTCTACCAATGGTATACCCCAGATACTTCGCCTCTTCTAGCCCAATGGTACATTTTTTTGGATTGGCTGTAAACCCAGCTTTCCAGATGGAATCCAACACAGCCTGAACTTTTGGTAAGTGTGAGTCCCAATCCTCACTGTGAATGACCACGTCATCGAGGTATGCAGCAGCATAGGCTAGATGAGGCCGAAGGGTCTTATCCATGGTGCGTTGGAATGTGGCAGGAGCATTCTGTAACCCAAAAGGCATCCTCCGATATTGGAAAGATCCGTCTGGAGTTACAAATGCTGTTTTTTCCCTGGCCGACCCCGAGAGAGGAATTTGCCAATAACCCTTGGTAAGGTCTAACGTGGTCATGTACCGGGCAGTGCCTAGGCGATCAATTAGTTCATCTATGCGGGGCATAGGATAGGTGTCAAACTTAGTGATTTTATTCAGGCGGCGAAAATCATTACAAAACCGCCAACTTCCATCTGGTTTGGGCACTAAGACAATGGGACTGGACCAATCACTATTTGACTCTTCTATCACCCCCAACTCAAGCATTTTTTTTACTTCCTGGCGAATGGCATCTCGCCGGGCTTCTGGAATTCTATAAGGCTTTAACTTGACCTTATCCCCTGGGGTGGTGATAATGTCATGTTTAACTCCCGAGACCCAACCTGGCAGGTCTGAAAACTTCTCCCTATTACGGAGCACAAATTCTTTAACCTCCTGTTTCTGAAGTTTGGACAGAGTCTCTGCTATCCCAACTTCAGGGACAGCCAGGTGAACTGGAGCAGAAACTTGGGTAGTCTCAGCGACCAAGGACTCTCTATCCTTCCATGGTTTTAACAAGTTCACGTGATAGAGCTGCTCAGGTTTTCGTCTTCCTGGTTGGCTAATTTTATAATTCACCATCCCTATTTTCTCCAATACTTCATAGGGCCCCTGCCATTTGGCTAGGAATTTACTTTCGACCGTGGGGACCAACACCAACACCCTATCACCAGGTGCAAAAGAACGGACCTGGGCCCCACGATTGTAAATCCTTTGTTGAGCCAACTGGGCTTGGGCTAAATGTGCCTTCACAATCGGCATCACTTGGGCAATTCTATCTTGCATTTGAGCAACATGCTCAATCACACTTCGATGAGGGGAACTCTCACTCTCCCATGTTTCCCTGGCAATGTCAAGTAGGCCCCGGGGGTGCCTCCCATACAGCAACTCAAACGGAGAGAACCCTGTGGATGATTGGGGAACCTCTCTTATGGCAAACATCAGATAAGGGAGCAGATAATCCCAATTCTTTCCGTCTTTATCCACCACCTTCCTCAACATTTGTTTTAACGTTTTATTAAACCTCTCCACTAACCCATCTGTTTGAGGGTGATATACTGAGGTACGTAACTGGGTCACTTTCAGGAGTTTACAAAGTTCTCTTGTCACCCTGGACATAAACGGGGTGCCCTGGTCAGTTAGGATTTCCTTAGGTAGACCCACCCGGGTGACAACTTGAAATAACTCCTTGGCTATGGTTTTAGCAGAGGTATTTCGGAGAGGAATCGCTTCTGGGTAACGGGTGGCATAATCCATTATCACCAAGATGTGCTGGTGCCCTCTTGTGGACTTCAGTAAGGGCCCAACCAAATCCATGGCGATCCTCTCAAAAGGAACCTCGATAATGGGCAGGGGTACCAAAGGACTACGGAAATGGGGCATGGGTGCATTAATCTGACACACTGGACAGGAAGAGCAGTACAATTCCACTTCCTTAGTGATCCCAGGCCAATAAAACCTCTGGGTGATTCTCTCCCGGGTTTTTTCTGCTCCCAAATGTCCCCCAAGAATGT
This sequence comes from Pelophylax lessonae, assembly GCF_965119305.1. Classification (NCBI taxonomy): domain Eukaryota; kingdom Metazoa; phylum Chordata; class Amphibia; order Anura; family Ranidae; genus Pelophylax; species Pelophylax lessonae. The sequence goes on along the minus strand of NC_138768.1, from coordinate 669,097,337 downwards.
GCCCATGGGCCAGTTCCAAAACCATCTTGCGGTACGGTTTAGGCACTACCAGTTGCTCAACAGTGTCCTCTATCCTCTGTGACACTCGATATAAGAGGTCCCTCTCAATAATGAAGTAAGGGAGGGCAATCCTCTCGTCAGGGTTAACTAGCTCCCCATCTATCTTCACTACATTCTCCCGGGCTCTTAGCAATGTGGGGTCCCTCAATTGCTCAGTGATAAAATTTTCTCGGTGCACTTTAAGGTCATCCAACCCTAACGGCCGCTGTTCCTCTTCTGAGGTAGCAGGCTCCTCCCTAGGGACTGGTGTTTCCCCGGCTAAGACTGAGCACGGAAACTCAGGATAATCCTCACAGTTAGAGGATTCTGGAGTAGATGGTTCAGGCTCAGAAGAACCACCTACTGGGGAATCTGGGCAATCCCAGAGTTCCCAGAATTTTGGGAAATCCCTTCCCACAATGGCGTCATGTGGCAGTTTGGGAACTAAACCCACTTGGTGACACAAGTTACCGAGGGAGGTTTCAAAGGAAACTGTAGTCACCGGATATTCTCGAGTGTCCCCATGTACACAAACTACCGCCATTTTCCTAGGATGTACGTTTTTTTTCACCACTAGATCACTTCTCACTAAGGTAACCAGGCTACCTGAATCCAACAATACCACAACATCTTTACCATCTAAACACATTCTATATAAAGGTTTCTCATTCCCCTTTACTGCAGTGTATGTGGTTGCAAAAAAGGACTGTCGTCTCTCTGTCAGAAAGTCACAATGCATGGGTTCATCATCCACTGGGCAAACCGCTGGGCAAACTGCTGCTACATGTCCCTCTTCCCGGCAACGGTAACAAATCAACCTTCCAGTCCTCTCCTGTGGGATGGGTCTTCCAGGTCGCTCTCGCCAAACATTAGTAGTAGTCCTACTAACACCTCGAGTTGCTCTTTGGATCCTCTCTCCACCCCCATCTCCTGACGCAGTCTTACTTATAGGTGGGGAGGGTCTGGTCTTGGGGTGAAAAGTCTGTGCATCTCTGGAAAAAGAGGTCAAATTCTCAGTTGTTAGGTACCTTTCGACCAGGTCTACTAATTTGTCTGCGGTTTCCGGACCACCATGGCTTACCCATTTCTGCAGGGTGTTAGGAAGAGACCTAAGAAATTTGTCCATGACTACTCGCTCCAAAATTTCTGGTCCGGACAGAATTTCTGGCTGCAGCCATTTCTTAGCCAAATGGATGAGGTCATACATCTGCGACCGGGGTGGTTTCTTCAGCTGATAACTCCAATTGTGGACCCGCTGAGCACGGACATCCAAGGTTACCCCAAAACGTGCCAATATTTCCACTTTTAATCGATCATAGTTTTTTGCATCTGCAAGTTCCAAGTCAAAATATGCCTTTTGGGCTTCTCCAGCTAATAGGGGGGCCACTAGTCCAGCCCACTGTTCTTTAGGCCAACTCTCTTTCTCCGCTGTTCTTTCAAACGTGGTCAGAAACATCTCAGGGTCCTCATCTGTAGTCATCTTTGGCAATAAGTGGTTTACCCGAAAAGTCGGTATGTTACTGGCCTGACTCCCAACCTCGGTCTGCTGTCTCTGAAGCTGTTTCACAATGGCCTCCATTTGCTGCTGGTGTCTCTGTTCCACGCCTTCAATGGCCTCTCGGTGAGCTTGTTGTTGAGCTGCAAAGCTCCGCTGAAAATCCGCATTTGCCTGCTGTTGAGCTGCATTTGCCTGCTGTTGGGCTGCATTCGATATAATCAGTTGTTTCAGTATTTCCTCCATTTTTTTGGGTTTACTTTAACTGCCCGCATCCTCCACCATATGTGAGGGATTAGCTCGGTAGCGGGTGTGGATAACCCCTTTTGGGGGGGGTTCGTCACACAGGGAGATAGCCGAGGAGTGGTTGAAAACAACAGTTTATGGTTTATTCGTCCAATTTCTTCAAAACAGTGCATGCAGCAAAAACATCAAAATAAAACAAAACACAAAATAAATCCTGGCCACTGTGGGCGTCTACCTTCTCACACACCGGAACCTATCTAAGGAGTCTTCCCAACCTACTCTTTGGGCAGACCCTGCTGGTTCTACAGCAGACACTCAAATGTCCATTTGTGTTTTCTTTACACAGAAAAAAATTCAACACCTCACCTTTAGAAGTCTCTCATCTGACTGCTCTCCCCAGCTTACACAGCCTCAGGAGACAGCAATCAATAGACTCCCTTTGGACAAGTTATAGAGATCCTAATTGCCTCATTCTGAACAGCTGAAAGTGTTCTCAACTTCCGTACACCTTCCTGCCTACCTCTGCAGCCGACACCTGATAGCAATTAGTGAATTGTCTAAACCAAGCAGAAATATATCTCCCGTCAGTGACAACACCCATAGATTTTCCTGACTTCCTGTCACACTTCCTAAAAGTAGATTTTCTAGCTTTTAACAGAGTAAGAATTACCGAATCCGACAACCCTCTATCCTTTTTTATTCTTCAGTACCTGGCTTTCAATAGCCAGGCCGTTATAGCCAGTGACCGTAAAGCAGGATAGAATATCGGCCCTTGAGACAAAAGATCTTCTCTGAGAGGCAGTCTGCAAGAAACATCAGCTACCAGCCTTACGAGGCCTGTGTACCAAGAATGATGAGGCCAGTCTGGAGCCACCAGAATGACTGGAATCCCTTCTGCCTTGATTCTGTGCAGAAGCCTAGGCAGAAGCTGTAGTGGAGGAAAAGCGTAAATCAGGCGATACTGACCCCAAGGGGCCACCAGAGCATTGGCTCCGTCGGCTAAGGAATCACGAGATCTTGCCACAAACCTCTGAACCTTCCGGTTGAGGTGAGAGGCCAACAAGTCCACATCGGGAGTCCCCCACCGGAGAAATAGTTGTTGAAACACTTCCAGATCAAGAGACCATTCGCCTCCACTGAGGTAGTCCGCCTGCCAATTTTCCACTCCTGGAATGTGCACAGCAGAGAGGGCATGAACAAAACATTCTGCCCACCTTAAAATGCCAGCAACTTCTCTGGCTGCCAGGGCTTTTTTAGTGCCCCCTTGATGATTGACATACGCCACAGTCGTGGCATTGTCCGACTGAATACGTACCAGACACCCATGCAGAGGATTCGTCCACTGGGACAGGCAAAGCCTGATCGCCAGAATCTTCAGGATATTGATTGGCAGACTGAACTCCTCCCGAGTCCAAACCCCTTGAGCTGAATCTGTGCTCAAGACACCTCCCCACCCGGACCGGCTGGCGCCCATGGTAACCACTGTCCAATACAGGGGGAGAAAGGACTTCCCTTGTTGAAGCGCTGGGGAACGGTGTCACCAAAGTAAAGATCCCCTCGCACCCCAGCTCAACAGGATCAGATTGTCGAGAGATAGAGGATTCTTGTCCCATTTGCCAAGAATCTCCTTTTGCAGAGGCCTGGTATGAAACTGAGCAAACAGAACTGCCTCAAAAGTGGAGATCATCAAGCCCAGCACTTGCATGCACGTCCTGAGAGATGACCAACGGTTGAATAACAGAAGCTGAATCGCATGCTGCAACTTCAGCAGTTTCACCTCCGGGAGAAACACCCTGGCTGAGGCTGAATCCAAAGTCAGGCCCAGGTATTCCAGCTTGTTGGACGGAGTCAGACTGGGGCTATGTCACGGCCAACCTAGCTTCGAGCTATTAGTTGGGTTGCGCTCGCTAGCCAGAGTGTGAACACAGTAAGAATCTAGGATATCCAGTGTGTCGCCCAGTCCAGCAGTTGATTGTGGTTCTCACAGGAACAGAAAATAATAAAGGAAGAAAAAAGTGCCATTTAAAAAAGGAAAAAATGCCAGGACCGCAGATCCCAGCAGAGAACCAGGCAGTGCTGTATTTTGGCCTAGGCCAACAAGGCCCAGGCCTAGGGCGGCACTTTGCAGGGGGGCAGCAAAAAAGCTGCCCCCCCTCCACCTGAGACTCTATTGGCCTTTCTCTCTCTCACCCCCCTCCCTCTCGTGAGATCTCAGGGGTTCATGCTGGGACTTGTAGTCCTTCAATTTTGGAGGGAGTCACATCTGTTAAAAAAGGAGTGGGGCAAATTTACATAGAAGGGGGGGCGCCCAATTTTAGTCTTGCCTAGGGCAGCATAAAACCTAAATACACCACTGGAACCAGGTCCTTACTCCTGACTAGGCAGAAAAAATTGAAGTCCTATAGCAGGAAGTGGGAAGTATACCCCCTAGGACAGCCCTAGGTGCATTGTCAAGTTTTGTTTCCACCTCATCCTACTCCTATGGACAGCAGCATAACCCCAGTCAAACAAGATATGGAGCTGTGTCCATCAATGAACGAAAGAGAAAAGCGGAATTACACTCACAATGTTGAAAACAATATCCCTCAAAAAAAAAGTCTGGTGCTCATACATGTAAATCCCCTGGTGTATATAGTAGAGCAGCTGGTATATACATTACTGTATGTGGTCAGAGGTCCAGGGGCGCTGGCGGCTCCCAGCGCTTCCTGGAGAACTCTGACACACTCAGAACTGTTGACACTTCTGGGTGTTTTGAACGCACGTTACACCCGCTCCACCTAGGATATACATTGTGAGTGTGATTCCACTTTTGTTTTTTACATTAAAACTGTGATCCTTCTACTGCATGTCTTGCAAGACAGCACTCGCATATCAAGTTGCAATTTTAAAAAAAATGTTGCTCGTCTTGCAAAACACTTGTATACCACGTTAGTCGCAAACCAAGGTATTACTGTATTATACACTTAGTCATATTATAAGCAGCACTTTGTAAAATTGTTATCCAGAATTTTGACTCTCTAAAAAGTAACCAAAAATATCCAGCATGATGCAAATGATACAACATGCCTTCTTTATGGGAGATTACACAATAAATAGCGTCATCAAATCTTTCACTCCTGCAGTGTTTTTTCAGTGTTAATTGTCAGTGTCAGCATTTTAATGCAATACAGCCAAGCACTAATTACTGCTTGTGGAATTGTAAAGTGAGGGCAATCACCTTGCAGCAAATTGACCTGAAAAACACCATGTCATAGCACTTTTTTTCAGATAAACATGTGAAAAAGATCCACTCAATGTAAACACACTTATCAGTGTGCATTAAAGCGGAGTTCTAGTCATTTTTGGTGTTTGTGTTTATTAAAAGTCAGCAGCTACAAAAACTGTAGCTGCTGAATTTTAATAAACAGCCACTCACCGGTCCCACAATCCAGCGGTGCACTCCTCCCAGCTGTTTTCACCATATGTCCTCCCTCAGCGGTGCTGGCACCTTTACTATGGGCTCCCGTCTGTGACAGCTTGAGGCTTCATAGCCGGGTGCCCACTGTGCATGCACAAGCAGCGCTGTGCTCTGCGATTCCAGCAGTCCAGCAGTCTTCTTGGACCTGTCATGTGTCCCAGAAGACTTTAGGAGGGAGAGGGGAAGGAGAACTTCCAATTTCGATCGCCTAAGGTGACCAGAACGAAAGTGGGAGAAGCTCTGGAGAAATCCTGAAGGCGAGCATGGGAGGAGGTGACAAGGGAGCTAGAGAGCAGAAGGTCTTGGGAGGACCGCAGAGAGCCGCTTGGTTGATATTTTGAGATCAGGCTAGTGATGTAGCTGGGGGCAGAGTTGTGGATGGCGTTGTAAACTATTGTTAGTACTTTGAATTGTATTAGTTGGGTGAATAGAAGCCAGTGGAGGGATTGGCAGAGAGGGGTGGAGGATACTGAACGGTTGGCAAGGTGGATGAGTTTTGCAGCAGCATTCATTATGGACTGAAGGGGGTTGGGCTATGTAAAGGTAATCCAATGAGGAGGGAGTTGCAGTAGTCAAGGTGAGAGATAAACAGGCAGTGAATTAGATCCAGATCCACCTCGGGAGCACCCCACCGGAGACACAGCTGATGAAGCACCTCCGGGTGAAGTGACCATTCCCCCTGGTCTAACGCCTGTCAACTGAGGTAATCCGCTTGCCAATTTTCCACCCCTTTTTCCACCCCTGGAATGTCCGCAGAAGAGAGGGCTGGAATAAAACGTTCTGCCCACCTTAGAATACTGGCTACTTCCCTAGCCGCCAAGGCACTTCTTGTGCTGCCTTGGTGATTGACATAAGCCACGGCCATTGCATTGTCTTGTTGAATTCGTACTGGACACCAATGAAGAGGAATCATCCGATGATTCAAACAAAGTCTGATCGCTCGCAGTTCCAGTACATTAATCGGTAGCCTGGATTCTTCCAGATTGTCTAGAGATTCTTCTTCCATTTTACCAGGATCTTTTTTTGCTGAGATCTCATGTGGAACTGAGCAAACGGAACCGCCTCGAACGTACACACTACCAGGCCCAGCACCTGCATGCAAGTCCAAAGAGATGACTGTCTACTGGACAGCAAAAGCTGAATTGCCTCCAGCTATTTCTGGAGTTTTTCCAGAGGAAGAAACACCCGAGCTGAGGCTGAGGTTGAGGCTGAGTCAGACCCAGATAGTCCAGACTGGTGGACGAAACCAGAGCAGACTTCTGAAGATTCAGAATCCAACCAAACTCCCTCAGAGTTTGCAGAGTAATCTCCAAGTTGTCCAGAAGAGCAGTTAAGTACTCTGCTCGCAAAATCAGATCGTCCAGGTAACCCAGTACCGCGATCCCCTGCTGACGCAAAAATGCTAGCACCGGGGCCAATACTTTTGTGAAGACCCCAGGAGCGGAGGCGAGACTAAAGGGTAACGCCACAAACTGATAATGCTCCTCAAATTGGAAGATCGGATAAGGCCTTCTTAGAAGCCTGGTCGGCAGACCAGCATTTCAGCCAGACAATATGCCGCAGGATCACTGCTGAGACAGAGGAGAAAGAGGTGTCACAGACAAATTGTAGCCCTTGGACCAACTGATCCACCAACTCCGCAAAGGTGGGGGGGGGAGCTGTTACCCTTCCAGGTCCCGGCGTTGAGGTTTTGCCCACTCAGTCATAGCTGGTGACACCCGGTCACAGTGAACATATGGCGGGTCAAGGCCTCCAACCTCCAATCAGCCAGATCTGTAAAGACTAGGGACTCTTTAACTGGAATTACAGTCGCTTTATTCAACCTGGAAACTGGGGAGTCCACTACAGGAGGAACTGTCCATTTTTTAAGGAAGGAATTCTCATAAGGGTACCGCATTGCAAAACGCTTAGGGATTGCAAAAGTGCGTTTTGGGCACCCCCACTGTTTTGTGACAATATTGTCCAAGAAATCGGGAAAGGGGAACACCTTCGCCGCCTTGGAGGACCTGTGGGTGCCAAGGGTGACCCGCTCCTCCGATGCTGCGTTAGTCGCATCCTCCATCTTGAAGGTTTCCTGCACTGATACCATCAGCGCATCCACTAGCGCCTTTTCATGCGCGGCTAGAGGAGCAGAGGAATCATCCTCACTATCTGAGCATACAGGGTGCATGGACACTGACCCAGGAGGGTAACTCTCATCCGCGGCGGCTGAATCAGATTCAGAATCTGATGAGACAGAGGAAGCAGGTGAAGGCGGGGACACTTTTTGCTAGCCTATTTTCCCAGGACCAAATCTACCTTGGACACCAAGGACTCCAGGACCTCCGTCAGTGCAGTCTGCTGTCAGGACCCGTAGGGGATCAGGTGGTGAAATATATATATTTATGCTCCAGGGACTCCAGGGACATTAATGAAGAGGGGAACCCACACAAAAAAGTGTATCACACTGCAAGGGACACCCCCACCGCGTTGGTGGCACCACAAGGCCCAGCACAGAGCACTACCGCTGCTACAGCAGAGAGAGTGAGATAGAACCCAACAAAAAAACTCACCACCACCGATCAGACACTTACAGCACCGAACTAACTGCACACCATGCAGCAATCAGGAAGAGAAATAGCCAGGGATCAGCACTAGGGGCTGAGGAGAGGCTCCAACCACTGATCACCGCCCATCTGGCTTCAAAAACATGGCCGCCGCTATTTTCAATGGGAAACCACAAGAACCTCTTACTATAACGGTCATTAGAAAAGTGCCCCCCCCCCCCCTAAATTGGTGGTCAGTGAGAGGTTCCCTCTGAGATTGATGATTGGTGGAGGAGGAATCCTTTATCATAGTGGTCATTGGGAGAGTCAATGAAAGGAGGACCCCATTACACCAGTGGCCAGTTGAAAAATACCCCCTTACAGATGGCTAAAAAGATCATTGGTGTGAGTGATTACTTAGCTGACAGTCAGTATTTCCTCACTGTTCAAGGAACCTTTTTCCACAGAACTCTACTTGAGGCTGCTTTACACTGATCCCATGTACAGTTTTATATAAACATTTCTGATGACCTGGCCAAAATTCAAGCAGTGGGTAGTCCTGTCAGCACCCTACTGCCTGACATCCTTTAATCCAAAATTAAAGCGGCCAGACAGATAGTTCTTGGCTTCAGTTACTGTATGGAAACACCCACTGAATTCTGACAGTTGCCAGCGCTGACTGTCATAATATATAATAATAGCCGCAGTGGGAGATTCATCTATCCATGCCTTTAGTTATAAGTGTAAAGCCAGCTTTTCCCTTTAAAGTGGTTGCAAACTAAACATTTTTTAACTTAACCACTTCCCGCGAATCAACGTACCTGTACGTCAGATAGGAGAAGTGGTTGTATCGGGATGATGCCTGCATCAACCCAGTACCGTTCTCTAGACCTGGCAGTTGGCTTTCAGAAGATAACAGCCGATGCGGCTCGGGAGCAGCTCGGCCGTTATCCCAGCGAATGGGAGGGGATGTCCCCTCCTCCCGCCGCCTTCCGCAGCTCTGCCCAGGTCTCCCCTTGCTACCGGGAGACTTGAGCAACCAGCTGGCACGTCCGCAGGCTGGTTGGAGTCCCAAACAAAGCCATACTCGGCTTTGATTGAGTCTCCGATGTAATAACCCGGACGCAGCGTTTATTTGGCGGCAAGCGGCACTGAATTTAAAAAACTGTCAGTATTCAAAAATGAAATTTTTTTTCGTCATTTTGAATACTTGGAAGTGCAGTGGAGGGGTCTGGGGTCTTTAAGACCCCCGATCCCTCCATAAAGAGTACCTGTCACTGCCTATTACTGTCGAAAGGGATGTTTACATTCCTTGTGACAGCAATAAAAGTGATCAGATTTTTTTTTTTTAAAAAAAAACAGTGCTAGAAATAAAATAAAATAAATAGGAAAAAAAAATGTTTAAAGCGCCTCTGACGCCGTGAGCTTGCGCACAAAAGAAAACGCATACGTATGTCGCGCCTGCAAATTAAAACAGGGTTCAAACCAAACATGTATGGTATCGCCGTGATCACTAGAGCGAGAGCAATAATTCTAAAAGAAGACCTATGCTGTAATTCTAAACTGGTAACCATTAAAAGTTTTAAAGTGTCACCTATGGAGATTGTTAAGTAACGTAATTTGTCGCCATTCCAATTTTAAACCATAACATGTTAGGTATCTATTTACTCGGCGTGGCATTAGCCTTCACAATATACAAAAAAATGGTCTAACTTTGCTGTTTAGTTTTTTTAAATGCAGTGAATTTGTATTTTTTCCCAAAAAATTGCGTTTAAAAGACTGCTGCAGAAATACCATTTTTATTCTCCAGAGTCTTTGCTAAAAATAAATATAAATATATAAATAGGCTTGGTCCTTAAATGGTTTAATCAGTAAAGCGGCAGGGCGGCCCTCCTGCATGAAATCATGTACCTGTACCTCATTTTGTGCACTGGGACGTGCGTGTACCGCCAGTGACCTGCTCCTGCAGTGGACCCGATGTTCGCCGGCACCACGCAATCTTTTATGAGAGAGGCAGAACGGTGGTCTACCTATGTAAAAAAGGCAGACCGCCGTTCTGTGAGAGGGGGAGATGAAGAACTTGTGTTTCTGCTAAGCAGGAACTCTGTCTTCCCCCAGACAAAGCATCCCCTATACAATTAGCAAGCACTCCCATGGGAACACATTTAACCCTTTGATCGCCCCAATGTTAACCTCTTCTCTGCAAGTGTCATTAGACCAGTGACAGTGCATTTTTTTAGCACTGATCACTGTATTAGTGTCACTGGTCCCCAAAAAGTGTCAGTGTCAAATTCCATAAATCTATCTCATAGTTTGTAGACAAAATAATTTTACTCTAATTGGGATTTTTTTTTTTTACCAAAAACATGTAGCAGAATACAAACCCAAATCCAAAAAAGTTGGGACACTGTAGTGAGTAAAAAAGAAATGCACTATTTTACAAATCTCATAATCTTATATTTTATTCACAATATAATATAGATAACAAATCAAATGTTGAAAGTGAGACATTTTGAAATGTCATGCCAAATTGTGGCTCATTTTGGATTTCATGAGAGCTACACATTCCAAAAAAAGTTGGGACAGGTAGCAATAAGAGGCCGGAAAAGTTAAATGTAAATATAAGGAACAGCTGGAGAACCAATTTGCAACTTATTAGGTCAATTGACAACATGATTGGGTAAAAAAAGAGCCTCTCAGAGTGGCAGTGTCTCTCAGAAGTCAAGATGGGCAAAGGATCACCAATTCCCCCAATGCTGCGGCGAAAAATAGTGGAGCAATATCAGAAAGGATTTTCTCAGAGAAAAATTTGAAAGAGTTTGGAGTTATCATCATCTACAGTGCATAATATCATCCAAAGATTCAGAGAATCTGGAACAATCTCTGTGCGTAAGGGTCAAGGCCGGAAAACCATACTGGATGCCCGTGATCTTCGGGCCCTTAGACGACACTGCAACACATACAGGAATGCTACTGTAATGGAAATCACAACATGGGCTCAGGAATACTTCCAGAAAACATTGTCGGTGAACACAATCCACCGTGCCATTCGCCGTTGCTGGCTAAAAAATCTATAGGCCAAAAAAGAAGCCATATCTAAACATGATCCAGAAGCGCATGCGTTTTCTCTGGGCCAAGGCTCATTTAAAATGGACTGTGGCAAAGTGGAAAACTGTTCTGTGGTCAGACAAAAGTTCTTTTTGGAAAACTGGGACGCCATGTCATCCGGACTAAAGAGGACAAGGACAACCCAAGTTGTAATTAGCGCTCGGTTCAGAAGCCTGGATCTCTGATGGTATGGGGTGGCATGGGCAGCTTACACATCTGGAAGGGCACCATCAATGCTGAAAGGTATATCCAAGTTCTAGAACAACATATGCTCCATCCAGATGTCGTCTTTTTCAGAGAAGACCTTGCATTTTCCAACATGACAATGCCAGACCACATACTGCATCAATTACAACATCATGGCTGCGTAGAAGAAGGATCCGGGTACTGAAATGGCCAGCCTGCAGTCCAGATCTTCCATTGAAAACATTTGGCGCATCATAAAGAGGAAGATGCAACAAAGAAGACCTAAGACAGTTGAGCAACTAGAAGCCTGTATTAGACAAGAATGGGACAACATTCCTATTCCTAAACTTGAGCAGCTTGTCTCCTCAGTCCTCAGACGTTTGCAGACAGTTATAAAAAGAAGAGGGGATGCCACACAGTGGTAAACATGGCCTTGTCTCAACTTTTTTGAGATGTGTTGATGCCATGAAATTTAAAATCAACTTATTTTTCCCCTTAAAATGATATATTTTCTCAGTTTAAACATTTGATATCTCATCTATGTTGTATTGTGAATAAAATTATTGAAATTTGAAACTTCCACATCATTGCATTCTGTTTTTATTCACAATTTGTACAGTGTCCAAACTTTTTTGGAATCTGGTTTGTACATATTGGCCTAAATTAATGAAGAAATTCGATTTTTTACATTTTTTTTCTTGGGTATGTTTTATAGCAAAAAGTAAAAAACATTGTTTTTTTTTTTGTTTTTTTCAAAATTGTCAGATTTTTTTGTTTATAGCACAAAAAATAAAAACCACAGAGCTGATCAAATACCACCAAGAGAAAGCTCCATTTTGGGGGGGGGGGGGGGGAGACATCGATTTTATTTGGGTACATGACCATGCAATTGTCAGTTAAAGAAACGCAGTGCCGCATTACAAAAAATGGACTACATTAAAGTATACCAAAAGCCAAAACTTTTTTTGTTTTGGGTGTGGTGGAGGATTGGAACCCCTGTCAGTTTTTATTGCGGTCTTTGCCCCCATTAGGGAGATTCACCCTCTCTTTTTGTCCTGTTTACCATTATCATTGAAAGTGAAAGTAAAAGAAAAACCCAAATCTTGGGTTATCCCCAGAAAAGTATTAGAGGGGAAATCTTACAATGGGGACACTAGTTCTGGTGTCCTCGGGGTCCTCAAGAAATTCCCTTAATTTGCAGGGATTTCCTCTCACTTCGTGTTTGGCTATGGGACAGGAAGTGAAGGGAAAATCTCTGCAATGGAACACGGATGGTAAAAAAAAAAAGAAACTCTGACTGGAGTTATAACCCTTACATTACCAAAAATGAATAGCCTATAGTTCTACTTTTAAGATGAAAAATGTTTCAGGATGTGTTTCGCCACCTTCATTTATACTTACCTAAGCCATATCTCAATCCAGTGCTGTGGCCTTCTTTAGCAGCTCTCTCCTCTTTAGCCCGCTCTCATGGGCTTTGCTGAGAGCAGTGGGAGCCATTGGCTCCTGCTACTGTCAATCAAATCCTGTGATAAGGTAGCGGTGGCTTCGGCTCGCTGTGTGTCTGTACATGTAGGCAGCGTGGCTCGGGATCAAGCTCGCAAGTGTGCCACAATATGAAGCATGCTTCCTATGAAGGTGCAACAAAAAGAGGAGGAGCCTGGAGCGGCAGTGAGGGACCCCAGAAGAGAAGGATTGGGGCTGCTTACATAGCAGGTAAGTATTTCATATTTGTTATTTTAAAGAAAATTACTTTACAAACACTATACTTGCAATGTCTGATACCTACTATATATATATATATATATTTATGCAGCGTAAATTGAGGTCTGACACTGTGTATTTAACAAATAGTGATGAGCGCTCTCCTATAATGTAATGAACCAGACCTGCACAGCTTTACAGTAAAAAAAAAACCTGAAATCCAGCCAAGCCATTGCTTGCAAAGTAACATGACAAACGTGTGCACATTATGTATCTGACACACCTATTATTATTGCTGGATGCAAGGCAAACAACACACACAGCAATTATATAATTCCATATACAAGATTATCATACCGCTGAGCTTACATATTTATATTGTTCTTTATAAAACAGCAAATTAAATGCAATAACTTCTTTATAAAGGTAAGTTCATAAAAAAAAGTTATTGGGAGGAATTTACTAGAACTGGAGCAGACGGAATCTGGAGCAGCTGTGCATAGTAACCAATCAGCTATTAACTAAACAAAGCCCCCGATCACATCGGCGCGATTTGACATGCGATTAGACAGGTTAAATCACATGTCAAATTGCAGCCTATTGCCAGAAAATGTAAGCGCCCCAGATGGCGCAATGCTGTCTTTGCATCGATTTCCAAAAGTAGTTCCTGCAGTACTTTTGGGGGCGATTTCAATAGACATTAGAGCTGCACGATTCTGGATAAAAGGAGAATCAGGATTTTTTTGCTTAGAAGATCATGATTCTCTCACGATTCTCGGCGTAACATCATCTTTTACATTATACAAAAAATTGGGCTAACTTTACGGTTTCGTTTTTTTTAATTCATTAAAGTGTATTTTTTCCAAAAAGATTTCTGCGCAAATAGTGTGACATAAAAGATCTGCTAAACAATATATATATATATATATATTCAGGCAAAAATTCAGACCTGATTTGCGAGGTTTAGCTCTGGGGCTGCCTGGGTCTAAATTGCAGAAGGGTCCTGTGCATCTTTGGCTCTGTTTCAGGTCCGAATTCAGGCAAAAATTCGGACCTGATTTGCACCTGAAACGGTGAACAAGGACACACCGGACCCCGTGCTGTGAGGCGCGCCGCAGCTAGTGTGAACCTAGCCTTAAGGCCCGTACACACGATAAGAAAATCTGATGGGAAATTTCTTCCGACGACCGATCTGCCGATTTTCGGATTGTTAGTATGGTGCTTTCGACAGCCGACTCCGACTTTTCAGCCGACAAAATCCTGATGGGCAGGCTATATAATTTTTGTCGTCCGTCAAAACAAAGTCTGATTTTCATCTCATTAGTACAGATTTCGATGGAAAAAAATCTTAAGAGCAAGACTAGGCATGCTCAGAGACGAAAGAACACGTACAAAGCAATCCAGCACATGACATCACTTCTGAAGTAGAATTCTGTCGTACGGGAAAATTCGTATGAAAATAACCTCTTCACTTTCCACATCAGACTAGCATGCCACAAAAAACGGACGACAGATCGTTCGATAATCTGATTGTGTGTGTGGGGCTTTAGGCTGAGAATTGGATGCGGTTTTAGCTGCCTGGGTCTAAATTGCAGAAGGGTCCTGTGCATCTGTGGCTCTGTTCAGGTCCAAAACCAGGCAAAAATTCGGACCTGATTCGAACAGGGAAGCACCAGACCAGTGCTGTGAGGAGCGCCGCAGTTAGTGTGAACCCAGCCTTACTCCTGACGTAGGGATAATTGAGAATGTGACATGGCTTGCCTATCTTTGTGTGTTCCCCTTGAAAAACTCAATACAAATTATTAAAAAAAAAAAAAAATTAAAGTAAAAAAAAAAAAAAACAGGCATCAGGAACCCTCTGGAACGACACAGCTATACCGCCCTCTAAAAAGCGATTCACAGAGTATCAATTTTCAGAGGGCAGTAAAAACTGCAGTATGTTGACTGCATACTATGGACTGCAGTAATATGAACTTAGCCTTGCAGTTACAGCTACATATGGTGGAACATACATTGCTGCAACCTACAGCAATACATCTGCTCTATGTGTGGTGCACTATTATTCATTCAAACACACTGTACAGAATAAAATAAAGCAATGTTCTGTGCATTGTGGTGCACTGCATTGCTAAAAAAAAAAAAAAAGGGTCTTGTGCGTTTTTGTCTGTTGCAGTGCATTAGCTGCACATTTTAATGAATGGGCTGCCTTAACTTGTACTGTATATATACGTCGGCAAGCTGGCTCTCCCAGACAAAACCACGTATCGGTACGTCATTTGCCTGGGAGGAGCTAGGGGGCGGCGCGCTCCTGCCCCCGATCATCAGCGGGGAAGCTGGCGCGTGTGACAGGTGGCTCCGATTGCCGCCTGACACTCTCGATCTCCCCCCGCTGACAGAGAAGGACGGTCAGCTGATGTAATCACAGCCAGCCGTCCGTCCTCCCTCGGATGATCACAGAGGCTATGTGATCCTGCTATATAGGATCACATGTCTCTGTGTTCATCTCACAAGCCCAACCCCCCCACAGTTAGAATCACTCCCCTATGCTTACATTTAACCCCTTGATCACCAACAATGTTAACCCCTTCCCTGTCAGTGTCATTATTACAGTAACAGTGCATATTTTTAGCACTGATTAATGTAGTAATGTCACTGACACCCCCAAAAGTGTCAAAAATGTCAGTTAGGGGTCCGATCTGTCCGCCGCAATGTTGCAGTCCCGCAAAAAAGCGCAGATCTCCGCCATTACTAGTAAAAAAAAAACAATACAAATGACATAAATCTTTCCGTTAGTTAGTAAACGCAATAACTTTTGCGCAAACCAATCAAAATACGCTTATTGCGATTTTTTTTAACAAAAATATGTAGCAGAAAACAAATTGGCCTAATATGATAAAAAATTTTGATTTTTACATTTTTTGGGGGGGGGGGGGGATTTCATATAAAAAAAATGTGAAAAATATTGTTATTTTTTTCAAAATTATCGCTCTTTTTTGTTTATAGCGCAAAAAGTAAAAATTGCACAGGTGATCAAATACCACCAAAAGAAAGCTCTGTTTGTGGGAAAAAAAGGACGTAAATTTCGTTTGGGTACGGAGTTGCATGACCGCGCAATTGTCAGTTAAATTCGCACAGTGCTGAATCGCAAAAGTGGCCTGTAAAGTGCAAAGTGGTTTAATTTTTTTTTTTTTTGGGGGGGGGGAGGGGGGAATGTTATATAGCAGAATGTGAAAAATATTGTTGTTTTTTTTTTGTCGCTATTTTTTTGTCTATAGCGCAAAAAATAAAAATCGCTCAGGTGATCAAATACCAACAAAAGAAAGCTCTATTTGTGGGAAAAAAAAAGGACGTCAATTTTTTTCAGGTACAGCGTCGCACGACTGCGCAATTATCCATTAAAGAAACGCAGTGCCGAATCGCAAAATAGGGCCTGGTCATTAAGGGGGGAAAACCTCCGGTCTGAAAGTGCTTTATTAAATTCACATTAACATGCGTAAAGTAAAGTGTGTTAACACACTGCAAATATTAAGGCTCGGTTCACATATATGCGATGCGGGAAGGCTGCGAATTCGCAGCCTGTTCCCGCATCGCACACGCACCCCCGGCAGTTCACACTGCCATATGCGATATGCTGGGGGTGTTAATGTAATCTTAACGACACCCCCAGTTTGATCGCATATCGCAGTGCGATCGTGCAGTTCGCACAGGATCGGATCGCACAAGTGTGAACCGCTGTGCGATCCGATCCTGATGCGGCTGCAAAAATGCCTCCTGTGCGTGTTTGCTGCGGGTGCGATGCGAATTTAGCCATACAAACTGTATGGCTAAACTCGCACCGCACAGCTGATCGCATGTCATGTCGGAGCAGTGCGCTCCGACATGACATGCGAACCCCGCACACGCAGTAGTGTGAACCGGGGCGAAGACGTTCTTCGCTTCAAGAGCAAACCAGAATTAAAAGGGTTAACAAAAAGAGCCTTTGCTTGCAACAGAGTGCAAACACCTGAGTAGACCAGGGCTGTTTTGTATAGGTAAGCATTACATGGGAAAAGCCAGATGGTCACAGGTTTTCCATGCTTTGTACTTCCCTGGTCACCTCTTACAGCAGCATTGCTTGGCCTATGGATGTAAACAGCATAATGTGCAGAAAGTTGTCCCTGATGATAGCAAATGTTTATAGCTTTTACTGGGCAAATAAGAACATCTGAGAGGTTTGTGTATTATAAAGTAGAAACATGAAAGCACCTACAAAAAATGAAATTCAAGGAAAGATAATTCATAGGTCTGCCCAGGGAAGATGGCATTACTAAAATTATAATGTATGGTTCCAACAGAAATGGTTGGCAATGCAGTTTTAGCACTGGTATTACAGGGCCAACAACGTAAGTACTGTGTAGCTTTTCTGGGTGAAAAAGGTTTGTTTTTTTGGCATTTGATCAGAAATGTAAGCTTGTTCCCTACATGGATTTTACAGATTTTAAATTGTTGCATTTTCTTTTTTTTTGTTATTTGTAATAATTTAGCTTTGATCACTGGTATGAATAATTTATATATGTCCTGTCTGAGTATTGCTAATGCCAATGACTTGATGTAGTTAACAAATAATTTATCAGTGATGTGATAGAGAATTTTTTATATTCGCTGTTAAACCAAGAAAATTTGCATAGCACTTTAGGCCCCTTTCACACTTGTGCGACTTGGGACTAAAAAATCGCATGACAAGTTGTACTCCATGATTTCTAATGAGTATACCGTTTATATCTGAGCAACTTCAAAGTAGTCCCGGCACTACTTTGGTCTGACTTTGATGCGATTTGAGGTCCAGAGACCTCAAGATTACACAGGCATTACTTCCAAGTCCAGTCAAAATTTCTGCAAAATCGTGCGAATTTTAGGGCGCACAAGTGTGAAAGGGGCCTTATTCTACTCCTTAGATGTGGTGTCTGCTTTAGCTTTGTTTTCTTCGGGCTTCTATCCCTTATTTTCACTAGCTAAACCTAGCTAATTTACTTCTTGTTCCTGGGTGGCTACACTCTCTCCTCCACTGTAATCTATGAAACCATGATTGCCATTCAGACTGGTCCAAAGAGGTCTGTTTTTATTCATCTCTATATTATAATAATAATAATTAATAATAATAAAAATATAATTATTATTCAGGATTTATATAGCGCCAACAGTTTACACAGCGCTTTTATTTATTTTATTTTATTATTTCAGGTACTTATATAGCGCTGTCAATTTACGCAGCGCTTTTACATATACATTGCACATTCATATCAGTCCCTGCCCTCAAGGAGCTTACAATCTAAGGTTTCTAACTCCCATTCATACATACATACATAGTAGGGCCAATTTTATACAGGATCCAATTAACCTACCAGCATGTCTTTGGAGTGTGGGAGGAAACCAGAGTACCTGGAGGAAACCCACGCAGGCACAGGAAGAACATGCTTTACAATATAAAAGGGAGACAATACAGTTAAATACAAGAGGATTAAGTCCCGGTTCACACATATGCGATGTCAGACATCGCATGTGATTTGCAGCCCACTTCTCTGCAAATCACATGCGATGTCTGTGCGTTGCGAATTCTGCCATACAAAGTCGCACAGGACCCTTTTTTTAGTCCGCACCAGAATCGGATCGCATGGGTGTTCACACCTATTTGATCCAATTCATGGCTAAATTGACAGTTCGCACTGCGATATGCGAACTGATCAGTGGGTGTCGTTAGTTTTGTATTGACACCCCCAGCAATTCGCATTTGGCATTGTGATCTGCCTGCGAGTTGAGTGGATTCACAGGGTTCTGGCATCGAATATGTGTAAACCAGTACTTAGAGAGCCCTACTCAGAAGAGCTTACAATCTAATAGGGTGGGGCAGGTGCTACAAAATGTTGTAACTGTGGGTAATGAGTTGATGGAAGAGGTCAAAGATTAGTTGGAGTAGTGATAGACTTCCCTGAAGAGATGAGTTTTCAGGGATCGCCTGAAGGCAGATAGCCGGACAGGTTGAGGTAGAGTGTTCCAGAGGATGGGAGATGTTCTGGAGAAATCCTGGAGACGAGTATGGGAGGAGGAGACAAAGGAGCTTGAGAGTAGGAGGCCTTGAGAGGACAGTTTGGGTGATATTTGGAGGCAAGATTAGTGAAGTAGCTCGGGGCAGAGTTGTGAATGGCTTTGTATGTTGTGGTTAGTATTTTACATTTAATTGGCTGGACGATCGGGAGCCAGTGTAGGGATTGGCGGAGAGGGGTGGCAGGCACTGAGCGGTTGGTAAGGTGGATAAGCCTGGCAGCAGCATTCATGATAGACTGAAGAGGGATAATGGGATTATTACTTCAAAGCTAAACTGCAGGATATATATTAGAATTGCATAGTTGCATAGGTCCAGCTTGGCACAATGCAGGTGTACATATCTGATACCTAATAGACTACTGGGGAAGCTGGAAGTCACTGTAGTAGTCACCGGTACTACAATTATAGCAGCAATCTCCTGGGTCCTGCTGGTATTCTGTGCGAACAGCTTTCCCTCCGCACACGGACTACAAGAACTCACTCGGCAATGCTGCCATCGCTAGAACTCCTTGAACTTTTTTTTTTTTTTTTTTTCAATGAGTACAATGTGTTCTCTGATTGGATGAATCAGAGAGGGGGAATGGTGTCATCATGCCCACTTGGATCAGGAAAGGTATGTGATCCTGGGTGAATTGGAGAACCGGAACGGTGTCATCGTGCTCACTTGGATCAGGGAAAGGTATGTGATCCTGGATGAATTGGAGAACGGGAACGGTGTCATTATGCCCACTTGGATCAGGGAAAGGTATGTTATCCTGGATGAATCAGAGGGGGAACGGTGTCATCATGCTCACTTGGATCTGGGAAAGGCATGTGATCCTGGATTATTTGGAGAACGGGAACGGTGTCATTATGCCTACTTGGATCAGGGAAAGGTATGTTATCCTGGATGAATCAGAGGGGGAACGGTGTCATCATGCCCACTTGGATCAGGGAAAGGTATGTGATCCTGGATGAATTGGAGAGGGGGAACGGTGTCATCATGCCCACTTGGATCAGGGAAAGGCATGTGATCCTGGATGAATTGGAGAACGGGAATGGTGTCATTATGCCCACTTGGATCAGGGAAAGGTATGTGATCCTGGATGAATTGGAGAACGGGAACGGTGTCATCATGCCCACTTGGATCAGGGAAAGGTATGTGGTCCTGAATGAATTGGGAAAGGGGGGAACGGTGTTATCACACTAACTTGAATCAATGTAAGTATGTGATCCTGGATGAATTGGAGAGGGGGAACTGTGTCATCATGCCCACTTGGATCAGGGAAAGGTATGTGATCCTGGATGAATTGGAGAACGGGAACGGTATCATTATGCCCACTTGGATCAGGGAAAGGTATGTTATCCTGGATAATTTGGAGAGGGGGAATGGTGTCATCATGCCCACTTGGATCAGGGAAAGGTATGTTATCCTGGATAAATTGGAGAGGGGGAACGGTGTCATCATGCCCACTTAGATCAGGGAAAGGTATGTGATCCTGGATGAATTGGAGAGGGGGAATGGTGTCATCATGCCCACTTGGATCAGGGAAAGGTATGTGATCCTGGATGAATTGGAGAGGGGGAATGGTGTCATCATGCCCACTTGGATCAGGGAAAGGTATGTGATCCTGGATGAATTGGAGAGGGGGAACGGTGTCATCATGCCCACTTGGATCAGGGAAAGGTATGTGGTCCTGAATGAATTGGGAAAGGGGGAACGGTGTTATCACACTAACTTGAATCAATGTAAGTATGTGATCCTGGATGAATTGGAGAGGGGGAACTGTGTCATTATGCCCACTTGGATCAGGGAAAGGTATGTTATCCTGGATAAATTGGAGAGGGAGAACGGTGTCATCATGCCCACTTAGATCAGGGAAAGGTATGTGATCCTGGATCAGGCAAAAAAGGTGCAGGCGTGATTTTTAAAATCGCAGTGCACTAAACTGCATGGACTCTGGATGGAAAAGGGGGACTTCTGTTGTAAAGACGTGGGACTGCAATATTATATGGTAGACTTCTGATGGAAGGGGAGCTGTAATGTAATGGGAGCTCTGATGTAATAAGAGGGGGCTTTCGATGTGTTGGGGGGGGGGGGGGGCGCTGATGTGACCCTATTTCTTGGAGCATGTTTATTGATTATATATATATTTTTTTTATTTTTTTTTTTGGCCTGTGAATATTTGTAAAATCTACAATGTGGTCCTCGTACTAAAAAGATTAGAGACTCCTGTTCTATTATAATGCAGTTGATCTAGCATATCCACAATGACCCCAAAAGGGAGCACCTAATATGATCACACTGACATTGCATCACTTCTGTCTGTCCCAAAAATCAAGTGTTCCAACACAAAACATTTGCATGACAATGAAACTATATTTTTAGCGCTACACTCGCCTTTCAAATGAAATTGATGGTATCAAAGAATGACTGATTTTTCAGAAATACATACAACTGTTCGATCTGCAATCTGGCGGTGCATGGCTAGCTCCTAGACAACACAGTCTATATTTAGTAGTGAGAATATGAATCCATAATTTCTAAAGGGTAAATTTCAACTACGGAAAATGACCCCTATACACAGATAACACACTCTTTTACATTAGGATTAAGCCTTACTTCCTCCATCCTTAAGCCATACTTAAACCTTGTACACACAATGAAAAAATCAGATGAATAATCGTTTTTGTTTTTCTTTTGCGTGCTAGTCTCGTATCGATAATGAAGGGGTTACTAAACTTTCAAAAGTTCTGGACAGAATACAAATTTAGAATTGATGTATTATATTGTAATGTATTTTTTCGTTTCTAAGCATGTGTGGTCTTGCTCTTCCGTTTTTTTCATATATACTGTACTGATTAAACGAAAATCATTTGTCCCTTTAATTTCGGATGAGCTGTCGTGATCGGCTCTCAAACTGTGTACTAACTATCAGATTATCGTACGATCACTTTAAAAGCGGTATTTTTCATCCATTTTTCTGATTTTGTGTGTACAGTACTAGGCTTTATGCAAAAATCTCGACAGGACACTTAGTCATACACTATATTACCAAAAATATTGGGACGCCTGCCTTTACACGCACATGAACCTTTATTGACATCCCAGTCCTAGTCTGTAGGGTTCAATATTGTGTTGGCCCACCCTTTGCAGCTATAACAGATTCAACTCTTCTGGGAAGGCTGTCCACAAGGTTTTAGGAGTGTGTCTATGTTTGACCATTCTTCCAGAGGCACATTTGTGAGGTCAGGCACTGATCTTGGACGAGAAGGCCTGGCTTGCAGTCTACGCTCTAATTCATCCCAAATGTGTTCTGTCGGGCTGAGGTCAGGACTCTGTGCATGCCAGTCAAATTCCTCCACCCCAAACTCGCTCTTTCATGTCATTATGGACCAATACTTTTGGTAATATAGTGTATGTCAGAGATTTTTTAAATACTGCTTAATTCGAAATCTGATAAACTGCCTTCCTGAATCCCTCCAAATGGAAAAATGATAGGGGTAAACAATTGGACCCTATGGAATGGCATAAGTTGGCTTTTCATCAAAATCATATACTGTATCAATACATCCTATTATTCAGTCAAATTTTAAAGTACTGGTATGATGTTGCTACATGGTACCAGCAAGGATTACTTCCTATGTACAATACCTGGTGCCTCAACTGCTTTAGGGGTTGCGGACAAGAGAGCACAGCCTACCATATTTAGTGAATGTGTCAAAATGTTAAGAGGTTCTGGATCTGCATATATAATTTGATACACAGTGTGACAGTGGTGTTGGGATGGGAGCAGTGCCAGTGCTGTGTGCAGGAATGGGGGGGGAAGTGACAGCAGAGACCTCCTCCCCCTTCACTCTACCTGGCCAGCTGAGAAGAGTAACCAGTCTCTGCCTCCCGATGGCTATGTAGGCTTGCAGCTTCAAACTCAGTGGCTCTGGGTGAGTGATCTGCTGTGCAGTTACTATGGCGGTGAGAATACACAGTGCAGCTGCGAACTCAATGGGTGAGCGGTTTGCTGTGCATTGATAGTACATTCTCCCATCATTGCCTCTGGGTAACTAGCAGAAGAAGCTTCTGGCAGTGGGCTCCCCCCATAGTGGCAAAACGCCAGGGCCCGGTCGCGACTGGTTCGACCCTGGTAGTTCCGCCACTGGGCACTTTCACCCTCTTCCTGCCCAGGCCAATTTTCAGCTTTTAGTGTTGTTGCACTTTGAATGACAATTGCACAGTCATGGAACACGGTTCCCAAACAACATTTTTAGCATTTTGTTTTAGACATTGTTTGATGGTAATTAATTAGAAAAAAGAGAGGGTTGCCCTTGGGGTGGGACTTTAAATGAGGTATATACATTCAGTGACCATAGTACAAAGATGGTAAAAAAATATGACAAATTTTATTGATGTAGTTGCATATGAATAATGACAACAATAAAACAACAACACAATGGCGGCATAATAGCATCAACAATACACATGAATAACAATATCGATAAAAATATGGGTTGCACTCATATATTGTAGTAACTCGACGCGTTTCGTGAGTCTTCAGTAAGCTCACTCATCAGGAGTATATATGAGATAAATTGTCTAAAAATGAATGAGACAGTAAACAACATGTTACTATATATGATTGAGGAGTGTGATATTGTAACATCTGTACATGAACAGAAATGAAAAAGATCACACTCACACATGACCCAAAGATAGATGGTGGATGCGTGCTCTCCCGATGCGGGGGCTGCCATGGTCTAACCCGGGAGCTGACAGGACTTGAACCATTGGCGAACACGTTGGGGAGACAGGAGAGGAATCAAGATTGTGGAAAATGAAGCTTCTGCTTGATAGCGAAGTATGGGCTGAAAATAAATGAATATGCATCTCAATGGAGTATATAATTACATTGTTTGTATCACTAAGTGATATCCAAAGGATCAAGATAAGTATAATTGTATAATAAACTGCATAAAGAGTCAGTCCAAGCAAATATTGTATGAAGCAGGGACCAGTTGCCTCTAGAAATATAGAAGGATCAAGATAAGTATAATTGTATAATAAACTGCATAATGAGTCAGTCAAGCAAATATTGTATGAAGCAGGGATGGTAATTAATTGTCACCATTATTTTTTGCTCAACAAACAAAAAGACTGACATTTTTGAAAAAAATAATATATTTTGTTTCTGATATAAAATGTTGTGAATTGGTAATTTTTCGCCTTCACTGATGTGCGCTGATGAGGCTGCATTGATGAGGAGGTACGGATGAGGCTGCACTGATGTGCGCTGATGAGGCTGCACTGATGAGGAGGTACTGATGGGCGCTGATGAGGCTGCACTGATGAGGAGGTACGGATGAGGCTGCACTGATGAGGCTGCACTGATGGGCGCTGATGGGGCTGCACTGATGAGGGGGCACTGATAATCTGCACTAATGGGCACTGATGAAGAGGCACGGATGAGGCTGCACTGATAGGTGGAATTGACAGGCTCACTGAGGATCAGTGCCCTGATTATCAGTGTAGATGCCCCCTGTGTGGATTGCCACTTATCAGCTCTCCTATAACCTGCAAATCAGCACTCTGATTGGACACATGGTAAAGACCTGCTGTAATTGGCTCTTTACCCCAATCTGGATCTCAGATCACTGCTAATGCACACTGCAGGGATCACGGAAGTACGCCAATAGACTTCTTCCCGGAAATCTGCGACTGCACTGTAGTCGTCGTTCGGCTATAACACAGTGATGAAGAGGGATTAACGCTAGAACAGTGGATCAGCAGCTTCATTGAATTCCCCCCCATATACAATATCTCCATAGAAAAATAAACCAGAAATTAGCACTAACCTAGCAGAACGGATGTCAAATTATAATTTTCTGTGTACATTCTTCTATTCACTCTCTTCTTTCCCTTCACTCCTTTTCTTTCCTACATTACGATGTTATACTTTCCCATGCAATCTTAGGGGTATGAATAATACATAGTAAACAATGTCATGCTTTAAAGCAGTATTCAACCAGACATTTATTATATTAAAGCTCACCAATTCTTCGATGTAATGGCTGCATTTGTTTTCTTTTTTAGGCTTTCTTTCCTCTTTTTTCACCTGGTGATCCTGCCAGTAAGTCTTAGTTTTTCAACAGAACAAGCTCCCCTGCAGATGTAGCAGTTGAGACAAACCATTTAACACTGGCAGGGGTGCTTACAAGGATCAGTTTTTATTTAAGCACCACCTATACAGTAATCCCCCGCTACATCGCGGTTCAGTTTTTGCGGTCCCGGTAATTCGCGGTTTTTTTTGTAATGTTATTTTACTATATAAATCATTAAAAATGAAAGATTTTTGTGTTTTCCATAGCTCTTGCTATGTCTCTCAGTATCTTTTATGTGTTTAAATGAGTTTCTATTGTTTTAAAAGTGTGTTTAAAGACCTTAAAATGCTTCTACATGTACAGTGACAGTAAAAAAATCATGCCTACAATGCATTTTAATAGGGTTTTTCTATTTCGCGGAATTTCACTTTTCGCGGCTGGGTCCGGAACGTAACCTCCGCAATGGAGGGGGGTTTACTGTATCCCAAAAAGAAAAACCTGTTTGCTGTAACTGCTTATAAAGCGCTGGCGCCCAGCTTCAATTTGTTAGTGTATCTAAGGGCTCATGCATTTGCATTTACAGGTTGTAAAAAAAAAAAAAAAAAATCACCAGCGTGTTCAGGAGAGGAGCTTTTAAACAGAAAGAAATACTTGATGTGCACATACATATGTACACATATCTAAACTCTAGGTGCATTTTAGATTTGAATGCATTCCAATGGCCAGAATAAATAAATAAATATTCTTGCCAAATGGAATCCATTAACACCAAACACTTGATGTGTCTAAATGAGTGTGCAATGTCTGGCTTTATGTTACATTTTCAGCTTTGGGTTTATACTGCTTTATGCTGGGTTCCCCCCCCCCCCCCCCCCCCGGTGAATGGGACGCACCGGACCTCCTGCTGCGAGCCGCTTCGCAATCCAGTGTGAACCTAGCCTAAAGGTGATAATAATGAAGCCTTGTATTTTTTTTTCTTCAATACTGGCCACTTTTGCCCCCTTTCTGCCCAGATCAATTTTTAGCTTTCAGCGCTGTCACATTTTGAATGACAATTGCATGATCATGCAACACTTTACCCAAGTGAAATTTTATCTTTTTTTATTTTGTTATGCCCCGTACACACGTGCAGATTATCTGCAGACTTTTGTCTTCAGATTTACCTTTTCTATGTAGTGCAAGGGCCTGCCGGATTGCATACAAATTGAAAGGGTTTAGGTTTGACCTCATATTATATGGTTTTGGTAAGTCTGCAGACAAAAGTCTGCAGATAATCTGCACGTGTGTATGGGGCATTAGATAGTTCAAGCTTTCTTTTGATGGTGTTTAATCACTGTTTTTTTTTTTTTTTTTTGTATTTGCTAAACAAATAAAAAGGACCGAAAATGTTTGCAAAGAAGTAATTTCTTTTTTTCTGCACTGAAAAGGCTCCAGTGATGGGCACTGAAGAGGCTCCAGTGATGGGCGCTGAAAAGGGCTGCTGAAGAGGCTGAGGCTGGGCTAACGGGCACTGATGAGGCTGAGGCTGCGCTGAAGAGGCTGAGGCTGTGCTGACGGGCGCTGAAGAGGCTGTGCTGACGGGCGCTGAAGAGGCTGCGCTGACGGGCGCTGAAGAGGCTGCGCTGACGGGCGCTGAAAAGGGTGCGCTGACGGGCCCTGAAGAGGCTGAGGCTGCGCTGACGGGCGCTAAAGAGGCTGAGACTGCGCTGACGGGCGCTGAAGAGGCTGAGGCTGCGCTGACGGGTGCTGAAGAGGCTGCACTGAAGAGGCTGCACTGAAGAGGCTGCACTGACGGGTGCTGAAGAGGCTGAGGTTGCACTGACGGGAAGAGGCTGCACTGACGGGAAGAGGCTGCACTGACGGGCGCTGAAGAGGCTGCGCTGACGGGCACTGAAGATCAGTGCCCTGATTATGAAAAGGGTAAAGAGATGTACTCCCTGTGCCCTGTCAGCCTTGCCAGTTATTGGTTCACCTTTCCTTATACAGATGCAGCGCGTGAGGAAAGGTCTGCGATAACTGGCAAGTCAGTTTACATGTGGTCAGCTGTGATTGGCCCTTTACCACACTGTGTGATCCAAAGGACACAGCGGTCACAGAGTGTGCTTGATGTGCCCCCCCCCCAAGGGGGTGCGCAGGAGGTGCGGGTGTAGGAGGATGTCCATAGAAGCCCTCCTAGGACTGGAGAGCTGCGCTGTAGCCACCTTTCGGCTAGGTGGGAAGGGGTTACCTGCTCTGTGCAGTGGTTTTGCATAGAGCACCCCCGATCCTCCTCTGGGGTCCCCCCTCCTGGTTCCTCCTGCTTCCGAGTACCCCCCCCCCCCCCAACAAGTAGCTTACTATGAGGGGTACTCCTGCATTGACACTCCTGTCACTGGATTCTTTTGACCTCTGCAGCAACCATTGGCTCTTGCTGCTCTCATTGAATCCAGTGAGGAGAGAGCGAGCAGCACCAAGCTTCTCAGGCACAGCGCTGGATGGAGATTGGGCTTAGATAAGTATTGGGGGGGGGGGGGACCTAAAAGGTTTTTACCTTTAATGCACAGAATGTGTTAACGTAAAAAAAAAAAAACGCCTTTAGGTTGCATTCACACTTTCGGGAAAAAGGAAAGCGTTTTGTTTGAGCAATTTACATGTGATTTTCATGTCAGCAGGCCAGCCCTTTGCATGTTTGTGTCTGAAAAGAAGCTCCTACTCCTATTTGTGCTAATTTTCAGTTGACATTGTGGCAGAATTGGGCGCTATTAGGGGACAATGGCACCCAAACGCACATTGTGCATCGATCGCTGTGCAATTTAATTCTGAATCCCAAATGGAACCTTGGCCTTTCCAACCACCTTAAGGACACTGGGAGGTTCTGCATGGAACATGTACTGAAGTGTTTTCTATTCCCATGCTTTCTAGGATTGGAATATGGAACAATGTACATATCTATTCTCCCCTCTATGCTTTCCCTTTAATATTAGAAAAGGGCTATTTACTAATACTGGAGCAGCTGTGTCCAGTAACCAATCAGCTTCTAGCTTCAGCTTGTTGAGCTGAGCTTTATCAGTGAAGGCTGTCAGCTGATTGGCTGTGATGCAGACCTGTGTGTGGATGAGAGGCTGGGTGCCATGCCTGAGGAGAGCTGTGATTAGCAGTCTCCCTCATACACATGCCTGCACCCAACCCCATCTCCTTCTGCAGGTACCTCCTCCTCCTCCCTCCCTTCCCCCTCCGCCTTTTGTTTTACTATCACAGGGAGAAGGAGAGAACAATTTCCTGTTGACACCGGAATATTTAGAAAGTGCAGGGAAGGAGGACCGGGAGAAGCTGGCTGGGGAAGTTTCCTGTGACTAGCAGCCAGGCCAGCCGTGCTCGGATGAGGAAAGTTTGTGTGGCCGGCCTGGCAGGCTGCATGTGCCATCATCAGGGAGTCAGGTGCGGGGGATCCAGGGGCTGAGCACACCGACATACCCAGCACAGCTCGGCCTGCACACACAAGGAATGTGATTTTCTCCTGTCTATGCCCTCCTATGCTGTCTGCTGATGGCTGAAGCCTGGCTGGAGGAAGAGGAGGAGGAGCTGAGGGACAGTGCTGGCAACAGGAGACACAGGAGGTCCAACCTCAACCAAGCTACAGGTAACCATGGGAAACCGGGATGGATGGATGGATGGATGGATGGGCACAGGGTCCTACAACACATGGACACCACATCCATGCTACACTGGTCTAATGCAGCCTTTCTCTACCCTTTATAGCCCCCAGAATCTGAAGGAGGACCCCCATCCTCCTTGCTGCACTAAGCATTACACCCCCCAAGGGCCTATTCACACTATGTGCACTCACCTGTGCTTTTCTTCCCTCGAATCGCAGGTAACTGCAATGACACATAGAAACCTATAGTTATCTGTGTCCTGTTCACACCACAACGCTGTGTTTTCTCTGCGTTCCACAGCTCTGCCTTGTATATTATTGCACAGAAATGTGTGTAAGGGCCTATTTCTTTTCCAACAATAGATTTTTATCTTATTATATATTATTGGGTTTATTATTATTATTATTATTATTATATATTTTATTGTTGTTATTATATATTTTATTATTGTGTTTCTCTGCGTTCCAGAGCTGTGTCATTTTATGTAGCATGTTTGTATATTATTGCACTGCAACACAAAGAAATGCGTGTAAGGGCCTATTTTTTTATTGTGTTTATTTTTATTATATATTATTTATTGTGTTATATAATTTTATAGGTATTATATCATTTTATTATTGTTGATAATTATATATTATGTTGTTCTGTTTCTCTGCATTCCAGATCTGTGCCATTTTTATGCTCTCTGTTTGTATATTATTGCCCTTCAACGCACAGAAATGTGTTTAAGGGCCGGTTTACACTTTTGCGAGTGCGGCGATCGCATGCAATTCGGAGCGCACTGCTCCTTCATTACATGCGATCGGAGGTGCGGATGCAAATTCAGCCATACACTTTGTATGGCTGAAAATCGCACTGCACCCGCACAAAAGACGCACAGGACCCTTTTTTCCAGCTGCATCAGGATCGGATCGCACAGTGGTTCACACTTGTGCGATCCTATCCTGTGCGAACCGTCAGATCGCACTGCGATATGCGATCAAACTGGGGGTGTCATTAACATTTCATTTGCCACTCCCTGCGTATAGCAGTGTGAACTGCCAGATGTGCGGGTGCAATGCGGGAACAGGCTGCGAATTCGCAGCCTTCCCGCATCGCACAAGTGTGAACCGGGACTAAGGGGCTATTTGTTTCAACAATATATTTTTATTATATATTATTGTGTTTATTATTATTATTTTTATGATATATTTTAGTGTGTGTGTGTGTGTGTGTGTGTGTGTGTGTGTGTATATATGTATGTATATGTATACGTGTGTGTGTGTGTGTGTGTGTGTGTGTGTATGTGTATATATATATATATATATATATATATAATTTTACATTTTTATTGTGTTTCTCTGTGTTCCACAGCTGTGCCATTTTATGCAACCTGTTTGCATAGTATTGCACTGCAAGGCACTGAAACGCGTGTAAGGGCTGGTTCACCCCAGATGCATTCCAGTGCATTTTTTTTTTTCCCTTCATCAAAAATACAGGAACAGTAGGTCATATGGGTTCCAATGGCATAGTTCACACTAGTGCAGTACGTTCCAGGACAGTCAAAAAAATTAGAACATGCTACTTTTTTTTGCACTGAACTGTACTGAAACGCGGCAACACACATTACAAACCCACTAGACCGCATTACAGCAAAGAAAAAAAAAATAACCTTTTAAAAAAAAAAAAAAAGGGAAAAACGCATTGGAATGCATTAAAAAACATGCACGTAGAAACTCACCCAGAATGAGTTTTTGTTGTGTGAATTGTGAATTTTTATTTAAGATAAGATCTAATGCAAGATAAAGGTGCCTGTGAAAAAAAAAAAAAAGATGAAATCCAAAGGGAAACAGGGGGGTGGTTTCTTCCCCCAGCTTTTAGGTAATGTTTCCAATCTTTTACAGGTCTCTGAAAGTATAGAAATAGGAATAAGTTATTCCTTTCACACTTGTGTGATTTGTCTCGTGACTTTGTACAGCAAATTCGGATGACAAATCACACAACGTTCTTTTCAATGGCACCTGTTCAAATCGCTACAATTTAAAATCGCAGCGACTTAAGAGGTTGTAAACCTCCCCAAAAAAATAAATAACCCAAGACAAAGGCGTAATGAGCTAGTATGCATCATATACTAGCTCATCATGGAAATACCTTAGAATGAAGCTCCCGCAGCGCTGCCTGCTCACTGCTGACACGGCCAACGTGTTCACCTGTCTTCCTTCCGGGTTTGCGTCCTCCGGCCATCTTATTGTCCCGAGCCGCGCTAAAGTCACTCCAACGCATGCCCGCGGGAGCCTGCGTTAACGGCGCAGGGTTCTGAAGGAACGGCGTGGACGGCGATGTCACTGGCTGCATGCAAAGTAAATATATCCTAAACGGTGAATGTTTATGATATATTTACAGTACCTAAAGGTAAGCCTGATCATAGGTTTACCTATAGGTACAAGTTGCAGAGGAAGCTTTACTTCCTCTTTAGGAAAAAGTCCCTTTACTATTTTGGTGCCACTTTAATCCATAGGATGTAAAGTCGAATCAAAATTGCACCAAATGTCGCATAAACGTTGCACTGGAAATCATGAGTCTTTGGAGACCCGCTTATGTGAAAGGAGCCTAAAGTAGGTTCTTTAAGCACATACATAAGAGAGCGATTTAGGCCTCTTTCACAGGGGCCTCTGATGAGGTCCGCCTGTAATTTTTTTTTCAGGCAGACCTGATCGGATGCTCCATGTACCTCTCTAACCGCTGACACCCGCTGCTCTCCGATCCGGTCTGTGGAATCCAGACGGATGGAAACCCTATTTTCCATCCGTCTGGATGATGGGATCGGATGAAAACAGACAGGCGGTCCATTTTCATCCAATTTCCCATAGAGAGTGGGGCTCTGACAGGTCTGTCTCGGCACAGTGAGCGGAGATGGACCTATCATCCGCCTGCTCAGCGGGGACAGTGGCGGCTGGTGCGTTGGGGGCGCAGGGGCGCCGCCCCCCTCCCCCCATCCATGCGTCCGGCCCCCTAATCTACATGCGGGGCGCTGGACGCATGGAGTTCAATAGGGTTTTTTTTTTTTTTAAATCACCTGATTAGAGCCAGAGGCTCTAATAGGCTTCAGAAAAGGGTGGACCCGGGGCGCAGAGCAGTGCGCCCCGAGCCCACCCATTGTGTGACAATAGTGAAAGAAAATTCGCTATTGTCACACGGATCCTCCTCCTGGCCAATCAGGAAGCGGGTCCGAGACCCGCTTCCTGATTGGCCGAAAGGCGAACGCATGCCATTGGCAGAGGAGGAGGCGAGAGGACTCGAGGAGATGTGGGGAACTGAGGAGAAGCCGCCGCTGCAGGTAAGTCTCTCTGCATTGAAGAGGGCACGCTGGTCACTCTGCATTGAAAGGGGGCACAAAGATCTCTCTGCATTGAAGGGGGGCACGGCACGCTGGTCACTCTGCATTGAATGGGGGCACGCTGGTCACTCTGCATTGAATGGGGGCACGCTGGTCATTCTGCATTGAATGGGGGCACGCTGGTCATTCTGCATTGAATGGGGGCACGCTGGTCATTCTGCATTGAATGGGGGCACGCTGGTCATTCTGCATTGCATGGGGGCACGCTGGTCTTTCTGTAATGAAAGGGTGCACGCTAGTCTTTCTGTAATGAAAGGGTGCACGCTGGTCTTTCTGTAATGAAAGGGTGCACGCTGGTCTTTCTGTAATGAAAGGGTGCACGCTGGTCATTCTGTATTGAAAGGGGGCACGCTGGTCATTCTGCATTGAATGGGGGCACGCTGTGGACATTCTGCATTGAATGGGGGCACGCTGTGGTCTCTCTGCATTGAAAGGGGGCACGCTGGTCTCTCTGCATTGAAAGGGGGCCCGCTGGTCTCTCTGCATTGAAAGGGGGCATACCTGGTCTCTCTGCATTGAAAGGGGGCATACCTGGTCTCTCTGCATTGAAAGGGGGCATACCTGGTCTCTGCTTTGAAAGGGGGCATACCTGGTCTCTCTGCAGGGCAGAAAGCCCGTGTGAAAGGACACTTATTCAGACTGCAATACACTTAGCGAAGATCATGGAAAACTGTTAAGCGGGAAAATAGAAGGCTATAGAATTGAACATCAACCAGTAAAATATACATTTTGTAGAAAGAAAAAATGATACGTGCTAAAGCGTATCAGAGTCCAAAATGGAGTTAAAAAAATAAAAATGAATTAAAGAATAAAAAGAATGTGTTTTAAAAAGGGACTCATTGACCAGGTACCCATTACTGTAAAGGAAAGCAGGGCAAAGGTCAAAAACCAAACCTAAAAAAATTTGAGAACAAAAGAGTGGAAAAAGTATCCAAGGGAGCCAGATTTTCTGGAGACAATTCATTTACAATTGTTTCTACTTTAACACGTTAGAGCACCTACCGCTTCAACATGCTTTTGTGTTTTTAAATCTTCTGTGATGCTTTAGTAATGCTTTAATGAAGCTTGGCAAATGCCGTGTGTGTGTGTTGATTTCCGATTTGTTTTAAAGGGGCCTAGAGGAACCCCAGCTCAGCAGTACCCCCACTCAGCAGATCCCCAGCTCATTAGTACCTCTGTTCAGCAGATCCCCAGCTCATTGTTGCCCTCTTTCAGCAGATCCCTTGCCCAGTAGTAACCCCCAGATTTGCTGATCCCTTGTTCAGTAGTAACCCCCAGCTGTGCTGATTCCCCCCCCCCCCCCTCGCTCAGTAGTAACCCCCAGCTCTGCTGCTGATCCTCCTCTCTCTCTCTGGTCCCCGCTCACCTCCCGCTATATTGCTCCCATGCGGGACACCACACGTGACATTGCTAGTTTCTCCTGTTCTGGTCCCTCAGCTCTGCAGATATATTTGTATGTCATTATTATTATTATTTATAGTAGATATAGTGTTTTCTACTGACAAGTGAAAGGAGTTACATGAGCCAGGGCCAAAGTTCTCATAATATAAACACAGTGGCTTGTTGGTCTACATGTCACGTGACAAACTAAAAGGTCCATAAAAGCCACTGATGTTATATTTGCTAATTGGTTGTATGACACGTACGTGTGTGTGTGTGTGTGTGTGTGTGTGTGTGTGTGTGTGTGTGTGTGTGTATATGTGTATATATATATATATATATATATATATATATATATATACGTATGAATACATACAAGTAAGCGACCTATTAATACATCAATTCTAAAACTTATTTTATTTATAGTTTTACTGGTAGTTTGTTCTGCAGTATCCATCCTTTTCATATTTTATTCTTAATATTCAAGTGAAGAAACTAAATTGTGTTTAAAATATAAAAAATGTCACCAAAACAACCTTTCTCAATCTTTTTTAACATTGATTATCCCTTGAAATACTTTTCTAGTCTCGGGAAACCCTGGTAATCACTTTATCTTCCACTCACAGTACATTCTTGTGGTGGCCAGTGGGAAGCATGCCCCCCCCCCCATCTTCCTCCTTACATTGGTGGTCAGTGGGAAGCATGCCTCACCTCCTCCTCCTTACATTGGTGGTCAATGGGAAGCATGCCCCCCTCCTCCTCCTTACATTGGTGGTCAGTGGGAAGACTGCCCCCCTTCCTTACATTGGTGGTCAGTGGGAAGAATGCCCCCCCTTACATTGGTGGTCAGTGGCAAGACTGCCCCCCCACATTGGTGGTCAGTGGCAAGAATCCCCCCTCCTTACATTGGTGGTCAGTGGCAAGAATGCCCCTCCCCTTCCTTACATTGGTGTTCAGTGGCAAGAATGCCCCTCCTTACATTGGTGGTCAGTGGCAAGAATGCCCCTCCCCTTCCTTACATTGGTGTTCAGTGGCAAGAATGCCCCTCCCCTTCCTTACATTGGTGTTCAGTGGCAAGAATGCCCCTCCCCTTCCTTACATTGGTGTTCAGTGGCAAGAATGCCCCTCCCCCTTCTTACATTGGTGGTCAGTGGCAAGAATGCCCCTCCCCCTTCTTACATTGGTGGTCAGTGGCAAGAATGCCCCTCCCCTTCCTTACATTGGTGGTCAGTGGCAAGAATGCCCCTCCCCTTCCTTACATTGGTGGTCAGTGGCAAGAATGCCCCTCCCCTTCCTTACATTGGTGGTCAGTGGCAAGAATGCCCCTCCCCTTCCTTACATTGGTGGTCAGTGGCAAGAATGCCCCTCCCCCTCCTTACATTGGTGGTCAGTGGCAAGAATGCCCCTCCCCCTTCTTACATTGGTGGTCAGTGGCAAGAATGCCCCTCCCCTTCCTTACATTGGTGGTCAGTGGCAAGAATGCACAGTGCCAGATTACCCTGTGGAAGAAAATCCTCCCTGCCGAGGTGGTGGTATACGATATTCTGGGTGAGGTTGGGAAGATTTGGGGTCTTGAGAAAGGCAGGGATCCTCGGGCAGTCTGGATAAGGGCTTGGAGGAATATCAGACATGCATTTGGTGAACCCATTCACAAATCCTTCTATGAATGGGGAGCGGAGGGGAGGGTTGTCACACAGCGCAATGCACCACAATGCACTATAGTGTGTTGCAGCTCTGTGCAGCCCAGATGCAATGCCGTGGGTTGGGGTGCTATTCAAAATGAAAAGGGCAGTACAGTGCATCAACGCATGTAGCGTGCAATGTGGTAATGTGCATGCTCCTGCAATGATATAAATCAAAATCTGACATTTTCTTCAGGAGTGCCTATTTACTCATTTGTGAACACGTTTTGAAATGTACATTAAAGATGAATTCCAGGCTTTTAGATATTTTACACAGTTGCGTATTAACTTTTTGAGGAACCCTCATATATTACATGTGGCTGATGCCCCTAAAGACATCGCTACCTAAGTGATCTCCACTTGTTTCCAGGTCCAGTGCTTAGCGGCCCGCCTGCTGCATTCTACAAACAGGAGGTTGGCCACTCGGCATGGGGACTATTCAGATAATTTTATGAACGAATGTGAAGCATACTGTATTGAGCAAGGTTCAAAGGTGACAACATGCTCTCCACTTAGTCCAATCAAGCAACGCTTTGCATTCTTTCAGAAAATACAATTCCAGAGATAAAACTATAATCCTACCACTTTATAAAACTCTGGTCCGACCACATCTGGAGTATTCTGTCCAGTTCTGGTCGCCGGTCCTCAGGAGGGATGTGTTGGAGCTGGAGAAGGGCAACTAAACGAATTAGGGGATTGGAGGACCTTAATTATGAAGAGCTTCTGCAATCGCTTGATTTATTCTCCCTGGATAAGAGACGCCTGAGAGGGGACATGATAGAAATTTATAAATATCTCAATGGTGGTCTCAGCATAGAAAATAAGCTATTCAGTCGGAAGGATTGCATGAGGACTCGAGGACATACAATGCGTCTGGAGGAGAAACGTTTTAACCTCAGGCAATGAGGGGGGTTCTTTACTGTTAGAGCTACAAGATTGTGGAATTCTCTACCACAAGAGGTGGTTTCTGCGGTAAGTATGGTGGCTTTCAAAAGACTCTTAGACGTACATCTCAAGAATCAGAACATTCAGGGGTATGAGAGATGATTACAGCCACACACACCTACACAGGTTGAACTGGATGGACTATTGTCTTTATTCAACCTCACCTACTATGCAACTATGAATGCCGTCTGACCACCTATGTTCAGACGGAAGCAGAGTGCTGTTCAGAATCTGATCCAGAAGCAAGTGGAAATCACTGGAGTAGTGGTGTCTACTTCAGACATTTCCAGCTTCCATATGCCAAGTATGGTCTATACATAGTTACATTGGTCCAAGCTAAGTAAATATGTAAAAATATACAGAATAATGTAGCCTTGAGGCATACTACACTAGTGATTCAAAACCAGCTCGTCTTCCCTTCGCCAGTGGCATCACTCTGCCACAACCTGAACAATGGATGTGCTGCTCCCTCACTACTGATGAAGATGTTGGTGCATTTCAGCCAATGTAGGAGCAAACTTCCAAAATGATTGAAAATGATAGATGTATTTAGGTGGTGAAGTTGAATGTAACTAAATCAACTGTCATCTAGCGTCTCAGAACATCAATATAAAACTAGCATTACATGTTACTGGCTAAAAGTGGTTGAAATTTCTTGAATTACTGTATTTATGTTTATAAACTTGGCAAACTTTTGTTGCTTTCAGTTTGGTTTCCACTACAAATGTTTCCTGCTTTAGGCAACTATATATCATAAAAATCAGTATAGAAATCAAACATTAATTTTTAAGTTCCATTTTAGTACTTCCGATCCATAATCACCCCATTTTCCATCATTTATTCACTATCCGCAACAGTTGTGAACAAAGGTCGAGCAGTACAGCATTTCTTTCCAAAGTACAATAAGGTATTCATAAATAAAAATAAAGAGCAGTGCCTGTATTCTCCCCCCTTCCATGGAAATGTATTCTCCTCAGGATCAGTGCGCACTTTGTGGTTTTCTTACAATAATCTGTGTATGTGAAAGATCCTGGGTCTATTCTAGCATCACCAGCTGCAATTGGGGGGTTGTATGGTGTTTGTGTCAAGCTTTTCAAAAAAGTGGGATGGATGCCAATTTTTTTTCTTGCTACAGGCAATAGGAAGAGAGTGCCCCACTACTCCAAATCAAATAAAAAATGTTATTAGAATTATACAAAATATGACAAATCAGATTTCGTTTTTCCTGTATGTTTTTTATGAAGGGCACTTAAATCACGTTTCTTCTAGGCAAATGTAATATAACTTAGAATGTGAATTCAAGTAGTAATACGAGTGACTTTGATCCTGCTATGTAATACCCAAAGAGCATGTTATACACAGCTATAATGGCTATAGCAGAAATCTGCACAAAAACTATGCATTATCCTTTTTATCTGACAAATCGGAGTAACCCCCCCATATACAGAGTCGGATTATGCAAGTAGTAGGTACACATATGCAAGTAGTAGGTACACATTTCATGTGTGCTAAAATTAATGCAAACTGCTGTAAACATGGTTGAAATTCTATGTATAGCCAAAACATTGTCTTGTCATTTTGGATAGCAGGGAGATGGTTTAGTAACTTTGCTATCCTGGTTAGGTAGATTCATCCTTTTTGTTTACCCTGGTGAACATTTTTACAGAGACAGAAAGTGATGGAAAATCCAAACGTTTAAACTCTTCACCAAAACAAGGGGTACATCTTTTCAATGGGGATACCTGTTTCACTGACAGCTGTTAAAAGGAGAACTCCCTCAATTTTTGCAGGGATTTTCTTCACATGTTTGTCTCTGGGACAGGAAGTGTAGGGAAATCTCCCCAGTCAGTGATTTAAGTGGGGTACACACTAGTAGAAAATCTGCCAAAAATTCCCGTCCGAGGTAAAATTGTACGATTTTCGGCTAGTGTGTACACAACTTTCAGCAGCAGATGCCGACATTTTCAACGAAACAAAAACGGAGGGACAAACACCAAAATTGTTATCGTCTGTCCCCAGACGACCAATTTTTGTTTAATGTGTATGCAGTACGTCCGAAAAAACGGATACGAAAGACCGCGCATGATCTGAAGTTGCTGACAACCCGGAAGTCTAGGAACAAATGTCCCAAAAAAAAAAATCGGACGAGAAATTTTGTGAACATTATGCACTGTCAACTAAAAACAGTTATGAATGCTGAGCAAGAGAGAGAAAAATATCGGAGGATATTTCGTCCGATTTTCGTCAAGTGTGTACAAGCCTTTAGGGAAGTGGGAGCCGGTGAGTTGCTTTGTGTAAAAGTGCACTTAAGCCTTAAAATGTATACAGGGAGTCAACACATTGATCCAGGCTTAGCTATAGTGCACTAGACCATCTCACTTTCTTTTGTCGGTGATCCTGAAAACTACTCTTGTTTGTAATGCAGGAGAAGTCTTCCCAAACACACTCGCCTCTAGGCTCATTGCTTAGATACAGAAAGCCTGATGTTCCAAAAAGTAAAAAGACCTTTTTAGAGCCACCACATTCAAGCCTACATTGGAAGTGTAATTTTCATTACTGATACATAAATCTGAGAGAGAAGTAGTTACATACTGGAGGCTCAGGAAGCAGACGCTTCCATTACATGTGTGAGGTTCTTTGTGAAATCTGGCTACAGGCTATTATATAGCACAAGGGTCTCCAAACTTTCTAAACAAAGAGCCAGTTTACTGTCCTTAATACATTAGGGAGGGTGGACTGTTGCCAGTGGGAGTGGAAAATGTCCTGTGGGAAAGTCAGTGGGAGTAAACAGTGCCTTATCGTTGGTATTAGTAGGAGGAGTAGTGTCCCATCAGTGGTGGGGAGCGTGGTGTCCCATCGGTGGCATAGCGCCCCATCTTTGGTGTCGGTGGGAGGAACTATGTCTACTGTTGCTGACAGTGGGGGGAATAATGCCCCAAGGGCCAGGTAAAAGCAAGCAAACGGCTGCAGTTTGGAGACCACTGATAACGGCACTTTGATTAGGATATACCAGGTGTATTTTCCACCGTTGGCACAGCTACAGTGTTAACTAGATTGAAATCACTTGTTACTGAGAACTGCACTTTATTAAAAACAGCCATGATCTTTTCATATGCTGGGCTCAAGATAAAATGCAAAAAAATGAGTGATCGCAGACAGAATGATTGGCCGGAGCCGCGGTGACGTCACTCCCGCGCACGCGCCGACAGTCACGGGGCTCTGAAGGAACAGCACATGCGCCAGTGATGTCACTGTATGCATGTAAGGTAAATATCTCCTATACGGTACATGTTTAAGAGATATTTACAGTACCTATAGGTAAGCCTTATCATAGGCTTACCTATAGGTAAAAGTTGCAGAGGAGGGTTTACTTCCTCTTTAATATTCTATGATGCAGTAAAACACTTTTTAAAAAGTGTGTACATTAACATGGACTCTTCTCCTATCTACCACTTTGTCTTCTATCCATAATTTAATATATAGAGTGTTATCTCCGCTTCAAGGCCACCTGGACATTCTTTAACCCGACTATTGGGTAATAATTCACTTGAGTGATCAGCTTCATATACAAAGAAGGAAGTGTAAAAATGCAGCCGGCTTGGATGGAACTGAACAGAGCATTTAGGTCCCATACAAGGTGACACAATGGGGTTGATTTTCTAATACTGGAGTTTCCAAAATCTGGTGCAGCTGTGCTTAGTAGCCAATCCGCTTCTAACTTCAGTTTGTTTAATTACGCTTTGGCAAAGAACCTGGAAGCTGATTGCTTTCTATGCACAGCCGCACCAGATTTTGCACTCTCCAAGTTTAGTGAATCAACCCGAATATGTTTGAGAACCTGGAACAAAGTTGATAAAGATGCGCTGATTAGAAGGTGGGTTGCTGCACTTAAGTGATCCTTAATAATGGAGAATAAATTGTGGAAAATAAATAGTAAAGGGTGCATATATTGCATTGAAAATATTCAATAACTGTGAATAAATAAAACAAATACCAGATATGAAATAAAAATATTAACACAAATGTTATGTGATTAAACACCTCTATACATTGTGTTAAATAATGTTAAATAAATAACAAGCTTTTGACAAAAGTTGATAGAGAAAAAAAGTCCGATCCCATGTGTAAAAAAAAAAAAAGGACAGGTTTCACCGCCGGTGACATAGAGTGAACTAGTTAAACGAACTGCTCCAAGTGCTCCTAGATCCACCCAAAGGTGGAGTAAGGTAATGGGCACTTACCAAAAGGCTGTGGATTAGCAGCGATAAATGACCAAACTTTCCAGTGCAAGATGATAATCCCCTTCCATTCACATTCCCAGACCGACATCCATGTCAAAACAGCTCATGAACTCCATAGATATTGAGGGACGTGTAGAAAAAAGGGGACTAATAGTGCATTACCT
This sequence comes from Pelophylax lessonae, assembly GCF_965119305.1. Lineage (NCBI taxonomy): Eukaryota > Metazoa > Chordata > Amphibia > Anura > Ranidae > Pelophylax > Pelophylax lessonae. The sequence continues at coordinate 669,057,004 of NC_138768.1, read as the reverse complement.
TCATAACAATATCCGTTTATTGATAAAAAGTTGCACACACATCCATGCTGTTAAAAAAAAAAAGCAAATGGTACACTGTTATAGCACTGCGATCTGAGCCCACCCAGTTGCATGACAATAGCTAATTTAATATTTGCTAGTATCAGACTGGTTCTCCTCCCAGCCAATCAGGAAGCGGGTCATGAGACCCCTTTCCCGATTGGCTGAAAAGAGAAGCGATTTTACTGGCCATTGGCCAGGAAGAGGGAGGAGATTCACAGCCAGAGGAGAATTGCAGCCACTCAGCCATCTGGGAAGGAGGAGGTAGGAATGCTGGCTGTCCGGCCGTCCCTCCCGCGCGGGGGGATAAGGTGGATTTGCCTGCCTGGGGTGTGGAGATTTGCCGCCCCCCAAAATTATCATGCACCAGCCGCCACTGCATGGCACTACTCCCGGTTTTTAACATTGGTGTCCTATAGAAAATTTTTCGTCAGCTTGACATGGCACTGCTGCTGGTTTTTAACATTGGCGTTTATGGGAAATCATGGGCAGCTTGGTAAGGTACTGCTCCCTGTCTAACATTGGCGTCTATGGGAAATCTTGGACAGCTTGACATGGCACTGCTCTGGAACCATAAGTAACAGGGACACAAAACTTAGGGAGCACCAAGAAGGGACACAGGACTACAACATATGCTATTTTGTGGCCCGCCAGCTTGCCTAGGTAATCTACCATATTATAGTCCTGGGTCCCCCTAACGCGCTCCCTAAGTTTGGTGTCCTTGTAACTTATGGTTTGGGAGCAGTGCCATGTCAAGTTGGCCAAGATTTCCTATAGAGCTAGTGTATTTACATGCATTGAGAAGTGAAAAAAGGTATTGCTTAACTTAAGTACATTTTCGTTTTACATACAGTGGGAATCGAAAGTTTGGGCACCCCAGGTAAAAATTTGTATTAATGTGCATAAAGAAGCCAAGGAAAGATGGAAAAATCTCCAAAAGGCATCAAATTACAGATTAGACATTCTTCTAATATGTCAACAAAAGTTAGGTTTTATTTCCATCATTTACACTTTCAAAATAACAGAAAACAAACAAATGGTGTCTTCAAAAGTTTGGGCACCCTGCAGAGTTAATATCTTGTACTGCCCCCTTTGGCAAGTATCACAGCTTGTAAACGCTTTTTGTAGCCAGCCAAGAGTCTTTCAATTCTTCTTTGCGGTATCTTTGCCCATTCTTCCTTACAAAAGTCTTTTGAGATTTCTGGGCTGTCTGTCACGCACTGCTCTTTTAAGGTCCATAGATTTTCATTTATGTTGAGGTCAGGAGATTGTGAAGGCCATAGCAAAACCTTCAGTTTACGCCTCATGATGTAATCCCCCATGGATTTCGAGGTGTGTTTAGGATCATTATCCATTTGTAGAAGCCATCCTCTCTTTAACTTCAGCTTTTTCACAGATGGCATCAAGTTACTATCCAAAATTTGCTGAAATTTTATTGAATCCATTTTTCCTTCTACTCGTGAGATGTTCCCTGTGCCACTGGCTGTAATACAACCCCAAAGCATGATTGATCCACCCCCATGCTTAACAGTTGGACAGAGGTTCTTTTCATTAAATTCTGTGCCCCTTCTTCTCCAAACATACCTTTGCTCATTCTGGCCAAAAAGTTCAATTTTAACCTCATCGGTCCACAGAACTTGTTTCCAAAATGCATCAGGCTTGTCTATATGTTCATTTGCAAAGTTCAAACACTGATTTTTGTGGTGAGGATGTAGAAGAGGTTTTCTTCTGATGACTCTTCCATGAAGACCATATTTGTACAAGTATCTCTTTATAGTGGAATAGTGTACCACAACTCCAGTGTCTGCCAGATCTTTCTGGAGGGATCGTGCAGTCAAACGTGGGTTTTGAATTGTTTTTCTCACAATCCTGCGAGCTGTTCTGTCTGATATTTTTCTTGGTCTTCCAGATCTTGCTTTAACTTCCACTGTTTCTGATGACTGCCATTTCTTAATTACATTCGAACAGAGGATATTCACATCTGAAAACGCTTTGCTATCTTCTTATAGCCTTCTCCAGCTTTGTGAGCGTCATCTATTTTCAGTTTCAGTTTTCTAGACAACTGCTTAGAAGATCCCATGGTGCTGATTGTTGGGGCAAGGTCAGATGAGTCTGGGCATTTAAAACCTTTGAGATTGACATCACCTGGTCTTCGCAGACGATGATTGAGAACAATCCATGACACTGGCAGGTCTCAGCCTTGCAAAGGGGGCAGTGTATGCTATAAATTCTGCAGGGTGCCCAAAATTTTGCAGACGCCATTTTTTTGTTTTTTGTAATTTTGAAAGTGTCAATGATGGAAATAAAATCTAACTTTTGTTTACATATTATAAGAATGTCTAATCTGTAATTTGATGCTTTTGGAGATTTCCCATCTTTCCTTGGCTTCATTATGCACATTAATACAAATTTTTACCTGGGGTGTCCAAACTTTTGATCCCCACTGTACATGCTCTGGTCCCATTGTGTATTTAAATGTGTGGTATGCCTGTATTGGGCTCAAAACAAGTATGCAAAAATATACTGAAAATTCTAGTCCCCCCCCCCCCCCCAGCAGCTTTCACTGATCTGTGATAAAAAGCACACAGGCAAAGCTGTGGTTATTCCAACTGACCCTCATGCCTCTACCATGTCCTGTAGATATATTGGGGTTGATGGAAACAACCACAGCACCCAATGGTGCATATGCCCAGAAATATTGGATAGCAGCAGCACTCGTAAAAGACCAAAGTTAGGCAAATAGTTAGTGTACGTACACCCTAAGAATAAACCTTGTAATTTGAACCCTTTTTATTTTGTTAAATATATGGCACAAGCTGTAAATAAAGCTTGGCAGATGTTCTAAAACTTTCCCCCTCTTATCTTAAAGCTTAGTTCCACTGGCTTTTGTGTTTATTAAAAGTCAGCAGCTACAAAAAGTGTAGACTGATGACTATTAAACACACTCACCTGTCCCACGGTCCAGCTTTGCGGCTGGGGGGGCGGCCTCAGTTCTCTCCTCCCTTCTCCCCGCGGCGCTGGCATCACTACTGTGGGCTCCCGGCTGTGACAGCTTATGGCTTCACAGCCGTGTGCGCGAGTCGCGTTGCGCGTCGTGACTGGCCAGGCAATCTTCTGTGACATGTCCCAGAAGATTGCTGGGAGGGAGGGGAAGAGGAGAACTTCCGCCCGAGCCGCCTAGTCGGTCCGAGCGGAAGTGGGAGCGGGTTCTTGTCAAAACCAAGTACCCGCTCCCCCTCCCCCCCCCCACCCCGGCATGTCAGGGGGTCAGGACCACTTAAAGCGGAAGTTCCACTTTTGAGAAGAACTCTGCTTTAACTAAGAAAAAAAGGTATGGTTCTTCTGAGACTTCATTGGAGAGCTGCATAAGAGATTCGCTAGGATATGTCATGAACACACCCACTAGCTTGCTATCAAGTGCAAAGCTTTGTTGGCTATTTGATGACATATGATTAATCTTTCAGGACTATGCAGGAACCTGGACAATGAAGGAACTTTGTGTGAAGCATTGATTGTCTATGTCATTATACAGTAATTGAAGCTTTGCCCTTGATGACAAGCTTGTGGGTGTGCTGACTACCCATCTTTTCCATGTTATACGCAGTGATCATTTAGTAATAAAATAGTAAATGCACCCACATTTTCAGAAAAATAATCAGTGTATCGTAGGTACAATGCACATCTCCTGCAGACTCTTCCTCCTTTTGCATGCCTGTAACGAGATATAGACTTCTAGTTATGGAACTGGAGAAAGTATCAGTGGATTCCAAGTATGATTATCACTGCACTTTGTTCCATTGATCAATGAATCTCTCTGCTGCATTGCCAGACAAGACTTTGTAGTTTATTCATTCACAGATCTCCACCTGCACAACCACACCTAATTTAAATAGTGGCAGCAGCTGCTGGGAAGAACAACCTGTGGGCTCTGTAGGAGCTGGGATGGTGTGTGTGTCTCGATTTATCACCGCGTTACATGTTATACCCTAAGGCCCCATGCACACAGGGCGTCAGAAAAAACGAGCTGCAGAGGCACTTCTAACACCAGGAAAAAGCAGCTGTAAAAACGTGCTTTCAGTAGCTTTTTCCATTGGTGTTATTGCACGTTTGGCCACGTCGCTTTTAGCAGTGTTTTTTCTGCCTCCATTCAAAATCAATGGTTCCCTATGGGAGCCTATTGATTTGAATGGAAGGCGCATCGCTTGCGGTGCGACTTGCGCTTTGAGAATCTTGAGGGGGAACTCCATGACGAAATGGGAAAAAAATGGCGTGGGGGTCCCCCCCAGGTTCCAAACCAGGCCCTTCGGGTCTGGTATGGATTTTGAGGGTAGCTCCACGCCCAAAAAACGGCGTGGGGTCCCCCCCAAAATCCATACCGGACACTTATTCGAGCATGCAGCCCGGCAGGCCAGGAAAGGGGAGGGGACGAGCAAGCGGCTCTGGGGCAGGGGGGGCTCTGCACCCCCCACTACAAAGCACCTTGCCCCCATGTTGATGAGGACAAGGGCCTCTTCCCGACAACCCTGGCCGGTGGTTGTGGGGGTCTGCGGGCAGGGGGCTTATCGGTATCTGGAAGCCCACTTTAACAAGGGGGTCCCCCAGATCCGGACCCCCTCCCTATGTGAATGGGTATGGGGTACATTGTACCCCTACCCATTCACCCATAAAAGGCAGTGTATGTAAATAATGACAGGAGATGTTTTGAAAAGTTTATTAAAAAATCTTCATCCGGTCTTCTCCGCTCTGGTCTTCTCCCCTCCACTCTTCTGCTCTTTTGCCCTCCGCTCTTCTGCTCTTTTGCCTTCCGCTCTTCTTCTGCCTTTGGTCTTCTTCTTCCTCCGGTCCTCCTCCGACGCTGTCTCTGGTGATTATGCCAGTCTCCAGTCTCTGCAGCTTATTATATAGCCATCAGGGGCGTGGCCTCCTGGTGACGTTGTTTTTTTTTTAGTTTTTCTTTTCGGCCCTCAAAATCCATACCAGACACGAAGGGCCTGGTTTGGAACCTGGGGGGGACCTCCATGCCGTTTTTATTTTTCCCATTTTGGCGTGGAGTTCCCCCTCAAGATTCTCACAGCGCAAGTCGGATCATCCTGATCCGACTTGCGATGCGCCTTCCATTCATATCAATAGGCTCCCATAGGGAACCATTGATTTTGAATGAGAAAAAAAAAACGCATAAAGTGGCTTAACGCTGTTTAACCACTTTACCCCCGCTCACTGTGCCTCTACTGCGGCACAGTGGCTCGTTCCCGTTCAGCGACGTAGACTCGCTTCCGCTGTTTTCAGTCACAGCGGGAGTTGGGCCAGGGGAGGAGCGGTGGTGATCACCGCCGCTCTTCCCCGATCGTCGGGGAATCGAGTCTGGAGATCCGCCCACTTGTGTAAACAAAGCGGGCGGATCTCCTAAGTGACAGACAGGGTCAGATTGCAGGGTTCAGCATAGCTGAACCTGCGATCTGTCCCTGTGTCACTCAGTCACCTCCCCCCACACATGTCAGTAAGCACCAGGCATACATTAACCCCTCCCTCTCCAATAAAATTAACCCCTTCCCTGCCAGTGTTATTTTTACAGTAACAGTGCATATGTATAGCACTGATTACTGTAGTAATGTCACTGGTACCCCCAAATGTGTCAAAAATGTCAGTCAAGAGTCCGATCTGTCCGCCGCAATGTCGCAGTCCCGCAAAAAAAATCGCAGATCGCCGCCATTGCTCGTTAAAAAAAAAAAAAAAAATGACAGAAACCTTTCCCTTAGTAAACGCAATAACTTTTGCACAAACCAATCAAAATTGGCTTATTGCGATTTTTTTTTTTTTTTTTTTTTTTACCAAACATAGGTAGCAGAAAATCGTAATCGGCTGTCGTTAGCACTATACTAACAATCTAAAAATCGGCAGATTGTTCGTTGCAGAAAATTTTACTTCTGATTTTCTTATCCTGTGTACGAGCCTTAACAAAACAGGGTTGTTCTGCTGAGTCTAATGTTGGTCATTTAACCACTTGCCGACTGCCGACCGCCGGCCGACTATATACGGCGGCGGTCAGCCCCTCCCAGGCAAAGTGACGTACCGGTACTTCACTAGCCTGGGGGCGAGCGCGTGCCGCCAAAGGCGAGCTCCCGCTCCCGCTCGAACCAGAGGAAGCCGACGCCTGTGACCGGCGGACCCGATGTCCGCCGGTCACTCGCGATCATCGGGCAGAGAGGTAGAAAGGCAGGCGGCTAGTGTAAACAAAGCCGCCTGTCATTCTCCGCTGTGTAAAAACACAGATCACTCGGTCTTGCTATGTAGGACCGTTGATCTGTGCTATTACACCACTAGCCACATCCAATGACAGTTAGAAACACGCCCCTTAGGGACACACTTAACCCCTCCCTCTCCAATAAAGTTAACCCCTTCCCTCCCGTTGTCATTTTTACAGTAACAGTGCATGTGTATAGCACTGATTACTGTAGTAATGTCACTGGTACCCCCAAAAATGTCAGTCAAGAGTCCGATCTGTCCGCTGCAATGTCGCAGTCCCGCAAAAAAATCGCAGATCGCCGCCATTACTCGTCGAGAAAAAAAAAAATGACAAATCTTTCCCTTAGTTAGCAAACGCAATAACTTTTGCGCAATCCAATCAAAATACGCTTATTGTGATTTTTTTTTTTTTACCAAACATAGGTAGCAGAAAACAAATTGGCCAAAAATTTTAAAAAATTTTGATTTTTTACATTTTTTTGGGGGGGAATTTCATATAAAAAAAATGTAAAAAATATTGTTATTTTTTAAAAATAAACGCTCTTTTTTTGTTTATAGCGCAAAAAGTAAAAATCGCACAGGTGATCAAATACCACCAAAAGAAAGCTCTGTTTGTGTGAAAAAAAGGACGTAAATTTTGTTTGGGTACGGCGTCGCACGACTGCGCAATTATCAGTTAAAGTCGCACAGCAAAATCCTCCGGTGGTTAAGCAACGTTATTCAGCCTTTAGCAGCGTCAGACGTTTTTACAGCTTGACGCTGCAGCTCCAGAACGCACTGGTTCTGGGTTTTTTTTTTTTTGTTGCAGCTATTAAACGCCTATGCCACTTGGAGCTCCTTAAAGCTCTATGTGTGCATGAGGCCATAGAATAACATGGATGGGCAGCTGCAAAAAAAAACGTCTGACGCTGCTAACAGCAGCTGCAAGAACACGCCCTGTGTGCATGGGGGCTAAAGCCCCGTACACATGATCAGATTATCGAACGATCTGTCATCCGTTTTTTGTGGCATGCTAGTCTGATGTGGAAAGTGAAGAGGTTATTTTCATATGAATTTTTTCCCGTACGACAGAATTCTACTTCAGAAGTGATGTCATGTGTTGGATTGTTTTGTATGTGTTCTTTCGTCTCTGAGCATGCCTAGTCTTGCTCTTAAGAATTTTTTCAGTCGAAATCTGTACTAATGAGGCGAAAATCGGACGTTGTTTTGACGGACGACAAAAATTATATAGCCTGCACATCAGGATTTTGTCAGCCGAAAAGTCGGAGTCGGCTGTCGAAAGCACCATACTAACAATCCGAAAATCGACAGATAGGTCGTCGGACGAATTTTCCCTATAGATTTTCTTATCGTGTGTACGAGCCTTAAGACTGGCCATACACTGTTCGAATCTTGGCCGGTTTGAACCATTAATGAGCAGGCTAAATGCACCAAGTTGATTGATCAACTTGGGTACAACCAGCCTGCCAGATTCTCTTGTGATTATCGATAGCAGCTGCTATAGCCGCTAGCGATTTGTTATTATAATACAGGATTTATATAGTGCCAACAGTTTGAGCAGCACTTTACAATGTAAGGGAAGACAGTACAGTTACAATATAATTCAATACAGGAGGCATTTGAGGGCCCTGCTCGTTAGAGCTTACAATCTAAGAATCACTGTCTTCTCCCAGCAGGGATGTTCTCTTTTCTCTTGTTCAGACCATAGGCTGAGAAAAAAATTAGCAGGGTATGGCTACCTTAGAACAGACAAAAAATGGTCCACAAATCAGACATTATGCATTCTGTATTCCAACTACCATTTTTTAAGTTTGTTTTATTTATAATTCATTTCTTTAATTTTGGGTGATGTAAATTGTTAGCACTACACATACTTCATATTTTTAGGTAAAGTGCTGTTCGCAATTTTTTTAGTCTGTATTTTGAAATCTTTGTTCAGTGCATTTTTAAGACAGCTCAATTTTTAGGCCTCATGTACACTGCTGCTGATAAACGGACGTTTAGGAGCAGTTGGGCGTTTTTTTCAGCGGCCCCTAGACTCTCTTCGGTTATCTTATCTGTCCATGTACACTGAGCCGTTTATAGTCATTTAGTGGCATTCTTTTGAAAGCAAAAAAATGCATTCAGACAGAAGGTTATTGGCATTTGAAACCCCAAATACTTGTAACAGCGTCTAAACGTGGTAACTCGCGTTTATAGGTGTTATCAAGGAGGATACATTTCTGACCATTTTACAATGTAAAAATGCATCTAAACGCGGCACAACAGACGTTAGAAGCCTTAGTGCCGGTTCACATTTGTGCGATGCGGGAACGCTGCTAATATACATCCGCACCCCTGGCAGTTCACACTGCCATATGCGATACGCTGGGGGTGTCAATTGAAAGTTAATGACACCCCCAGATCAGATCGCATATCGCAGTTCCATCTGAAAGTTCGCACTAGTGTGAACCACCATGCGATCCGATTCTGCTGCGGACCAAAAAAAGGGTCCTGTGCGTGTTTTAGAGTGATTGCGGTGCGAATTCAGCCATGCAAACTGTATGGCTTAATTTGCACCACACAGAGATCGCATGTAATTTTAGGAGCAGTGCGCTCCAAATTACATGCAATCTCTGTGATCGCACAAATGTGAACCGGCACTTAGAGTTTACTTCCACTGTATATTTATGATGCCCAGGAGCTGCAGTACATTTAGAAAACCATGCAAGTAAAATATGCTAGGGATGACACATGTATGACAAGCCCTGTTCTTTGACTGCATATTACTGCCAGAAGTATGAGGAGAGGCAGGTCGATCAGGTTAGGTGGTGTTTCAAAGTGAAAACTCCTGAGAATGAGTCAGTCCAGGTTCAGAAACTCAAGATAAGAAATGGGAAACTTTGTTTAAAAACATGATAATCAAGATCAGGTGTTTCTATCACTCATTTCTCATATACTGTATAAGCATAGGTTGGGGTCAGTTTGGCGATTCCTTGTGTTTTCATGCACTGAAGGGTCTGTTCTAAATTGGCAAATGTGGGTAACATATGAGCCATGTTTTTATTTTTTTTGTGAAAACACGTTAGGCTAGATACACCCTTGCTTCTGCTTCCTTGTGCTTTTTTGGTTCATTGTTATAGTGCATTCTTTGACGCCTTGCAATGTATTTTAATGCTTTTTTTGCTTTTGGCCATGGCACGGTAATTTTTTTTTTTTTTCTTTTGTTTTTTACCTACCCAGTGACAATAAAGCAAGAGTGTTTGTGTGTGTTTTTTTTTTGTTTTTCTTTCTTGCAGAATTGTCCTTTTTAAAAAGCATATATTGGCATATTCATTAAAGCCACAGAATGTTCAGAAGAAATGTTTGCTGTCTTTCTGTGTTGCCAGATTATCCCAAATCCTTGTACACCTCACGGGCAATGTCCTGCCAAACCACGTAATCCCCCTTCATCAGGGCAGAATGTTAACGCCACACTTGTGGGGGAAAAAATAGCGAATTAAAAAAAAAAAATCTAGTGTATACAATTGCAAAACAAGTCATATTGTAATTGAATGATAATAAAAATTACCTTTCCTTTTCAATCTGCAGTGCCATCATTTTCTGTAAAATGTAGTTCAATATGGCTACATGGAGGCATTCTGTACAGAATGGTGTACAGAACGCCACCCAGAAATGTAATTTCTTGCTCGAGAGATTTGTATCTTAGTGCAGACCTCTGGGAAATTCAGTAAGCCAGTCAGATTTCAGGCATCTCCTGCAATAAAAATGTAATTTTTGGTGGGATGTTCTCCAAGGGAAATCATGTCTAAAGGGATGCAGACCCTATCACTTTCCTCATAAGAACCCTGCAGGGACAGCAGCTGACTGATAATTACAAAAACACTCCCATACAGATTCATTTTGCACATGGACACAGACCGCTATTTCTTAAGAATAACAAAAGGTAGGAATCTGCAACAAAGTTTATTAATAAATAGTTACAAACCACACTGGAGGGGGGGATTCATTAGTGAGAGGAATTTCCGAATTAGAAATTAAATGGATTTATGAAATGAAATGTTTCTCCCCTTTAGGGCTCAATGTGTGGATGTTGATGGGTTGAGATTATTTATGCACCTTTGGGAGAGTTAAGTATGATGTGACTATGAATTCCTACTTACACGTAGAGAGCAAATAACTGGTTGTTGTATCTCTGGGTGTACATAATGGGAACATCCTTAGACCTCCACAATTTTACATCTATTTCCCTCTGTTGCTTTTAAATTCAGTTAGATCAGCACTTATTATTTTTAAACCACAGGGGGGTGGGGGGGGGAGTAGGCTTCATTGCATTGTGTCCCCTAAATGATAACGATGTGAGGTTAATATGTACTACATATTTTAATATTGAAAAGGGTGGACTAATGTGAATTTTAAAGTAGTTATTTTATAATATGATTTATTTGTTTTTATGGTTTTATGTGAAGTGGATTGTATATTTTAAAAGATGTATCCATTGGCCGCTATTCCGTTTAGTTGAGAAAGCTAGGCCTGGTTTTGCGGCCTTTGTGTATTTAAGACGTCATATGGCATAGTGCAGGGGTGTCAAACTGGTAGCCCTCCAGCTGCTGCGGAACTACAAGTCCCATGGGGCTTTGCAGTTACAAGTATGACTCCCATAGGCAGAGGCACGATGGGATTTGTAGTTCTGCAACAGCTGCAGAGCCATCAGTTTGACACCCCTTGCGTAGTGCGTCACCTGTGCCCCAGGAAATAATTTATGACAAAATACGTAGGACGGACGACGTGCTGACGTCATCGCGTATGCAGGACCCGGAAACACAGTAGTTTTTATCTTCTGGCTGGTTCGAGATTTTTACATGTCATAATGTGTTTTGATGTAAGTGTGTTACATTATTATGGAATACATGATCAGTTTTACACAATGTGGAGTATCATTTTCCTTTGAGCTCTAACGTATGGATGTTGGCACCTGGCGTTTATTCCACATAAGTACCGTTGGAACACCCATAGGATTGCCATTTCAAAGGCCTTGGCAGGGTAATCAGCCACAAAGTGTTGCTGGCCTCCTGTAACAAGAGGTTCAGTACAGCTGGTAATGGATAGTGATTTTGCTCCTTGGTGGTGGTGCTCTTTTCGGTGGATAACCATAATTGGTGGTGGATGGTGACACATGCTATGCTGGACAGTGAAGCATCGGTGTATTATTGAGTTCCTCGTTATGTGGGACTGTACCTACTGGACTTTATTACTATCTATATTAACACTTTCATTTCATGTACATGGTATTTTAAGCGCAACTCTGTTTATTTATCTGTATGTGTGTGATGATATTGCACATTAGAGGTTGCTGCTTAAAAAGAGTTTCTTTAGGTTAATCAATTTATTTTAGCTTGAATATTCATCCTAATAGTTAACAACGTTCATTAGCCACTTCCATACCATTGAAAAATTATGCTGGCAGGAACCTCTCCTCCCTCCGGATGGGCGTCATATGAAGTCCGCTCATGCGTGCCCACTGGGCAATAGGAGGACGAGAACAAAGTCACTCCAACCAACAGAAAAAGTCCACAGTTAAATAACAGCAGCAGTCAGACACTAAAGTGCACATGGTGATGACAGGCACGTACTGACAGTGTACAGACATATTCAGGTGCTATATAAGAACAATTTTCAAAAATATAGCAAAGGAAAGTGCACACGGTGCATATGCATGCCAGGGGAGACGCGAAGACGTGCCGCCAGCATACTTATTTCTCTATCGCTCATTGACAGACGTAGTCCTCGGTGATACAGCACCTTCGGGTTATGTTGCCTCCACAGGAGTAGGACTAGACAGGAAATGAAAAATGCTCTGGCCACACCCTAGGGGCAGTCCCAGAGGGTATATCTTCTCTCTCTCTCTGCCTCAGCAAATCAGTTTTTTTCTGTCTAGTCAGGAGTAAGGACCTAGATACCTTGCTGGGATCTTCGGTCCTGGCAGTATTTTTTTCTTAGAAAAGAATTTTTTAAGACCGCTTTTTTTCTCCAGTGTTCCTGTGAGATCTTCAAGCAAGAAAGCTGAACTGGGCGACGGGCGGGATGTTGAGATCCAGTGGTCACCCCAGTTCAGCCTACGAGCGCGTGCAGGCCATAGCTCCGCGCTGGGTCGGCCGCGACATAGTCCCACTGGACGGGGACTGACCCTGCGAGTTAAACGTCTCGCTGAAACGCCAAAGACCATGAGTCACGGCGCCCGTATTGGTCGACAGCCCTCCTACCTCGGTGGAGAGGGGTACTGTCAGGAGTTGGCGCCCGCCTGGTTCCGGTATGGTGAGTAGTATGTTCCCCCTTTCCCCCTGACGGGTCTTGTGGTGAACGCGGGCCCCTCTCTGTAATGGTAAGGATGGGTTCCCCTCTATCCTACAACATGTCACAGATCCCCTTAATTGAGTGTGATTTTTGTGTACAAGAAGCCAGGAGGCTTGGTTTGGGAGCTGACAATCTAATTGTAAAAATGTGAAAATGATTGTAGTCAGTGGCAGTACTAGAACTTTACTGTGATAGTATAAGGTATCCTACCTGTCAGTAGCCACAGGGCGATGTCTATACATGAATACTGCATTCCAGATCATTCCTCCAGCTAAGCAGATGCCTCCCGACGGCCGTGGACCGCATACGGCCCGCTAGGGTCCGGTACCTCCGACCACGCTGACCACCATGAGGGTGAAGGGTTGTGAGGCCGAGATCCTTCTGCAGACATGCCGCTATTCTTTGCAGGCCGCCGCCATTGTCTGGTAGATCGCACGAGGCCGCCATTTTGGTGTAGCCTCGTGTCTCCAGCATGGGGGCGGCCATGTTTGAGGTGACTCAAACACCTCATGGAGCCAGGGGGAGGAGCAGGCAGGCGTGTTAAGGGGCGGAGCCGCCTCTTTTACCCAGGAAATAGGGCCAAAGACTTCCTGTCTGTAACAAGACAAGCACTGAGCAAGCTGATGAAAACTTCTGTGCATCAGGGATGAGCCTTGGGGTCTGTCTCTCTCTCTGTGGGGTCCAAAAAGGCAGGTAACACTGAGGGGCGCTGTTGCGACTGGGGGACACAAAAAAAAAAAAAAAAAAAAAAAAAAAAGTTTTTTTTTTTTTTTACTTTGTCATTTTTTTTGTCGCTGGCAAGTGTCTTGTATAATCATTGACCCTGCCGCATAGGTATCCCCACCTGATCCCCTCAAGGTGGCCGCAGGACCCTCCAGTACCCCACTTGTTTTTAATGCATTATCGGCAGTTTTGGAGTCTTTGGTATCCCGGGTGGAGGTGGCCTGTCAGGGACGGGGGTCAAGTAGCGACCCCCGCCTACCCCTATTGTTTATCAGATACTTCAGATACGGATTCGGAGCTGGTCAATGCAGTTGCAGGTCCCTCTTAGGGGGCTGTTGTCTCAGGTAATATCTCCTCAGCAGTGAGGAGCACGTTTCTGCCTCCGCCATAGCACAAGAGTGGTGGATGCACTAGTTGTGTCCGTCCGGGAGATTCCTTTTTGGTACTTGTTAGCCTACCAAAAGGGCGAAGGATTTTCCTTTACCCAAATGGGGTCGTTTTGAAACGAACCCCTGTTATTTCCAAACGCATGGCTAGGTGCTATCCGTTTGAGGAATTCCTCTTTATAGGATAGACGGTACCACCTGCTGTCTTGCCACAGACTGTTAGGATAAAAAGACCTCGTAACTAACGAGGACCTTCCTTTTCTGCTCATATAGAGTTGTTCGTTCCGCGAGGGCGGGCGATAAGGCGATACCCTCCAAAGCCCCTTTAGAGGGGTTTCAAAGGGCGCTGGTCGGGTAAACAAAGAGTCCGGCTCAGCCAAGCCTGAAGAATATAGCCTGATGCGCCCCTACCCATCTCTGGGGTGGGGGGGGGGGATGTCTTCACCGGTTTCTGGAGGACACAGGATCGAGTTTCGATCACTTCCACCGGTGCGATTCTTCCCTTCTAACATTGAACGGTTTCAGGGGTTCTATTCGAACCTATTCACAATGCCCAGGAAAGAGGGCAAGGTGCGTCCAAATCTGGACTTGGGAAGAAATAGAGTCCATCCGTACAGTGGTGGCCTCCCTGCATCAAAGAGATTTCCTGGCGTCCATAGACATATAGGATGCCTATCTTTATATCCCCATCATCGCAGGACATCAGCGTTTTTTTCGCTTTCCCAAAGATCATCCCTGGTTCCCACCAGGAGACTGAACTATCTGGGCCTAAGGTTGGATACATCCTGGGCAAGAGAGTTTCTCCTTGCTGGGAAACTCCAGAAGGTTCAGTCAACGATTCGGAAGTTGCTGTCCGTCAATTGGCTGGGACTGATGGTGGCCTTCTTAGAGGCAGTGCCGTATACCCAGTCTCATACCCGAAATGAAGGAGATTCTTTTTTAATGGAATCAGAATTCCGATTCCCTGGACAATCGGATCCGGTTGGGCGAGCGGACCAGGAAGTCTCCGATGCTCAACCAGGGGAAGTCATTTCTTCCGATAGTATCCAGATTACCAATAAGGGTATCGGAACTGAGAGCGATCAGATTTTGTCTGATTTACTGGATCGAGCAGCTCTAGAGCAGCCCGATTCGGATCCAATCGCATATGGCCTCTTCATCCAGAGGTTTTTCCCTAGCTGTCCCTTCATTGGGACATCCCGGATGTGGATCTGTTGGCACCTTGGCCTAACAGGAAGGTGCGGAGGTTTGTAGCTCGCGCCACGATCCTCTAGCGGACGCAGCAGAAACGCTGATCGCCCCGTGGGGGCAGTATCCGCTACGGCATGCCTTCCATCCTCTCAAGTTGCTGCGGGAACTTCTTCGCAGGATAGAGGTGGAGGGAATTCCAGTTATTCTGGAAATTCCGGATTGACCTCGTCGAGCCTGGTACGCCGACTTGGCGAGGCTAGTCGCGGACGCTCCTTGGAGACTTCCTCTCAGGGAGGATTTGCGGTCTCAGGGACCGATCTTCCATCTTGCTTTACAGTCGCTGGCTTAATGGCCTGGCCATTGAGACCCAGGTACTGAAGGACAAGGGAGTGTCAGCTTCAGTTATTCCTACCTCCAGTTAAAGCAAGGAAAGCGACTTCCAGCACATGGAAGTCTTATATTGCATGGTGTGAATCTATTGGATTTCCCCCACATACCTATTCGGTGACCCGAATTTTGGTCTGTCTGCAACAAGGGGTTGAGCAGAAACTATCCTTGAGCACGATCAAGGGTCAGGTTTTCGGCGTTAGCAATCTTCTTTCAAGAAACCTTTGGCTAATCATTCCTTGGTGCGGAATTTCATCCAGGGGGTGCGACATCTGGCTCCGCCAGTGCGCGCACCCTTACCGCCTGGTATCTTAATTTAGTGTGGTCGGTTCTTCAGAAACTTCTCGTTGAAGATATTAGGGAGATTCCCTTGCTTACATTCCCAGAAGGTGGCCTTCTTGGTGGCCATTACTTCTGTACGCAGGGTGTCAGAACTGGCCGCATTATCCTGTCGTTCCCCAGATCTGGTGGTTCATAGGGATAAGGTGGTTCTTCTTCCGAATCCATCCTTCCTTCCTAAAGTGGTTTTCGTAAGACGGACTCACTTTTTGTGATCACGGATAGCCCTTGAAAGGGGTTGCCTGTGTCTGCCGCGACCATATCTACATGGATCAGTCAGACGGTGGTACAGGCTGATTCTATTAAGGGTCGGAATCCTCCGTTCCCTGTTAGGGCGCACTTCACTCGAGCGCTCAGTACTTCCTGGGCCTTTCGCCATCAGGCGTCAGTGGTCCAGGTATGTAAAGCGGCCACCTGGTCGTCGGTACATACCTTTACAAAATTTTATAAAATTGATGTGATGGCATCGGCGGATGCCTCATTTGGCCGCAAGGTTTTGCAGGCCGCAATTTGAGGAGACCGGTGGTCTACCTCGAGGGTTTTTTTCTGTTTGAAAATTTTTTTTTGTTGAGTCTCATCATTAAGGATGAGCATTGTAAACTTCTAGTTGGCACCGGTTGGGCCTTCTAGATTTGGATTTGATTTCCATTTTCCCACCCCTCATTTGTGATACTGCTCTGGGACTTCCCGAAGGTGCTGTATCACCGAGGACTACGTCTGTCAATGAGCGATAGAGAAAAATGGATTTTTGTAAAATCTTACCATAAAATCCTTTTCTCTTAGCTCATTGACAGACGTAGTACCCGCCCATCTGTTTTTTTGAGTTGGGTTGGGTTAAATTCTCTAAAGACTGCTTTTATGACATAACTGATTTGCTGAGGCAGAGAGAGAGAGGATATACCCTCTGGGACTGCCCCTAGGGTGTGGCCAGAGCATTTTTCATTTCCTGTCTAGTCCTACTCCTGTGGAGGCAACATAACCCGAAGGTGCTGTATCACCGAGGACTACGTCTGTCAATGAGCTAAGAGAAAAGGATTTTACGGTAAGATTTTACAAAAATCCATTTATTTAATAAATTGGCCACAGAGGATTGAGGAATAGATGCAAAAGGCTCTGACCATGTTTTATCTGCTGGCCATCCACAATCAGAGTAACATACCAAGTAGGGCTGCACGATATTGGGGAAAAAAGTACATTGCGATATTTGGTTTTCAACAATATATATCGCGATATTTCTCTGGGTGGAATGCAGAAGACACTGACAGTGTGGATTAGGCAGAGTCGGGACTCACAGTGGTGATAGGAGGTAGAAGAAGTTAGAACACAGCCGACATGAGTGGAGCAGCCACAGCTCCTCACTGTTGTCCTGTCTGGAGCTCAGGATCAGATGGTGACCCGTCAGGCACAGGGTCCCGCCCACTGGCGGGTGGAAGGGTCGGTACCTTGGGGGGTTTTGATCAGCTCTGCATACTCCATAGCGGACACCGGAGGATCCCCATCACCGTCCTCTCATCACTGGTACTACACCTGACACAGTGCTCCCCCTCCCTCACCGGAGACGAGTTTCCCCTTGCTTTCGGCTGTGATCCCAGCTCTGCCTCTAGTCTCCAGCCGACCATTACTCCGCCCTGCTCCGCCCATTGTCTCTTTATTGACTCCATTTACAACACATTACAGCCTGATCCCGCCCTGTGCACGCCCCCGATGCAGCCAGGAGAGACAATGGGCAGAGCAGGGCGGAGTAATGGTCGGCTGGAGACTAGAGGCAGAGCTGGGAGGGCTGGATTGCATCGGGCTGGAGGGGCGGAGTTCCGATCACAGCCCAAAGCAAGGGGAAACTCGTTTGTGTCGGCTGCCTGCACAATATCGTGTCTTCGGCGATATGAATATGGCCCACGCCCGCAGAACGATAGTCGATATCACATCGACTATCGTTCAGCCCTAATACCAAGCCATGGGTCCCTATGACCAGGGAATGTTAGTTGCAGGTATGCACTGTTTGCTGTAGGACCAGATCACTGACCTCCCCCAGTCCCTATATATTCAGGAACCTATCCACATGGTTCCCGATCATGTCATTAACATGAGAACTTTGACATAGTGATCACATGAGGATTGTTGGCAAACAAACCTCTTATGACTCCAGGTGTCAGCCTGCATGCACATTTGTGTAGCATGTGGATGCGTGCGAAATCACACAGAAGACGCATATTGTGCTTGCGATGCCGTTCATTAGTAATGGCACCCCAAATACAGTAAGCAGTTTTAAAAAAACATGCAAAGTTTAAAAAGATATTCAAGCTTATTTCTTGTGTTTGGTAGGTCATTAACCACTTTAGCCCCGCTCACATTGAGGCTACTGCGGCAAAGTGCCGCGATCCCGTCCAGCGACATAGACCTACGTCGCTGGACTCCGCCCCTTGTGCGCCGCCGGAGGCTCGCTCCCGCTGTGTTCATTCACAGCGGGAGTCGGGCCAGGGGAGGAGCAGCGGCGATTGCCGCTGCTCTGCCCCGATCGTCGGGGATCGAGTCTGGAGATCCGCCCGCTGTGTGTAAACACAGCGGGCGGATCTCCATAGTGACAGATCGGAGTGTTCAGCATAGCTGGACATCCGATCTGTCCTTGTGTCACACAGTCACCTCCCCCCCCACACGTCAGTAAGCACCAGGCATACATTAACCCCTCCCTCTCCAATAAAATTAACCCCTTCCCTGCCAGTGTCATTTTTACAGTAACAGTGCATATATATAGCACTGATTACTGTAGAAATGTCACTGGTACCCCCAAAAGTGTCAAAAATGTCAGTCAAGGGTCCGATCTGTCCGTCGCAATGTCGCAGTCCCGCAAAAAAAAATCGCAGATCACTGCCATTACGCGTTAAAAAAAAAACACCAAAAATGACAGAAATCTTTCCCTTAGTTAGTAAACGCAATAACTTTTGCGCAAACCAATCAAAATACACTTATTGCGATTTTTTTTTACTAAACATAGGTAGCAGAAAACAAATTGGCCAAAAAAAAATTAGATTTTTACATTTTTTTGGGGGGGAATTTCATATAAAAAAATGTGAAAAATATTATTTTTTCAAAATAAACGCTCTTTTTTTGTTTATAGCACAAAAAGTAAAAATCGCACAGGTGATCAAATACCACCAAAAGAAAGCTCTGTTTGTGGGAAAAAAAGGACGTAAATTTCGTTTGGGTACGGCGTCGCACGACCGCGCAATTGTCAGTTAAAGTCGCACAGCGCCGAATCGCAAAAAGTGGCCTGGACGTAAGACAGCAAAATCCTCCGGTGGTAAAGTGGTTAAAATGTATTTTAATTATACTTTGTTCATTTGTTAGCCCTATAATAAAACAGGTTTTGGTATTTATTAAAAAAAGAAAATTAACCCTGATACGTTTTTTAAAGTGTAAAAATGACTCGGGTAGGCAATGTATTCGCAAAGATCATTGTCAAATTAAAGGCTAAGTTCACCTTTTGCAGCCTGTTACACCTGTATTTCAGGTATAATATGGTGACAGCTTGCAGGGGTTCATTTCCCCCACAGCTGCTGTCACTTTCAACTTTTGCGCGGCTGCCCAACTACATTTTTTCCCCAGAATCTGGGCATGAATAAACTGCAAGTGCTGTTTGCCACTAGGAGGGCGCAGATTATCATTTGACATTTTCTTCGCTGATCGCTGGTGCAATACTTTGCAAGCGCCTGTAAAAAAAACAAATTGATAATTCCTGCAACCATGTGTGCATTTTTTTTTGTTTTAAAAAGTGAACTTATTCTAAAACCAACACATATTGAAGCTGCTAAATTTATTCTGTTTATGTATGAATTTGTTATTTTTGCTGTGTAATGCGTTTTCTACCTGCTGTCCTAGCACTGTCCTGTGCACACATTTTGTGCTGTACCTTAGTTTGGGTATATTCCTGCAAGCGTCACATGGGGGCGCCCTCCTACTGTGAGTGGATATATGCATATGAAAATAAAGACTGTTCAGCAAGATTTGAATTTCAGATTACAATATGATGTTATTGCTGAACTTTGTTTAAAGTAAACAACCTGATGACCACCAGCATGCTGAAGCATTTCCTCCTCTCGTTAAATGCAAACAGCGCAGAACGCTGTGAAATTTACATAGTGATCTCACTTATGTCAGAATGTACAGTACATGTTATTTCTGATGTATAGGTCTCTATTTATTATTTTTAGCTTTTGAGGTTTTGTTTATAATTACCAAATTGCTGTCCATGTAAAAAAATTAAATCAATGGACAGAACTTGCCACATGAAAACAATAAGGCATTTTATCATGGTTACACAGGTTTTGGAAAGACCTCCTATTTATTGAATAGAAGCTTGTAAACTAGGGATAGAACTATTATCGGCAAAGCCAATATATCAGGGGCCGATTATTCACTTTCCCCGATATATCGGTATCAGCCCCGGAAATTACCGATACTGCCGATATTTATTTTTATGACATCATTCTGCCTTCTTAGGCCGCCTCCCTCGCCTTGGACAGCCTCGTCTGGAGTCGGGACTAGTCTCGCGGGAGTGTATCACAGCCATACACCCACCCACAGCAGCCCGGTGCCAGCCACAGGCACTGTACCAGCGAACCAGCCAGCCACCCACAGGCCCTGTACCAGCCAGCCACCCACAGGCCCTGTACCAGCCAGCCACCCACAGGCCCTGTACCAGCCAGCCACCCACAGGCCCTGTACCAGCCAGCCACCCACAGACAGGGTGCCAGCCAGCCACCCACAGACAGGGTGCCAGACAGCCAGCCACCCACAGGCCCTGTGCCAGCCAGCCACCCACAGACAGGGTGCCAGACAGACAGCCACCCACCCACAGGCCCTGTGCCAGCCAGCCACCCACCCACAGGCCCTGTACCAGCCAGCCACCCACAGGCCCTGTACCAGCCAGCCACCCACAGGCCCTGTACCAGCCAGCCACCCACAGGCCCTGTACCAGCCAGCCACCCACAGGCCCTGTACCAGCAAGCCATCCACATGCCCTGTACCAGCCAGCCACCCACAGACAGGGTGCCAGCCAGCCACCCACAGACAGGGTGCCAGACAGCCAGCCACCCACAGGCCCTGTGCCAGCCAGCCACCCACAGACAGGGTGCCAGACAGACAGCCACCCACAGGCCCTGTGCCAGCCAGCCACCCACCCACAGGCCCTGTACCAGCCAGCCACCCACAGGCCCTGTACCAGCCAGCCACCCACAGGCCCTGTACCAGCCAGCCACCCACAGGCCCTGTACCAGCCAGCCACCCACATGCCCTGTACCAGCCAGCCACCCACAGACAGGGTGCCAGACAGCCAGCCACCCACAGGCCCTGTACCAGCCAGCCACCCACAGGCCCTGTGCCAGCCACCACAGGGTGCCAACCAGCCACCACAGGGTGCCAGCTAGCCAGCCAGCCACCCACCACAGGGTGCCAGCAAGCCAGCCATTAAGCATTAAACAAAAATTAACATGTTCAGTACCAGATATGTGTCAAAAATTGTCTTTATTTTTCAAAACCTTAAATGTACAAAATATCGGCCGATACCAATACGTTGTGACCAAAATATCGGTAACGGTATTGACCCTGAAAAAACCATATCAGTCTATCGCTATTGTAAACATCTATAGGTATTGGTAGAATGTTTCTCTTTTTTTTTCTTTCTTTCTTTCTTTTTTTTTTTTTTTTTTTTTATTAAGGGAATTTCCAAAAAAAAATGCAATACTCTGATTGGGACCCCCTGTGCATAGTAATCAGGGGTTTATTTATGAAAAGTGATCGAACAAGAACTTTTTTTTTTTTTCTTGCCTATAGCCACCAATCCAGAAAGGAGCTGGAATCTTTGATGGCTTTTATTATATGACCTTGTTAGCATATTTTTTTATGTCTTCCTGTCTGACACATGTCCTGGTTTGAAATGCTTAGAAAATTGAAACCGAAAAAGACCCCCCAAACAGTCTGAAATTTTGATGTGCTATTCTTTTGATATATACTGTTATTGGGGGATATAAATGGATATATATATATATATATATATATATATATATATATATATATATATATATATATAATATAATATAATATAATTTTTTTTCCACACTATGATTGCTTATAACTTTGCATATCACTGTTGTAAGCAATTTGTTTTACTGAATGAAGTTGATTCATTCAGTGTTTACCAGGGCTTTTTTTCTCAGAGAATAGGTCCAGGTATTCCCTCCTTCTGAGTCACTCCTTGTCTCCGCCCCCTAACTATCTCTGAGCATCGTATCTTGGTTCCACCCCCTACCCACCTCTCCAATATCGCCCCTTTTAGAGAATAAAGAGTAAAGTATCATTTTGTGGTGCTACAATAGATCCTGCCCCACCCACCCAGAAACAATAGATTTCAACCCACAAAATACTCCTGGCAACAACCCTCCCCCTTCCCGCAACAATAGATCCACCACATCAAACATACACCAGAGAGGATTTGTCCACCAGAAACCACTGATCTCACAGGAGCCGGCAACCATAGACCCCTCTCTCAACATTGGATCCCTCCCAGCAAACAATGACCCCCCTGCTAATAATAGATCCCTCACCAGCAAGAATAGGTTCCCCAGAAACCAGCATCAATAGACCTTTCGGGACACTTTAGAACCTTTTGCCATTACATAAATTCAGCGGCTAATTTATGTTCTGACAGTAATACTACCACTACTTCATGTTTTATATCATCTTATTGAGTAACCTATCATCACTTCCTTCTTGGGGGTGATATTCCATCACAATGGATGGATATTTTGTGGGTGGGGACCTCATGCACACGCCCTGGAGAGGGAGGGTCCCTATCCAATTGTATCTGGTTCTTTGAGTCATTGTCTAGTATATAAAGCATAGGCTTAGACATGCTTTTCAGGCTCTGAAGAAGAGGCGATGCCTCAAAACGCGTAAGCCTATACAGCTTCGGGGATGATCCAATCTTGATCTCGATGCTGAGGACTCTATATTTTGTCTGATATGCCTTTATCAAGAACTTGTTTGAGTATTTTTATTACATTATTTTAATAAACTTTTTAAGGATAATGCACTAGGCCAGTGCGCCCTTGTTTTTGTTTGTTTGTCGTTTTATAAATTCAGTGCTGGAGGTGCTGGAACTGCATTCCCCCACGTTCCCGCTCAAAAATTGCACTGGCTCTTTTAATCGGCTAAATGGGATCTGTCATTGTACTATTCGATTACTGCCTGCCTAATTGCTGCTCCAAGTAAAAACTGACCACTCTAGCATGCCAGCCATGTTGCCATCATCCTGCTAAAGATAGAAGCATGCTATGCAAGAGCACAGAACGCCTGTATTTCAGTAGTCAGTACATAGCCATGCCCCCCCCATCCTGGTTTGATTGATGGCACATTTCTCTTCAGGGGAAAGTGATGTTATGCCGCCTGGACTGCTTGTGTTCCATTGTCATGAAAACGCAGAAGCTCGACTGCAACATAGTTTCCTACAATGATGCACATGCCCCCGCAGTGCACACACCTATCGGCAGGTTCATGCATTGGTATGGAAGCAATAGCAATCACATGATCTAAAGTGGTTGTTAGGCCACTACTAAAAAATCATCCCATCTCCCTCCCTTTTTAATAAGTGTCCCGGTGTTATAGAAAAAATAAGCCATTCTGTACCTAAATTAGAGCAGCTCCCGGCGCTCAGCTGACTCCTCAGCTCTCTCCTCTGCCCGGC
This sequence comes from Pelophylax lessonae, assembly GCF_965119305.1. Lineage (NCBI taxonomy): Eukaryota > Metazoa > Chordata > Amphibia > Anura > Ranidae > Pelophylax > Pelophylax lessonae. The sequence goes on along the minus strand of NC_138768.1, from coordinate 669,033,625 downwards.
TGACAGCTTCAGCGGGCGGGGCTGAGCATTGCCTGCCGCTTACGTTAGCCGGGAAGAGGGGAGAGAGAGCCGAGCAATCACGTGATCGCCGGGAGCCGCTTTGGTATAGGTACCGATCAGCATAGTCTTTCTGTAACACAGACACGGGCACTGATTGTTTATATTACAGAGGGGATGAGATGATTTTTTAATAAATATGAGAGCGGCAGGCAGGCAGAGGAGGACAGTGCAGGGCTGCGGATGATGGAGGCACGTAAACTGACCACGGTGTCAGGGCTCAGCAGCCATGATCTACCATGGTCAGTTTACAGAGGGGAGGCTAGAAACTGGCAGGATCAGCCAGGTTTTTTAGTTGCCACAGGGGGAAAAAATGACACAAGCACTGTACTGTATAACATGCTTTAGGGGAATAGGATCTGTTATTTATATATATATATATATATATATATATATATATATATATATATTTTTTTTTTTTTGTAACAAACGCTTTAAGAAACTGAAAGACAAATTCTTTAAAAAAAGAATAAAACAAAGCACACCGCAATATAAGCACAATTTTCCTTTTGAAAAACTTTATCAGTAGCAAGCGTTACAGCCACTTTAAGTAGTGTTTTCAGTTTGTGGTCCTCAGATACAGATAGGTTCCTCTTTAACCACTTGTGGACCAGAAGGTTTTAACCCATTAATGACCAGGCCATTTTTTGCGATATGGCACTGCGTTACTTTAACTGACAGTTGTGCAGTCATGCGATGCTGTACCCAAAAAAATTGATGTCCTTCTTTTCCCACAAATCAGGCTTTCTTTTGGTGGTATTTGATCACCTTTTTGCACTATAAACCAAAAAGAGTGATGATTCTGAAAAAAACAATATTTTTTACATTCTGCTAAAAAACATTCCCAATAAAAAAAAATGTACAAAATCAAAATTTTTTTCATCATTTAAACCCAATTCTGCTACATATGTTTGGTAAAAAAAAATCCCAATAAGTGTATATTGTTTGGTTTGCGCAAACTACAAACTAGGGGAAAGATTTATATCATTTTTATTTTTTTTAATAGTAATGGCGGCGACCAGCGATTTTTAGCGGGATTGCGGCGGACAGATCAGACACCTAACTGACACTTTTTGGGGGACCAGTGACAGTACTACAGTAATCAGTGCTAAAACAATGCACTGTTACTGTACTAATGACATTGGCAGGGAAGGGGTTAACACCAGTGGTGATCAAAGGGTTAAATGTGTCCCTCAGAGGTGCTGTCTGTGTGTGTGTGGGATGGGCTTGCTGAATGAACACAGAGACCTGTGTTCCTAAATAGGAGTAACACAGGAGCCCTGTGTTCATTACTGACAGGACAGTGGTCTGCCGTGTTTACAACGGCAGACCGCCGTTCTGTCTCCATGGGGAGCAATCGCGTATGCCCAGCTGACATTGCGGCTGCGCTCACTAGTGGTCCCACCCACGAAACAACGTACAGTTACGTCATTTCACGGGACAGAGCCGACCTGCCGCAGTATATGTACTGCTGACGGTGGGTAAGTGGTTAATCCAGCTTTCCCTTCAAAAGGATGGAGCCATCTTTCCTCAGGCATTGTCCAGATTCGGCATCTATTTCTTTTTCTTCTGTTGAGGAACACAAGAAACAAGTTATACTGCCACTTACAGGTAGTTGGGTCACTGGAAAGCCGAAAAATTGCCGACCCCCCCCCCCCCCCATATAAACCCTCCTCTACTCAGCATGCTTCAGTTTTTTGCTAGTGTCCTGGAATATTTCCCCTTCATCTCTATTGAAAAAGTAAATTTTTTGTCAGCCTACTTTGCTTTATAGAATTTTTCCTCTGTCACTTCGCTGACACTGCGGCTTGAGCTGGTTAAAGAGGTTGTAAACCCATACAATTTTTTTATTTTTTTTTGCAACCTGAAAGAGAAACACATAATCTATTATGCACCGCATACTAGCTCATTATGAAATACTTACCTTAGAACGAGCCCCTGCCATGCCGCCCGCTTACCTGTATGACGGGCGACATGTCCAGTCTTCCGGGATCGCGGCATCCGGCCATCTGATTGGCCGGAGCCGCGGTGACGTCACTCCCACGCACGCGCACGGGAGCCGACGGTCGCGGCACGGGGCTCTGAAGAAACTGCACCAGCGGCCGTTCCTTCAGAGCGCATGCGCCAGTGACGTCACTGGCTGCCGGTACATGTTTAGGAGATATTTACAGTACCTATAGGTAAGCCTTTATCATAGGCTTACCTATAGTTAAAAGTTGCAGAGGAGGGTTTACTTCCTCTTTAACATATAGAATGTATCTGGGGTCAGCACTTATCTGGGGTCAGCACTATCTCAGCCTAGTGTTGGAGGCTGTACCCGTGTACTGTTTGACCCCTTGATACTGGGCTGTGCGTTTGGTTGGTTTCCAGACCTGAGTTCACTCTTTTAGTTGGCCCCAGAGAACTTTCTAGGTTCCGAGCTGTGGCACAGCACCGGGTGTTATTATTTATTAAACCTGTGCACCATAGTAAAAGATATCCAGGCCTAAAAACACCATTTAATGGAAGTTTAGTAAAAATGAATGAATGAATAAATTTGGTTCCACTTCATGATTGTGTCCCACTTGTTGCTGATTCTTCACAAAAAATTACAGTTTTATATCTTTGTTTGAAGCCTGAAATGTGGCAAAAGGTCGCAAAGTTCAAGGGGGCCGAATACTTTCGCAAGGCACTGTATGTATGTATATGTATGTGTGTGTGTGTGTGTGTGTGTGTGTGTGTGTGTATATATATATATATATGTATATATATATATATAAGTTATTTGGAGCAAGTTCTCCAGATTTTATCAGTTTACATGGATGAGATAAACAGTGACAGGGGTGATTTAGGTGATCAACTTTTTTTTATTCATGCAAAATCTTTATCCCAAAAGGGAAAAAAAACGGTTTGCTGTAACTCCTTATAGTGTGAGCTGGAGTATGGCTTCACATTGTTTAGTGTATTTACAGTATCTCACAAAAGTGAGACACATTTTTGTAAATATTTTATTATATCTTTTCATGTGACAACACTGCAGAAATGATACTTTGTTATTCAAGCTGTACACTCACTACATTGTAGCAGTGTAAATTTGCTTTCCCCTCAATATAACTCAACACACAGCCATTAATGTCAAAACCGCTGGCAACAAAAGTGAGTACATGTGAAAATTCCAAATTGGGCCCAAAGTGTCAATATTTTTTGTGGCCACCATTATTTCTCTTTCGTTCATTGACTGACCCAGCTCCTTATCTTTTTGACCATTGGGTTATACTGCCCCCTACAGGAGTAGGACACTAGGCAGACAAAAACTTGACTGCGCCTATGGGGCAGTCCCAGGGAGTATACTCCCACTCTCTGCTATAGGTATTCAGTTTTTTTCTGCCTGGTCAGGAGTAAGGACCTAGTTCCTTGCTGAGATCTCTGGTCCTGGCAATTTTTTTCTTTTTAAATGGAATTTTTTTTCTCTTTTTATTATTTTGTTCCTGTGTGATCTACAATCAAGTATTGGGCTGTGCGACAATCTGGATAATCTAGGATAATCTAGATCTTGGGGTCCCCCAAGTCCGACCAGTGAGCTCGTGCAGACTGCAGCTAGGCGCTCTGGCCTGGGAGTTAAACATCTCGCGAGGGTGCATACGAACTGGCTTTGGCCTGAGTGGCAGAATTTCCCCCTGGCCGAGAGCACCCACATTACGATGGAGCAGTGGTCTGTCTAGAGCGGTGCCCACCCTGTTCCTGGTGTGGTAATTAGCTGTCCACCCTGTACCCAGTGAGCGTCCCCCCCCCCCCATCTCTGTGGGCTATTGCAGGACTATCCTCTTCCCGATCGCTGCAGGGTGTGTAGTTAGTCTGGTGCTGTGAGTACCTGACTGGTGGTTGTGAGTCCTTTTGTGGGGTTTTCTCTCACTCTCTGCTATTGCAGCTGTAGTGCTCTGTGCTGGGCCTTGTGGTGGCACGGTGGGGTGTCCCTTACAGTGTTCTACACCTTTTTTCTGTGGATAGTGGTACCCCTCTCCTCTCATGGAGTCCCTGGTGCATATTTCACCACCTGATCTCCTCTCAGAGGCTGTCGGGTCCCAACAACTGGCTGCACTGACGGCGGTCCTGAAGCCCTTGTTGTCCAAGGTAGATTTAGTCCTGGGCAAATGGGCTAGCAAAAAGTGTCCTCTGCCTTCACCTCTGTCATATCAGATCCAGAATCTGATTCGGCAGGCGCGGATGCGAGTTACCCTTCAGGGTCTGCCTCCATGCACCCTGCGTGCTCAGTGAGGATGATTCCCCTGCTCCTCATGAAAAGGCGCTAATGGATGCACTGATTGTATCAGTGCAGGAAACCTTAAAGATGGAGGATGCGACTAACGCAGCATCGGATGCATGGGTCACCTTTGGCACTCACAGGTCCTCAAAAGTGGCGAAGGTGTTCCCCTTTTCCGCCTTCTTGACAATATTGTCACAAAGTGGGGGTGCCCGAAACACACGTTTGCAATCCCTAAGAGTTTTGCAACACCTCCTTTAAAAATGGATGGTTCCTCCAGTAGTAAACTCCCCAGTTTCCAGGTTGAATAAAGCCACCGTAATCCCGGTTGAAGTGTCCCCAGTCTTCACAGATCCGGCTGATAGGAGGTTGGAGGCTTTGACCCGCCATATGTTCACTGTGGTTGGTTCGCGGCGCTTAGGCCAGTATTTACTTTTGCTCTGGTGTCACAAGCTATGACAGAGTGGGTAAAACTTCTACACCAGGACCTGGAGGGGGAAAAGCAACCCCCTTCCTTTTGCGGAGCTGATGGATCAATTGGTCCAAGGGTTACATTTTGTCTGTGACGCCTCTTTGGATGCCGTTCTCTTGATTTCTAGACTGTCTGCTCAGCAGTGATCCTGAGGCGTATTATCTGGCTAAAATGCTGGTCTGCGGACCAGGCTTCTAAGAAGGCCTTTTCTGGTCTTCCATTTGTTTTGGAATTGCCTGTTTGCAGCTTCCTTGGATGACATCATCAGAGGCCTCACAGGGGAAAAGAGTACTCTTCCTTCCAATGGTAAGGAGTCCCGTCGCAGAGGGGGGCCCTTCTTTTCAGCTCACAAACGGCCTTTTCGTCCCTCAGGGTCTCAAGACAAGGGATCTAAGCCCTTTAGGGCCTCTGCCGGGGGTTCTAAGAGGTCTTGGTCCAGCAAGCCCTGAGGGGGTTCTGCCAGACCTGCAGTCAAAACTTCTTTCTCGTGAAGGGGCCCCCTCACCCGTATCTGGGGTGGGGGGGAAGCCTTTGCTGGTTTCCGGATCCGTGGACCTCCCTGATCAGTCATTCGCTCCGGCTACAAGATCGCGTTTCAATTGTACCCTCGGGAAAGGTTCTTCCCTTCCAACCTGCCCTTGTCCGCGGATCGCTTAGGGGGATCTCTACGGGACAGTGCAAGACTTGTTACTTCAGGGGGTGATTGTTCTGGTTCCAACATTGGAACATTTTCAAGGTTTTTACTCAAACCTGTTTACAGTTCCCAGGAAGGAAGGCAAAGTGCGTCCAATTCTGGACCTCAAGGCGCTAAACTGCTTTGTGCGGGTACAGAAGTTCCAAATATAATCCACGGTAGTGGCGTCTCTACATCAGGGGGATTTCCTCACCTCCATCAACATCAAGGACCTAACCTACTTCACATCCCAATCTGTGCCACCCACCAGCGCTTCCTCCGCTTTGCAGTGGGCTTTGTGGAGCTGGCGGATCAGTTGGTCCAAGGGCTGGAGTTTGTCTATGACGCCTCTTTGGATACGGCTCCCTTGATTTCTAGACTGTCTGTCTCGGCAGTGGTCCTGTGGCGTATTATCTGGCTGAAATGCTGGTCTGCGGACCGGGCTTTTAAGAAGGCCTTATCGGATCTTCCATTTGAGGAGCATTATCAGTTTGTGGCGTTACCCTTTAGTCTCGCCTCCGCTCCTCGGGTATTCACAAAAGTATTGGCCCTGGTTCTAGCATTGCTGCATAAGCGGGGGATAGCGGTACTGGTCTATCTGGCCGATCTGATTTTGCGAGCAGAGTCTTCGACTGCGCTGTTGGACAACTTGGAGATTACTCTGCGAACTCTGAATGAGGGATGGGTTCTGAATCTTCAGAAGTCTGCTCTGGTTCCGTCCACAAGTCTGGACTATCTGGGTCGGACGCTGGACTCGGCCTCACCCGGAGTGTTTCTTTCTCAGGAGAAACTTCAGAAATTGCAGGAGGCAATTCAGCTTCTTCTGTCCAGCAGACAGTCATCACTTCGGACTTGCATGTGGGTACTGCGTCTGATGGCGTTTACCTTTTTGAGCCGCTTCCGTTTGCACAGTTCCACATGAGTTATCTGCAAAAAAAGATTCTGGTGAAATGAAACAATGATCCTCAGTCTCTAGACAATTTGATCCTGTTGAACCAGAGTACGAGAGGGGTCCCTGGTTTGGTGGCTTCGTTCTCCGGCACCTAATCAGGGAAAATCATTTCTCCCCCTGTACTGGACGGTTGTCACCACGGACGCCAGCCTGTCCGAGTGGGAGGCATCCTCGGCACAGAGTGTGCTCAGGGGGTCTGGACTCTTGGAGAGTCCAGGCTACTGGTCAATGTACTTGAGCTCCGAGCAATCAGAATTTTTCTGGATCATTGGACAAGTTGTCTCCAGGGGTGTCCGGTACGGATTTGATCAGATAATGCCAAGGCCGTGGCCTATGTCAATCACCCAAGGGGGCACAAGAAGTTTCCTGGCAGCTCTGGAAGTAGCCGGCATTCTAAGATGGGCAGAAAGAATCGTTCCAGCCCTCTCTGCTGTAGACATTCCAGGGGTAGAAAATTGGCAGGGGGATTACCTCAGTTGACCGGCGTTGGGCCAGGGGAAGTGGTCACTATATCCGGAGGGGTTTTATCAGTTGTGTCTCCGGTGGGGTACTCCCAAGGTGGATCTGTTGGCCTCTTGCCTCAACAGGAAAGTGCAGAGGTTTGTGGCACAGTCTCGGGATCTTTTAGCCTTGCCACAGGCACATTGGTGGCTCCTTGGAGTCAGTATCGTTTTGATTTACGCCTTGACATAAGGAGCTGTGTCCGTCAATGAATGAAAGAGAAAATGGGATTTTTGACTTACCGTAAAATCCATTTCTCTGATGTCCATTGACGGACACAGCATCTGCTACTCTGTGGGAGTTATGTTTTTTTTTTCTCCTCACACTGCTCGTAACAAAACTGAATACCTATAGCAGAGAGCGGGAGTATACTCCCTGGGACTGCCCCATAGGCGCAGTCAAGTTTTTGTCTGCCTAGTGTTCTACTCCTGTAAGGAGTAGTATAACCCAATGGTCAAGAAGATAAGGAGCTGTGTCCGTCAATGAACATCAGAGAAATGGATTTGACGGTAAGTCGAAAATCCCATTTTTCCAGCACTGCCTTAACCCTCTTGGCATGGAGTTCACCAGAGCTTCACAGGTTGCCACTGGAGTCCTGTTCCACTCCTCCATGATAACATCACGGAGCTGGTGGATGTTAGAAACCTTGCACTCCTCCATCTTCCGTTTTGAGGATGCCCCACAGATGCTCAATAGGGTTTAGGTCTGGAGACATGCTTGGTCAGTCCATCACCTTTACCCTCAGCTTCTTTAGTAAGGCAGTGGTTGTCTTAGGCTCCATTCACACCTGGGCGTTTTCAGCTCCAAAAACGCTCAAAAGAAACACTTTTAAAACGCCCAACAAGTAAAACCCCATTCATTTAAATGGCCCCTGTTCACATCTGAGCGTTTTGCAAAACGCCTGTAGCTGAAAAAAGTACATGAGCTTCTTTTTGGGCTGATTACCAGCGTTTTTGATAGATGTCAATGAAAAACGCCTGAAAAAATCGCGGTAAAAATCGCGGTAAAAATCGCTGTAAAATCGCGGTAAAAAACGCTACGCTCAAGTGTGAATGCAGCCTTAGAGGTGTGTTTGAGGTTGTTGTTTTGGAATACTGCCCTGCGGCCCAATCTCCGAAGGAAGGGGATCATGCTCTGCTCCAGTATGTCACAGTACATGTTGGCATTCATGGTTCCCTCAATGAACTGTAGCTCCCCAGTGCTAGCAGCTAGACACACTGGTCTTTGTACTCCTCACCTGGTTGCCGCCACACACGCTTGACACCATCTGAACTAAATAAGTTTCTTGGTCTCATCAGACCACAGGACATGTTTCCAGTAATCCATGCCCTTAGTCTGCTTGTCTTCAGCAAACT
>NC_138768.1:668717332-669025175 GCF_965119305.1 Pelophylax lessonae | reverse complement strand
TTTGTTAAAATTCAGCTGAAAGTTTTGTAAAAATTAGAATGCTGTGTTTATCAAATGGGGCTGGTAAAATGTAACTGACCCTTCCAGTAATGTGAGATGTTTGCCATGGGTTGTCCTGAGGCCTTTAGCTGGGTGTGTTTTGAAAAAATGAAGATAAGAATTGTAACTACAGAGAAAAACACATTTGTGTCTGATGAGAAGCAGAATACTGCTGTATGATTCTATATTCTGTTATATTTGGGAGTGAATTTACATGATGGAAGAGTGGAGCCATGATCTGGGGCAATCAATCGCACACCTCTTTCTTCATCGGAAGCATTATGCCTGACTGTTGGCTGTAGGTAATCTTCTTTTTGCTTTGTTTTTCTTTTTTGAGAGTTTATAAGTTAGTGACTTTCACTTTCTCTTATAAGAGCATGTAATAAAAAGGATAACATTAAAGGGGATCTTGAGGCTTTTTGATTTTGTTCAGGTATACATGTAAAAATGATGCATAAATCTAAATAATCCGATCAAAGAGCTGATGTTTAGTTATGGCAATTGTTAGTTACATTGTTCCAGCCATACCTGTGGGATCACCGTGGAAGCTGGAAATCGCTGTACTAGTCACTGCTACTACAATGCTTTCCACTAGCTTCAGGGTCCCTTTCTGAGCAGATGCAAGTAATGCAAAGTGTTTTCTGATTGGACGAGATAGAGATTGTGACATTTCACTGGTTCAGCCAAGCTGGACCAATGTAACGATGAAAACATTGCCATATCTAAACATCAGCTTAAAGAGGTTGTAAAGCATTTTTTCACAAACCCTCCTAGATAGTATTTTCACGTTTTTGAGCTTCTTTGATTTTTTTCTTTTTTTTTTTTTTTTTTTTTAGCTCTTTTGAGCTCTTTTTGGAGCACTAGCTCCTCTCAAAAATGCGATTTTGGTGGGGTTTTTTTCTGCCTGTAGGAGAATATGCCTGAAAAAGCCAAAGTGTGCATGGACACATTGACTAAAATGGAGGGGAGCTTCTAGGCAGAAAAAAATAAGAGCTCAAAAGCCTGTAGGAGCTGCTTCTTTAAGCTCCTTTGAGCTGCAGTGTGCATGAGCCCTTAAGGTGCAGGTAAAGCCAAAACTGTGTGTGTCCCCCCCCCCCCCCATCTTTATTTTCAGAGATTATAATACAAAAAAGAGCCTATTGGGCATACCCAGACTCACCAATAACCACTATATACATAGAAACACGAGCAACTCAAATATTTTATTTGGTCAACCGATTTTAATAGTTGTTTACCTATATTCTGTCTTTACATGGACACTGTGTATGTGTATAAGGGCCCACTGCGGGGGTGGATCCATCTAGGAGGTCACACTAGCTCCGCAGCACGTCTGCACACTCATCAACCCCTTGAGACCTGGTGTTGGGCATTTTTCTTTTATCTAGTTTTTCCATTCCTCTCCTCCATAGGACAGAGCCAAAGATACCTAGATTTCCTTCATCTCTTTACAATACCTGGAAAAACAATTATATCAGGCGCATCTGCTGCACAGTTTATTCAAAAGTCGGCGCATCTGCTGCACAGTTTATTCAAAAGTCTGAAAGTCTATGAAAAAAGAAATGCATGATATACAATACATGAAAGTCTATGCATTGGGAGGAAGTCCAGCATATAGGGCAGCCATCAAGTGAACCAATAAGCCAAGTGTGCCAACAGGGCTAGGAATGAACAAAGAGAGGAGGCGCCTCTAAGTGTAGACTTTTAAAACATTTATTGGTGTGTAGGTACAGGTAGGCACCCTCCTGGGGGTTTTCCCGTGTGGGGGTGTACATCAGCCAGTAGACGCCGCTATCGGAAAGAAGCGTGTCCCCTCTTCACCGTGGCCAGCAATAGCGGTGGATGGAGCAGGAGTGGGAACGAGGCTTGAGATTCCATCGCTGTGAAGAAGGAGCGCGGCTGCCCGTCCATCGGCAGCACGCACGCTCAGAAACGCGTCACACTCTGGTGACATCATCCACCTACGACCGCTCACCAAGCCTCGGTTTCATCCGGCGGCGTCTACTGGCTGATGTACACCCCCACCCGGGAAAACCCCCAGGAGGGTGCCTACCTGTACCTTTTATCCTTAACCTATATGAGTGTTTTATTACACGCCAATAAATGTTTTAAAAGTCTACACTTGTTCTGCTATTTTTATCTGGAACTGATTTCAGAATCAAGGAGTACTCAGTGAACTTAATAGTTCCTAAAGTGACTTTGTGCTATTGGATTAGTTATGCTGGAATGGTGTAAAGAGTGATGGGTGCATCCCTTTTAATCACTTCCTGATGACGCTTATGTAGCGAAATGCATTGAGGTCCAGCACGTCCAACGTAACAAGGAGCGGCTTCCTGGTGATCAGCATAGCGGCTCCCCTGCCTGCATTTTTATACTGCCTATGTCAAGTGCCTGTGTGGCACCAGAAAAATTCCCATATGTGGATATATCTTGGATGTTGATTTGAGCATTTATGCCTGGAGTTCTTCCTTACCACTGTCAGTGCAAGACAACCAGAATATATATTTCAAAGCTCTCCCATATCCATCATCTGGTAAGAGGCTTTTTTGTATATAAAAGGTGAAAGTGTTTTCACTTATACCCTCACCCGTGGTGATTTAAGAGGCTCCATCTGGAGTGATCGTCACTAATGCTCTTTTTCACAAGTTTCTGGTAAGAAGTAAATCTGGAAAGGTGGTGGGAAACTGTCACATTCCTTGCATATCACTTCATTACTATCATCACCATTTCATGTTTTTGGACATTCACTTGGAATTGGAATTTGGGACTTTCCATTTATCACCAGTTTGCGGACTATTTATTCCATTTGGTTTTTATATGTTACAGGAATTGTTCCTGTATATTTGAATATATTTTATATATACTGCACATGTAAATGTTGATTTATTTTTGCATTTAATTTTGTAGCGCACCATATTTTGAGTTGTCCCTAGAAAAGTATTTGAGTGGAAATCTTCCAATGGTAACACTAGTCTTGGTGACCTGGGGTCCCCAAGGGATTCCCTTAATTTGCAGGGATTTCCTCTCACTTCCTGGTTTTGCTATGGGACAGGAAGTGAAGGGAAATCTCCCCAATGGGACACAAATGGCAAAAAAATAAACTGACAGGGGTTATGACCCTCCCTAATGGGCCATACACACTAGAAGATTTTCTGAAGACTTTTTCCTTTAGACTTACCAAAACCATATAGTATGAGGTCAAACCTGAACACTTTGTATGCAATCTGGCAGGCCCTTGCACTGCATAGAAATGGTAAATCTAAAGGAAATCTAACCACAAAAGTTGGATAGTGTGTATCCAGCTTTACTCTATTCAAAATGAAAAAAAAAAAGGTTTGGCCTATAGTTCTACTTTAAATAAATCCTTGGATTCCTCCATCTATACTAAACTGCTGCCGGCTATTGTATTGTGACAGCTGGCACTTACGAGTGTTCTAATACCCCAACTGTGATTGTATCCAATCTTGGCTGAATTTTTTATGCCTGGCTGCTTTGATTTTTTTCAGCTGAGCTTTGTCCGCCACAGTGATTTTGACAGTGTCATCTTTGACTCAAATTTCCAACAGTGGAAAGTGGATGGGATCAAGGAGGCAGAGGAGTGGGCGGCGACGGGTAAGGACAGACGTGAGCGCTTTGCTAGCATTTGGGCTCCGTGGCTGGAACACACTGCTGCTCCTGACCCAGTGTCGTCCAGCCTGGAGGTGGCTTTTTTGAAGTTGGCAGAACCCTTGAGTTGTGCTGCCATTACCAGATTCCAGTTTTCGCATTCCTGTTCAGTGTTTTTCATTCTTTTCCAGCAGTTCGGATGAATGTGGGCGATTATAGATTATATATTTATATTCCTGTTCCCTGTGTGCTATGTCTACTGCTCTGGATTACATACCTGACCTATGGTTCCACTACGTAAGCGAGGTCTTCGCCCTGGGATGGGCCCTGGATGGAGGTTTGATGGGGGCTTCATAGCCCCCCTCCTCAGATGGTGAGGCTGGTGGGGTTGCCCTGGGCTGTTTCATGGCGAGACACCCTGGAGTGCTAGAGTGTGCTCTCAATTTAAGGCCTCATGCACACTGGACGTTTTTACAGCTGCTGTTAGCAGCGTCAGACGTTTTTTTTTGCAGCTGCAGAACTCCCATCCATGTTATTCTATGGCCTCATGCACACATAGAGCTTTTAGGAGCTCCAAGTGGCATAGGCGTTTTACAGCTCCAAAAAAAACCCAGGAACTGTGGGTTCAGGAGCTCCAGCGTCAAGCTGCAAAAAACGTCTGACGCTGCTAAAGGCTCCATAAGGCTCCATAACGTTGCTTAACGTGCGTTAAGCCACATTATACGTTTTTTTTCTTCCATTCAAAATCAATGGCTCCCTATGGGAGAGCCTATTGATTTGAATGGAAGTCACACCGCAGGTCGGATCAGGGTGATCCGACTTGCGGTGCGACCTGCACTGTGAGAATCTTGAGGGGGAACTCCATGCCAAAATGGGGAAAAAAACGGCGTGGGGTTCCCCCCCCAGGTTCCAAACCAGGCCCTTCGGGTCTGGTATGGAATTTGAGGGTAGCCCCACGCCGAAAAAATGGCGTGGGGTCCCCCCCAAAATCCATACCAGACCCTTATCCGAGCATGCAGTCCAGGATGCCAGGAAAGGGGAGGGGACGAGCGAGCGGCCCCACCCCCCCTGGATCATACCAGGCCACACGCCCTCAACATGGGGGGGGGGTGTGGGTGCTTTGGGGCAGGGGGGGCTCTGCACCCCGCACCTCAAAGCACCTTGACCCCATGTTGATGAGGACAAGGGCCTCATACGCACAACCCTGGCCGGTGGTTGTGGGGGTCTTCGGGCAGGGGGCTCATCGGAATCTGGAAGCCCCCTTTAACAAGGGGGCCCCCCAGATCCCGGACCCCCTCCCTATGTGAATGGGTATGGGGTACACTGTACCCCTACTCATTCACCCCATAAAATGCAGTGTGTGGGAATAACGACAGGAGACGTTTTGGAAAATTTATTAAAAATCTTCATCCGGCTCTTCTCCTCTCCGGGGGTCTTCTGCTGTCTTCTCCTCTCCGAGGGTCTTCTGCTCTTTTGCTGTCCGCCCTTCTTGTCTTCTCCTCTCCGGGGGTCTTCTGCTGTCTTCTCCTCTCCGGGGGTCTTCTGCTCTTTTGCTGTCCGCCCTTCTTGTCTTCTCCTCTCCGGGGGTCTTCTGCTGTCTTCTCCTCTCCGAGGGTCTTCTGCTGTCCGCCCTTCTGCTGTCCAATCTTCTTGTCTTCTCCTCTCCGGTCTTCTGCTATTTTGCTGTCGGCTGTCCTTCTTCCTCCGGTCCTCCTCCGACGACATCTCCAGCGATTATGCCGGCCTCTGGTCTCTGCAGCTTATTATATAGCCATTAGGGGCGTGGTCGCCAGATGACGTCATCGGGAGAACACGCCCCCTTGTGTCACAGATGACGGCATCTGTGCCGATGCATGTTACACTTTTTACAAACCCTCATTAGTAGAGCATTGTTGGCTATGATGTGTTCTCTCTTTTCAAAAAAATTATAAACTTAAATTTCAAACAGTGGTCCATCATGGGCAGCCTTCCTGGGGATTTGGAGGTAGCTTTGGGGAGGCTGTTGTTCCAGGAAACTGGATTGATGCTTGAATACATTGGTGCCTCCAGCTTCTGTGCACAAAGCGAGCTGATTTACACCTGATCTGCAGACAGCTATGTCAGCGGCTTTTGAGTGTTTTACTGACATCATGTACTGAAAGAAATGTGGAGGCTATGATTGCTGCTTTTTTTTTTTTTTTTTGCAAATTCTCTGACGTTCCATGGCTTCATTACTTTGAGCTACTGACAGAGAACAGGTATATAGATTAGAAAATCAGTGTTGAGCAATCGGAATACTGCTTAGTCAGTGTATCAGATTAGTATTAGCTAAAGCTGTTGTATCCATATGACAGCTAGGCACTTATCATTTTCAGAAACCTATCAGCAGCCAACATATTTTTCTCATTTCAGATTTCCTTATAAATACCTTTCTTGCATGTGCAATTTGTATATGTAAATGGGAGCAACCTTTCTATTATAATACTATAAACAATAATATATAGTATACAGAAGTCACTTTGCTTCTCTTCAGTCTTTTTATTTCAAAGTGAGTACACCCCTCACGTTTTTGTAAATATTTTACTATATCTTTTCATGTGACAACACTGAAGAAATTACACTTTGCTACAATGTAAAGTAGTACACTCCTAAGGGAAAAATATCCAAATTGGGCCCAATTAGCCATCCCCCCCCCCGTTAGTGTTACAAGGTCTTAGGTGTGAATGGGGAGCAGGTGTGTTAAATTTGTTGTTATCACACTCTCTCTCATACTGGTCACTGGAAGTTCAACATGGCACCTCATGCCAAAGAACTCTCTGAAGATCTGAGAAAAAATAATTATTGCTCTACATAAAGATGGCCTAGGCTATAGCAAGATTGCCAAGACTCTGAAACTGAGCTGCAGTATGGTGGCAAAGACCATACAGGCCAGGTTCCACTCAGAACAGGCCTTGCCATGATTGACCAAAGAGGTTGAGTGCTCATGCGCAGCGTCATATCCAGAGGTTGTCTTTGGGAAATAGATGTATGAGTGTTGCCAGCATTGCTGCAGAGATTGAAGGGGTGAGGGGTCAGCCTGTCAGTGCTCAGACCATACGCCGCACACTGCATCAAATTAGTCTGTACAGCTGTCGTCCCAGAAGGAAGCCTCTTCTAAAGATGATTCACGAGAAAGCCCACAAACAGTTTGCTGAAGACAAGCAGACATAAGTACATGGATTACTGGAACCATGCCCTGTGGTCTGATGTGACCAAGATAAACTTATTTGTTTCAGATGGTGTCAAGCATGTGTGGCAGCAAGCAGGTGAGGAGTACAAAGACAAGTGTTGCCTGCAGTCAAGCATGGTGGTGGGGTTGTCATGGTCTGAGGCTGCATGAGTGCTGTCGGCACTGGGGAGCTGCAGTTCATTGAGGGAGCCATGAATGCCAACATGTACAGTGGCATACTGAAGCAGAGCATGATCCCATCTCTTTGGAGACTGGGCCGCAGGGCAGTATTCCAACATAACGACCCCAAACACACCTCTAATACGACCACTGCCTTGCTAAAGAAGCTGAGGGTAAAGGTGATGAACTGGCCAAATATGTCTCCAGACCTAAACCCTATTGAACATCTGTGGGGCATCCTCTAATGGAAGGTGGAGGAGCGCAAGGTCTCTAACATTCACCAGCTCCGTGATGTCGTCATGGAGGAGTCCAGTGGCAACCTGTGAAGCTCTGGTGAACTCCATGCCCAAGAGGGTTAAGGCAGTGCTGGAAAATAATGGTGGTTACAGAAAATATTGACACTTTGGGCTCAGTTTGGACATTTTGACTTAGAGGTGTACTCACTTTTGTTGCCAGCGTTTTAGACAATAGGCTGTGTGAGCTATTTTGAGGGGACAGCAAATTTACACTGTTAGGCCTCTTTCACAGGGGCGTTCCGTATGTCCGTATATCACCCCATCTGTTTGCGGGTGATATACGGACATAATGCATGTCAATGGGATTGCGGATACATCCGCAATCCCATTGACATGCATTATGTCCGTATATCACCCGCAAACGGATGGGGTGATATACGGACATACGGATGTCAGCGGTGTCATTAGCTGACATCCGCAATTCCATAGACATACATTATGTCCGTATATCATCCGCAAACGGATGGGATGATATGCGGACATAAAAAAAAAAAAGTGCCGTAACGGATCGAAATACGGTCCGTTCAGTGTGAAAGAGGCCTTATACAAGCTGTACACTCACTACTTTACATTGTAGCAAAGTGTCATTTCTTCAGTGTTGTCACATAAAAAGATATGATAAAATATTTACAAAAATTTGAGGGTTGTACTCACTTTTGTGAGATACTGTATATATTGAGGTTATCAATACAAAATGCCTTGGGCACTGTAAGTACGCAGTTATATACTGAAATACAGTTTCAGCCTTAAGCCCCCGTTCACATAGGGGCGACGCTACTTCGCGCCGCTACCTCGGAGCGGCCGCCGCGGACTTCATAACATTGAAGTCTATGGCGGTCGCCTCCGGGTCGCCCCAAAGAAGCTCCGGACCCTTTTTCTAGGTCGGAGCGACTTGTGTCGCTCCTATTAGAACGGGTCCGCAGCTTCCCTATGGGAGGCGACCTGCGGCGACCTGTGAGGCGACCAGGTCGCCTCACAGGTCGCCCTAGTGTGAACCGGCACTAAAACTCTTGCTCATATAATGCAACTGAAGAAAGATACAAACGTTGCAATCAATCAGAGGTAGCAAACCACTGATAACATTGTACGTACAATATTGTGATACAGCAGTTGTGTTCGGTGTGTTTATTAATCTACTGATCTTGAGAAACCACAATTCTCCAATCAAAATAAACCGCATTTGCAGCAGCATAAGTGATGTAATAATGATACTGCCCCACTTATAAGTAGCATAAGCAGCTATTAATAACCACAAAATACTAAAATATGGAACCAGGAAACTGTGAAAAGGAATCCCAAGAACAAAAGATTAATATGTAGCAGTTTACCAGTCCTTCGAAAATGTGTTTATCATGCCATGTCCTTGGCGCTTCCTGCGAGCTGAACTGCAAGGAAAAACAATGCTATCCAGTATTTCTCAACCTTTTTTTAGTCACAACATTCTTTAAAAGTATGCAGAATCCCGAGGCACTAAAATGCAAAAAAAAATTAAATGTTATTTATATCCGTACGAAACTAGAGCCAAGGACAATGCTCTTATGATTTTTTTTTTGGACAAAATTCTAACGTTGTGTTCACGTATGATAAACATTTTTTAGCTTGCACATCTGGTTTTTGTCATCTGAAAATTCGTAATCGGCTGTCAAAAGCACTATACTAACGATCTGAAAATCGGCAGATCGTTCGTTGCACAACATGTTACTTCTGATTTTCTTATCGTGTGTACGAGCCTTAACAAAACAGGGTTGTTCTGCTGAGTCTAATGTTGGTCATTTAACAAGATAAAAATAATACATTTGCTACAATATTTTTTTTTTTTTTTTTTTTCATGATTGTTGGTTTGATTTTCAAATAAGTTGATTGGCTCCAAATGTGTGCTGTTTTTTACTAAAGACCTCAGTTTTTTTTTTTTTTTTTTTTATCCCTGCTTTGCAAAGAGAAGAAACAGATTGTTCCCTCTGTTTTTTTTTTATTTGCCCCCTTTCGGTCTATTAAATATACCATTGAAAGTGTTATTTCTGCTCAACAAAAATAAAATCGCTATTTATCCATCCAGAAATCTTGTGAGCTGATAACTTCCTGTACGCTGCCTTTTGGATTGTTATTCCTCTATGGACTACAAAACACCTCACACTGTGATACAGAAAAGAGAGCATTGTTTAGTCCTAGCACTTCCTCTCCTAAGGTAACAAGGCTGCTCTGTGCAGTTGTCATCTTAGGAAAGGAAGTATGTTAGGCCCCATTCCCACTAGTGCGACTTGTCCCACGATTTTGGACCGCAAAATCGCATGACAAGTCGTTTCACATTATTTTCAATGAGCCCCATTCATATCAGTGCATTTTGAAGTTGCACCGACTTCAAAGTAGTTCCTGCACTACTTTGTCACTATTTTAATGCGTTTTTGAGGCATATAGCCTTGCCATTGCTTTCAAAATCACGTCTAAGTTGTGGCAAAATCGCGGTAAAATTGCGTCGCATAAGTGTGAAAGGGGCCTTAAAGATATTGTATAGTCTCATTTAAAAAAACAAAAACAAACCTGTTCTACTTACCTGCCCTGTGAAGTGGTTTTGCACAGAGCAGCACAGATCCTCCTCTTCTGGGGTCCCTCTTTGATGCTCATAGCCCCTCCCTCCTGCCCCCACAGCAAGCAGCTTGCTATGAGGGCACCCGATCCAAGCTGCAGCTCCGTGTATTCGCCCCCGTCCTCTCTCTACTGATTGGCTAACTGACTTTGATAGCCTTGGGAGCCAATGGCTGCTGTGTCTCAGCCAATCGGGAGCAAGAGTCCCAAACGGCCGAGGGACTAGTGGACATCACTGGGCAGAGAGGGGGACTCAGTAAGTATTAGGGGGTGCTGGGGAGGTTGCTGCACACAGAAGGCTTTTTATCCTAATGCATGGACTGCCTTTACAACCACTTTCATGGCAGAATTACCAGGTTAAAATAAAGGCAAAAACTGTGTGGTGGGGGGGCAAAGAAAACTAATGCAACCACCACATCTAAGGCCCAATAAGCTGCAATACCATAAGTTTTGTACTCTTGGGTTTAGATACGCTTTAAATGCAGTGCAACTAAACCTATTCTGCCGGTCACTGTCCAACACCTAGTATGTGATTTATGATTCACAACATGGCAATCCTAGCTTTATCTGGTAGAGGATTTGCTTTAGGTTCTTTTAATGACCTGATTTCCCTTTTTTTAAGTAGTGAAAGTTAGGAGGGACCAGGCACTTCCTGAATAGCTGCATTCCTTTACTGCTCTTTGACCAGTTTAGCTTTTCCAGTCATAAATGCACAAACACACAGGACCCATCCCTCCAGTCCTCCGCCTCTCTGTCTCTCTTCTAAATGCTGCTAGCTCATTTCATTTCTGGCTTGCTCTCTCTAACACGCATGCCTCTACATTGGGCTTAGCTGTATGTGTGTGTGGGATGTCTACTTGGTAACGTAAGCAGTGCAAACTTGTTGATACTCGGAAACAATGCTGGAAGTAATGGACAACACAAGCGTTTCCTTCTCTGGATCTAGGTAAAGTACAGGGAAGGGTTCACATTCATTTCTTTGTGTCTTCTTGTTTATACTACTTTGACTAAGTATGGAAAGATTTGAAGGCTATCATTGAGACACTTTGGTGTTTTCCGTGGAATGCATTGCTACTATTTAAGCACAAGTTCAACATGCAAATAGAGGGAAATGTAAATAGACTTGTTACAGGGATAATAATGGGATCCTTCTTTATGTAGGAGCAGATGCCCAGAACAGTGATAAACTCTATTAACTTAGTCTCCGTAAACAGGTAAACATTTAAAGGGAACATTCAGTCTTTTAATTTCTGTTTTTTTTCAGCATGTTCAACATGTGTAAATGATTTTATCATTTATATAATATGTTCAGCTGGGTTCACCCTTTCCCTGCACGGGTTTCCCTGTATCCAAATCGCATGACAGGAGACTCTGACCGGCTCTCAATGGAGCCAGTTTGCACAGCTCCTGGACGGCCATGGTCCGCACTGGAAAAGGATCCTGTGCTTTTTTTGCCTTGTTTTGAGGTCCGAATTCAGGCAAAAATTCAGACCTGATTCGTACCTGAAATGGAGAACAGGGACGCACCGGACCTGCCGCGAGCCGTGGCCGCAGCTAGTGTGAACCCAGCCTCAAAAGCCTTGTTTCTTTAACATGCATTGATAGAATTACTGGGGTGGCCAAATTTTCTCATTACGTAGACAGGTTCTGCTTCCTGCTTTGCAGACCTACACAGTGGTTGTGTGTTACTGCTCTTTTCTACAATGTAAGTCCATGACTCAATGAAAACTATGCACTATGTGGTAGATAGCCTATGTCAATGTTAGCAGAGAGACAGAGCGAGTGCATAGAGCCAGTAATGCTGGCCATACACATATATATCTTTTCCTTTCAGCCAGAAGACGGAACGGAAAAAAAAACGTGATTTCTCGATTTACCCAAAGCAGCACCAATGGACAAATCGCTTTACTGGGTTTTGCTGCTGGCGACTGTCAGAATACCCAAACAACAGTTGCATCTGATATGATGCTATTCAGCTGACCATTTTCTGCCCAGCTTTTTCTCTTTTTATCAATTAAGAGCCGGTTCACACTGAGGCGATCCGACTTCGAGGGGCGACCTGTGAAGTGTCGACTTCGGCACGACTTGCAGGGACTTCACATAATGGAAGTCTATGCAAGTCGATCCCAGGTCGCCCCAAAGTTAGTACAGGACCCTTTTTCTAAGTCGGAGCAACTTGTGTCGCTCCTATTAGAACGGGTCCTGTATTACTCAATGGCGAGCGATCAAGTCGCCTGACAAGTCGCGCTAGTCTGAATAGGGTCTAAAGGATGTCCGATGGGGGTTGACGGCCATTTACTAAGCGATTTTCAGTCTGTTCATCAGGAACCACATAAAATTCAGCTGGAGACCTTCAGTTTCTAGTTTACAAATATCTATATTTAATAGAATAACCGAAATAAACAAAAGCAGGCTTGTAAAAATAAAGTCATATGCTGTTCAAAGCTGCCCAAAGCTTCCTGGGATACTTACATCCCAGGAGGCTTCAGGGGGAATCGCAGACACATCCTAGGGGGCTGTAGGGGGAATCGCAGACACACTGTGCTGGGACTGCTGTACATCATCAAAGGGCCAGCTGCACGAACCTGAGAGAGGTAGCCAGCTCCCGATGGCGTCGGCAAAGAAGGCCTAGCAGGACCTGGCATGTTGCAACCTTTGCCAAATTGCAGAAAGACCATGCTGAATTGGCTGACTGTGTGAGTATTTATATGTTTTAAGAGATAATTCAGGAAACCAGGTAGGAGGGGAAATAAAATTATTGGGGGGGGGGGGTAAACTAGAACTGTAGGCTAATTATTAATAATCTTTTTTTGGATAGAGCAAAGGAGGGTTATAACCCCTGTCAGATTTTTTTTTTTTGCCATCTGTGTGCCATTGCAGAGATTTCCTTTCACTTCCTGTCCCATAGCCAAACAGGAAGTGAGAGGAAATCCCTGCAAATTAAGGGAATTCCTTTGGGACCGCCAGGTCACTAGAACTATTGGCCCCATTAGAATATTTTCCCTCTATTACTTTTCTGGGGACAACCAAAATATGGGATTTTTTACTTTCATTTTCAATGAAAATGGTAAGCAGGACAAATAGAGAGGGTGAATCTCCTTAACAGGGGCACAAACAGCAATAAACATTTTGCATTCTAATCCCTCTGCACTCTAGTCAAAAACTAAAAAAAAAAAAAAGTTTGGCCTTTAGTTATACTTTAAAGTGGTAGTATACTCCGCTATTAGACTTTTACCTACAGGTAAGCCTATAATAAGGCTTACCTGTAGGTACAATTAATATCTCCTAAACCTGCACGGTTTAGTAGATCTTCAACCTGCATGTACCCGCTGATGTCTGAGGCGCATGCGCTCTGAAAGTCCGGCGGACCTTCAGAGCTCTTTGCCGAATCTTGCCGGAAAGTGAAACTCCCGCGCGGTGCCGCCGAACCAGGAAGAGACGCCAAGGGAGCATGTCAGCTCCCTCAGCGTTGTCCAGTCGACCGTGCCGGGGCTTTGTTCTAAGGTAAGTATTTCATAATGAGCTAGTATGCGATGCATACTAGCTTATTATGCCTTTGTCCTGCAGGGTTTTTTTTTTAATGTTTTTTATGAGTATACAACCGTACTCCTTTAATAGGGCGAGCAATACAATAACTAAAATACGTGTTTGATAAAAGTATGCAATACTTTTATTTTTTTATTTTTTTTGGAAGTATGTAAAGCTGAGGCCTTTTATGATGTGTGTATTTGTTCAAATGAAGGAAGATATGCCTGCTTGATTGATTGTAGAATATAAGATTGGATGGTTTGTTGTTAAAGACAGATCTCTGTATGAACAGATTTAGTCCCGGTTCACACTTATGCGATGTGGGAACCCTGCGAATCTACTGCGGGTTTCCGCATCGCATTCCCAGCTCAGGCAGTTCACACTGCCATATGCAAATCGCTGGGGGTGTCAATTCAAAGTAACGACACCCCCAGATCAGTTCATATATCGCAGTGCGATCTGACATTCGGACATGAATCGGATCGCATAGGTGTGAACCTTCTGCGGACCCAAAAAAGGGTCCTGTGCGTGTTTGTGCCGAATCAGATGCGAATTCGGCCATACTATCTGTATGGCTGAATTTGCATCGCACAGACATCACGTGTGATTTTCAGAGCTGTGTGCTCCGAATCACATGCTATGTCTGCCATCGCAGATGTGTGAACTGAGCCTCAGATGCATATAAAACATAGAGGGATTCTCAGGTCACTGAGGGCAATTCATAAACCTTTTGTGCTTCTTAAAACCCAGTGGAGCTTGAAAGGTTAATTTGCAGTGTTTTCCTATAAATTATAAGGTATTTATACAGCTATACAGTAAATTTCCAGATGTTGCATAGACCTGCCCGACTCCCCCCTTCCTGTTGCGGAACCTTGCCAACAGTGATTCATGGAATAAGCTGATCCTTTTTTTTTTTTTTTTCTTACTTTTTTGTGGCTTTCTTTTTTTCCCTCCTCTATTTTTAAAGTTGTGGCTGAAGTATGAGTTTGACCTGTTGCTGAGGATACAGCTGCACAAGGTTGCTTTGTCAGCACTTTATTGTGTTCCTAAATTTAGGTCTTTCCTCGGTCAGTGGAGAGGCAGGGAATGCTTTTATGAACAGTTTGGATGGTATTCTGACAAAGCCCAGAGATGTACTGTAGAACAGATCAGGAGAACATCAACCCAAACTGTTCTTAACCCATCCCTAGCCCTTTCCTTTTTAGTTTTTTTTTAATGATTACCATATGCAGGGCGGTTTTTGCTAGCTGTGCAACATCACCAGTGGAAATCAGGTTGTCAAGGCTTTAAGGTAAGCCTGTAATGAAATGTCAAAGTGATCCTGTCAGCAAAGGGTCACTTCTATAGAATTGCATACATGGTAAAAGAAGGCTCGCTATACTTACCTTTCTGGCAGCTGGTTTATCGAAAAGCGACCTCTTTACTACTCACTGACCGCTGCATGTTTTGCACATACTGTATTCGGGTGGGTAGAGTACCTGCTTCCACATTGTACACACATTGGGATTTTTGGTTGCAGTGGCAGGAGCAAGTATTTAAACTATCCATCTTGTACAATACCTGCAGCAGCTGTCAAGCACCATTTTAACAAACCAGAAACTAGAAAGGCAAGTATAGTGACTCTTCTTTAAGGCCTTTTCAACTCTTTTCTGGTGGTATGGATGTAGTCATAAGCCTTGCACCAATTTCATGAAACCCATGCGCCAGTTTCATTGTTGGTACTGAGACATGCGTCAAATTCATGTGGTTCTCATTTGTGACACTTTCACTGTCTGTCAATACTGTTGACATAAATTGATGAAGAAATGCTGCCATATTGGTGATAGGTTAAGTGGAGGTATATAAGACCACCTTCATGATAGATTCAAGTAGTAGTAGATTCAAACGTTTTTTTTTTTCCCATTTTTTTTTCACCATCCTGTGTCCTATAGCGGAGATTTCTCTTTACTTCCTGTCCCATTGCCAAACAGGAAGTGACATGAAATCCCTGCAAATTAAAGGAATTTCCTGGTTACTCCCTGGTCACCAGAACCAGTGTCCCCATTAGAAGATTTCCACTCTATTACATATCTGGGGACAACCCAAAATTTGGGGTTTTCTCTTACTTTCACTTTGAATGATAATGGTAAATAGGACAAATAGAGGGGGTGAATCTCCTTAACATGGGCACAGGCAGCAATAGAACCTAGCAAGCATTCTAATCCCTCTCCACTCTATCCAAGACTAAAAAAAAAAGTTTTTTTGCCTTTTAGTTATACCACACATGCTTAGAGTAAATGTCTTGAACGGAAGTGTGTGTGGATTACACATTACAGGAGCATATGCTACAACATATTTGGTTTGTGTCGGGGGATATAAATTAATAAGCTGTGTTAAAGCGGAGTTCCACCCTGGAATTTATTTTATTTTTTTTAAATACCCCCGGGACAGTCGGGGCTAGTGCATTCCACAATGGCTAGCCTCTGATCTGTCCCGGGTTGCACTTACTTGTTAGGACAAATACTTACCTTGAAAAAGTATTGTCCAGCGCTGCCATTTCAGGTGTGGGCAGCTTGAAGCCAGCGCGATCCTCTTCGGCGTCCTCTTCCGTCTTCTTCGGTCCCACGATGCCCTGCGCCGGCCCCGCCGTCACTTCCGGTGCGCGCATGTCATCCCTCCACAGCTTCTGGGCATGCCCAGAAGCTGTTTAGAATGGAATGACGCGCGCGCCCCGGAACTGACGTCGGGGCCGGTGCAGGCGCAATGATTCCTGGGAGCGATGACGTTCAGCTCCCAGGAATCATTGCAAAGCCGGGAAGTGACGACGGGCCGCGGCCGCCGAGGGGAGGAAGAAGGAAGTAAGGTAAGTATATTTTCTTCTCTACGAGGTAAGTAAAAAAAAAAAAAAATGCGATTATCCATTTGTTTTTCAGGTGACCCGGAGCGAGAAGATGGAGGTAAGTATAAAATTAGGGTGGAACTCCACTTTAACAGTCTTGCTGGGATGGAGAAATGAATGGAAGTATTACTAAAGAAAATTAACCAAAGCCTTGATTTAGACTTGAGACTGCAAAGTCGCATGACAACTCGTACCCCATGATTTCCAATGAGTACCGTTCATATCTGTGTGACTTCAAAGTAGTCTCTGCACTTCTTTGGTCCAATTTTTGATGCAACTTGAGGTCCATAGACCTCAAGGTTACACAGGCATTGCTTCAAGTCGAGTCAAAGTTGTGGTAGTAAAGTCGCGTGACTTTCAGGCCGCACAAGTGTGAAAGGGGTCTAAGGGATGTGTAGTAACCAGTCAGAAATAAGCTTTGAATATTTTGACAACAGCAAACTAAAATATTATTGGATGGTTGTGTCGGGGCACTGCCCTGTTTTGCATTTCTTTTTGGCTTAAATAACAGGAAAACTGACTTTTCTAGAGGCCACACAGGATCTTGGTTGGGTAAACCCTGGCCTAACAGATAGTGTTGGTAGGAAACGAGTATGCTATAATCTGACTGTTAAACTGTTTTATTCTTTAGAGCTCCTGCTAGATCCCCACTGTGGCAATGTTCTTGATTACCTGTTATGCTCAGAATTAAAATTTTGTGGGGTGCCTTTCCCACAGAACCTTATGACCACTGATGTAGACCGCATTGGCAGCTTTCTAAGTGGCCCATTTAATGGGCTGGAAACTGCTGCACTTACCTTTCCTTAAGAATGATTTATTTATTTTGTTTATTTTAAACTGGCTTATTACCGTTTTTGGCATATTTTATCTTTACTTTGATGTCCCAAAATTCAATTTTAGAATAAGAGATTTTTATAGAAAAGAAACTTTGGTTGTTCTCAGATGGATAATAGGATATGGATAGTAAATATTTTTATGATTTGTTTGAAAAGTAGAGATTTTACCTGAATCATACAATCACTGCTTTTGAACATTAGTAAAATCTAGAGAATCTGCTATTCCTTTCCTCTATATTTTGACAAATAGTTGCAGAAGTCAGTTTCAACATCTTGTTTTAACATATTCCCCATGCCATTGGTCTCCAACCATTGTTGGAGTATGGACAGGTTCCCAAGGAACAGTAATGGGGATGGTAAACGGCGGGAGGGAAGGGAGGCAAACTGCGTAAGCATAAGATGTCATGGTTCCAAAGGGGTGCTCTCAAACTTGCTGTATATACAATATCTTGCAATCTAATTGAAGAACCTTCTTTAGATCAGTCAGCATTCATGTAGTATAAGAAGCCGATCTGACTAGATACATTGTTCCTTTAAAAGTGAAAAAAGGAGCTAGGGATCATTTTGACCCCACAACAAAGGAAAACGTACTTCACACACAAATCCTCAATAGCAAGCAAGTTTCAAGACTTGTGTTATAAACAATTAACATGATGGTACAAAGTACCCTATGTGCTACATAAATTGAGCTTTCAAATACCAGAATCCTGCTGCGATGAATATGGCCCACAAATCTAGTTCTAGACCTGGAGGAACACAACAAAGTACCTAAATTGCACCTTCATGGCTCTAATATTAGGAAAACCTTGCAGATGTCTCCCCACTGGCAGTTACCTCCTTCCCCTAGGGCAGGGGTAGGGAACCTATGGCTCGCGAGCCAGACGTGGCTCTTTTGATGGCTGCATTTTGCTTGCAGACAAATCTTTAATAAAGGGGGCGTGTCAAGACGTGAGCCACCCTGGACGTGTAGTCCCAGAGCTCCGCCGCGTCTACCACTCAATCCAGTGCCATCCGCGTAGCTGTGCCCGGTGCCAAGGAGATTTCTGCACCCATCGACGGTACACTTTGTTGGCTACCCTCAGTTTGTCTCTGGTTGACAAGATTGCTGCGCTACGGACCCCGTGGCCTACTCGCGGTACCGCCGCCGGCACGTTTGCTGTGCATCTGAGGGCCTTGGCAATCACCGCCCGGTAAGGAGACCTGCCATCCGATCCCTATGCCCTGACAGACACTGTCTCCTTCCCCTCTGACACCCGGGGACCCGCGGGAGCGGCCTCTCACATCCACTTCTGAGGCCTTCAGCGGCCAGCCGCCATTTTCTCAGGGCCTATACTCTCCTCCATCACTCGCAGGCCTGCAGACGTTTCACCACTCCGGCCTCGTTGCATACCTGCCTGCTCTGCTCTCTTCCCGACCGGCCTCAAGGCACTCCACGGCTCCATCTACTCACTGTATAGCGGCGGCCCATAAATATGAATATTAAATAAAGGTTCCCGACCCCTGAAATATAGTGTATGGCTCTCACGGAATTACATTTGAAAATATGTGGTGTTCATGGCTCTCTCAGCCAAAAAGGTTCCCAACCCCTGCCCTAGGGTGTGGTACTCATTACCCGAGTGACAGCCTAAAGTCTCTACCTTCCCTCTTAAGCTTGCCATAGACAGTGTAATTTTCTTTCCTGCAACTACGGGCAATACCGGTAATTGCATGAAACATCAGACAGGCTGGTTGTACCCAAGTTTATAGATTTTAACTTTGGTACAATCAGCCTGCCCCATACATGGCTTGAATCTCAGCCAGTCCCTGCTGAACCAGTTGAGAGATTAGTCTATGGCCGGCTTTAAAGTGGTTTTAATTCTCAGACATGAAATATGAACAAAGCATATAAGCATTTCTGTCTGCTGCTTTTTTCCTTTGCTATCTGCATGAATCATTTGTGACAAGTTTTTCTGACACCAGGGGAAAAAAGGGGATGGGAGGGAGTTTCAGCTAATTGATGGCCCCAGCTGTGTTCCTTTGCACTGTGTGAAGGGTGGCATGTTTCTTCCCTCCAATCAGCTCTCAAAGCTCTCCTCACTGAGCTCTGCAGTGTGTAATTTCAGCTTTCTGCTTCCTTTTTTTCTGACTTAATAAATTCTGCACTTTGAATGGACGTAGAGAAGAAAAGACTTCAGATAAAATGGTACAACTTATGTTAATGTGTATCACCTGAGGCGTGTCACTTCAGTGGCTATATGTAATGGTTCACAACCGCTTTAAGGCAACTTTCACAGTGGTGTGCTTAAAAATGCAATATGTGGTTTGCAGAAATGGATAACATGCTTTAAACACATTTACATTTGGGATGCCTGACTCCCAGTATGCACCTGTAAAAATCCTACATGTTCCAAAAACACACTGCGCATTACAATGGAAGATGCGTTTGTGAAAAGCAGAACTTTTTAAAAATGCAACACAAACGCACCGTTTACCTAAGCACTGCAGTACAAAGAAAACAATGTGATGTAAATATTTGACATTTGCGCCTGAATGTTAGATCTGCAAAGTACATGCTGGTTCACAGGATTCATTGATATAGAAAATGTCTTGCTATATGTATGAAACTGCTCTGATCCTTATGGGAGGTGGGAATACCATTGTAGCTTTTCAGTGAAATCTCTGCAGATCAGTTCATCTGCCTGTTTTGTTCTGGACCACAGCTTTTGTTTCTTTTAATCCAGTCAGTGGTGTGATGTATGGGTCTCGTGCCAGCAAAATGCTCTCTTGAGTAGAGGTGAAATTAGTCAGCATGCTAGCAAGGCAGATTGCTAGATGGTATCTGTCTATGCAACCTAGTAATACATGGAAACCCCATTGATAAAATCATTATAGATTAAAAGAGCTTATGCATTAATTTTGTGTTTGGTGTAAGTGTATTCTACTTGCCATTACAGTGATACTAAACTGTTAAAGTGACACTTAACGCACACTGTTTAATAATTTACAATGTCCTTTCTTCTATTTCTGTATGAGGATGATGGCACTGTAATTATTTTAATAATAAAAATATGTAAGCAACTTCTTTCCTAATCGATATACAGCTATTGCTTGACCCAGCTCTTTCCCAGCCTGTCTGTAGGGAAACAGTGGCAGGAGGAGCTTCTAGTTCTCTGCTACCGGTCACATGTAAAAAAAAAAAAAAAAAAAAAAAAAAACAGGCTTTGGAATAGAGAGTAAAAATAAATTAAATATTATCAATAAGCTGTTTTAAATTGCCACACAAATATAAATTTGAAATCAAATCTTTATTTTCTCTTTTGTTCATTGACAGACACAGCTCCTGATTCTTCTTAACCATTGGGTTATACTGCACCGTACAGGAGTAGGACACTAGGCAGGAAAAAGCTTGACTATGCCTATGGGCAGTCCCAAAGGGTATACACTCACACTCAGCTATAGGCACTTTTTCTGCCTTCTTCCATCCTGCTTTACAGTCGCTGGTTTTAACAGCTTGGCTATTGAAAGCCAGGTGCTGAAGGATAGAGGTTTGTCTGAATCAGCGATTCCTACACTGTTAAAGGTTTGAAAATGTACCTCCTAGGAAGATCTACCATCGTATTTGGAAGACGTATGTTGCATGGTGTGAGTCTTTTGGGGTTCTCCCTCACTTCGGTGGCTTGGATCTTGGCTTTTCTCCAACGGGGATTGAACAGCGCCTGGCCTTGAGTAACACCAAGGGCCAGGTTTCTGCCTTGGTGGTTTTCTTTCAACATCCGTTGGCCACACTTTCCTTGGTGCGTACCTTTATCCAGGAAGCTCAACAGTTGGTTCCTCCAGTGCAGTCTCCGGTAACCGCTTTGGGTCCTCAAATTAGTGTTTTCAGTTATCCAGGAATCTCCCTTCGGAAATATCGTGAGGTTCCCCTGCTTACGTTGTCCAAGAAGGTGGCTTTTTTGGTGGCTATTACTTCTGCATGCAGGGTGTCCAGAACTGGCGGCATTGTCTTGCCATTCACCTTACCTGTTGGCTTACAGAGCTAAGGTGGTTCTTCGTCCCTGCTTGGTTTTCCCTTCCAAAGGTCATCTTTGATTTCCATTTGAATGAAGCCATTGTGTTGCCTTCCCTATGTCCTAGGCCTAAACATCCTAAGGAAATTGCTCTGCATTTCCTGGATGTGGTTCGGGCAATCAGGGTGTACCTGGCAGCTACGGAGTCTTCTTGGAAGTCAGACTCACTACTTATACTTACGGTTGGACCTCGAAAAGGGATAGTTGTTTCTGCTGTGACCATTTCCAGATTGATCTGACAGACAGTGATTCAGGCCTAATCAATTAGGGGTCAGGTTCCTCCTTTCCTTATTAAGGCACACTCTACTAGGGCACTTAGTGCCTCCTGGGACTTTCGTCTTCGGGCATCGGTGATGCAGGTTTACAAGGCGCCATTTGGTCGTCTGTGCACACTTTTAGAAAGTTTTATAAAGTGGATGTTTTGGCATCTGCGGATGCTTTTTGCAGGCTGCTGTTTAGAGGACCTGATTCTCTTTGAGGGTGTATTGTTTTTTTTCAGGTGCGCTCTAGTTGTTTATTGTAGGGCTCTGTTACCTGGTGGGCTATGGGTAGCCCTGGGAATTTTTTTTTCTGCGGTTTTCCCACCCCTCATGTTTAACACTGCTTTGGGACATCTTTATGGTTAAAAAGAATCATGAGCTGTGTCTGTTAATGAACGAAAGAGAAAAAAAAAAAAAATATATATATATATATATATATATATATATATATATATATATATATATATATATATATATATATATATATATATATATATATATATATATATATATATATATATTCAGAATTGTTACTTTTTTTTTGTTTATAGCGCAAAAAATAAAAAAAATTGCACAGGTGATCAAATACCACTAAAAGAAAGCTCTATTTGTGGGAAAAAAAGGACATCACTTTTATTTCAGTACAGCGTTGCACGACTGCGCAATTGTCCGTTAAAGTAACGCAGGGCCGAATTGCACAAAATGGCCTGGTCAGTAAGGGGGCAAATCCTTCCAGTCCAGAACTGGTTAAAAAGTGACAGCTAGTACAGGAAACTTGTTCCTGTACTGCTGCCACAGGGAGAGAGGGCAGCGAGTGCAGCATTGGTAATATGTTCCATCCTAAAAATGGGTGGAACGTGTAACATGTTCCCTAAGGTGAACTTATCCTTTAACGTGCCATTAAACTCCCATCATTAGGAACTATCAATAAATGGTGTATTACATGCTGTTCATACTCAGTCACTAGGAGATTAGTTTTCTGTATTCTGCATTCTGTATTCAAAAACCTGGTTGATCCTGCTGCTCTTTGTCTCCCTCTCCTGTCCCCATTGCAGTTGGGGGAGCAGTGCTGGCCCCTAAAGCACATGCTAAATTTTCAATGTATTTCTACCCTACCCATTACCTCCCTATTACATCTGAGCAGCCCATGTGATTATAGAGTCACACATACATGGGCGTATACACAGTGATAAATGATAGCCCACTCTCTCCCTCATCCTCCATGCCCACTAACTAGCTAAACACAATGGGGGAGGGATAGAGGGATATTATTTGTAGATTGATGGAGGCTTCACTTCCTTGGTATTATAAAAGACACAGGCAAAAAGATAATGGGGTTTTTGACTTACTGTAAATCCATTTCTCAGATGTTCATTGACGGACACAGCTCTGGATTCCTAACCATTGGATTATACTGCCCCCTACATGAGTAGGACACTGGGCAGGAAAAAGCCTGACTAGGCCTATAGGCAGTCCCAAGGGGTATAAAAAATGGAAAAGAATCTGCGCTCGGACAGCAAGAAATTAAAATAATAATGAGGATCACTGAAGATAAATGTGAAGGCAGCCAACTAAATGATAGATTACAAATCACATAGGCATATATAAAAGGTGTAGTAGCGCCAAACACTGTAACTGATAACAATATTAAACAATGTGGAGTGTCCACAGTAAGTCCCAACAGTCCAAGAGAGATGAGAAGTAGTGGAGACCAATTCCCAGTATCAGAGCCATGCGGATGAAAAGAAGCCAACACCCAAGCGTGGAAATATGCCAACTGCTTACCAGATATTAGATGGATATGGGCGATGAAATAAACTCAAATTGGGCCATCAATCACAGACAGTGCCAACGGTATAAACTCATCGATTCCCAGTGTCTCAACAGATCATGGTTAAGGGCAATGAAGGCTCGAATCGTACCACCAGACAGAGTAATGATCTCCGCAATATTCAATTCACCTCAAAAGAAAGGGGCAGGACATAGTGCAGACTGTACAAACCCAAGTTTAATAAATGCATAAAATTATACTCACACAAGGGTGAATGTATACAGGCATAGTAAGTAAAAACCGCGGTATTGGTGGCGTGCTGCTCGTTCCGGACTGTTGGGACTTACTGTGGACACTCCACATTGTTTAATATTGTTATCAGTTACAGTGTTTGGCGCCACTACACCTTTTATATAGTCCCAAGGGGTATACACCCACACTCAGCTATAGGCACTCAGTTTTGTTACAAGCAGTGTCAGAAGGAAGCCAGCTCCACAGTGGGGCGGGTGCTGTGTCCGTCAATAAACATCAGAGAAATGGATTTTACTGTAAGTTAAAAATCCAATATATATACATTTTTGTTTTTCACATTCTGCTATATAACATTCCCAAAAAAAAAAAAAAATCAAAAATGTTCATCCTTTTAGGCCAATTTGTATTCTGCCACATATTTTTGGTATAAAAAAAAAATAATCACATTAAGCATATTTTGATTGGTTTGTGCAAAAGTTGTCGCGTCTACAAACTAGGGGAAAGATTTATGTCATTTTTATTTATTTATTTACTAGTAATGGCGGCAATCTGTGATTTTTAGTGGGACTGCGACATTGCAGCGAAAAGATCGGACCCCTAACTGACATTTTTGACACTTTAGGGGGGGACCAGTGACATTACTACAGTAATCAGTGCTATAGTGGGGATCGAAAGTTTGGGCACCCCAGGTAAATATTTGTATTAATATGCATTAAGAAGCCAAGGAAAGATGGAAAAATCTCCAAAAGGCATCAAATTACAGATTAGACATTCTTATAATATGTCAACAAAAGTTAGATTTTATTTGCATCATTTACACTTTCAAAATAACAGAAAACAAAAAAAGGGTGTCTGCAAAAGTTTGGGCACCCTGCAGAGTTAATATCTTGTACTGCCCCCTTTTGGCAAATATCACAGCTTGTAAACGCTTTTTGTAGCCAGCCAAGAGTCTTTCAATTCTTGTTTGAGGTATCTTTGCCCATTCTTCCTTACAAAAGTCTTCCAGTTCTTTGAGATTTCTGGGTTGTCTGTCATTTCTGTCATTTCTGGGTTGTCTATCCATAGATTTTCAATTATGTTGAGGTCAGGAGATTGAGAAGGCCATGGCAAAACCTTCAGTTTACGCCTCTTGATGTAATCCCCCATGGATTTCAAGGTGTGTTTAGGATCATTATCCATTTGTAGAAGCCATCCTTTCTTTAACTTCAGCTTTTTCACAGATGGCATCAAGTTACCATCCAAAATTTGCTGAAATTTTATTGAATCCATTTTTCCTTCTACTCATGAGATGTTCCCTGTGCCACTGGCTGCAATACAACCCCAAAGCATGATTGATCCACCCCCATGCTTAACAGTTGGACAGAGGTTCTTTTCATTAAATTGTGTGCCCCTTCTTCTCCAAACGTACCTTTGCTCATTCCGGCCAAAAAGTTCAATTTTAACCTCATCGGTCCACAGAACTTGTTTCCAAAATGCATCAGGCTTGTCTATATGTTCATTTGCAAAGTTCAAACGCTGATTTTTGTGGTGAGGGCCTAGAAGAGGTTTTCTTCTGATGACTCTTCCATGAAAACCATATTTGTACAAGTATCTCTTTATAGTGGAATAGTGTACCACAACTCCAGTGTCTGCAAGATCTTCCTGGAGGGATGGTGCAGTCAAACGTGGGTTTTGAATTGTTTTTCTCACAATCCTGCGAGCTGTTCTGTCTGATATTTTTCTTGGTCTTCCAGATCTTGCTTTAACTTCCACTGTTCCTGATGACTGCCATTTCTTAATTACATTCGAACAGAGGATATTGACATCTGAAAACGCTTTGCTATCTTCTTAGGCTCCGTTCACATGTCAGCGTTTGGATCGCGGGCAGAACTGCCGCGGTTCCGCCCGCGATCCGGAGATTTATTGCAAATCGCGGGACGCCTAGCGTTGCCCGTTGATTTGCAATAGCCCCCCAAACGCCGAGCGATGTTGCCGCGATTTCCGCCTGCTGAATCGCGCCAACATCGCGCAAACAAAATCGCGGGACGCAATACGCTCCAAAGAAGCTCTTGTACTTCTTTGGAGCGTATTGCGTCCCGCGATTTTGTTTGCGCGATGTTGCCGCGATTCGGCAGGCGGAAATCGCGGCAACATCGCTCGGCGTATGGGGGGCTATTGCAAATCAACGGGCAACGCTAGGCGTCCCGCGATTTGCAATAATCTCCGGATCGCGGGCGGAACCGCGGCGGTTCTGCCCGCGATCGAAACGCTGACATGTGAATGCAGCCTTATAGCCTTCTCCAGCTTTGTGAGCATCAATTATTTTCAGTTTTCTAGACCACTGCTTAGAAGATCCCATGGTGCTGATTGTTGGGGCAAGGTCAGATGAGTCTGGGCATTTAAAACCTTTGAGATTGACATCACCTGGTCTTCCCATACGATGATTGAGAACAATCCATGACACTGGCAGGTCTCAGCCTTGCAAAGGGGGCAGTGCATGCTATAAATTCTGCAGGGTGCCCAAACTTTTGCAGAAGCCATTTTTTTGTTTTCTGTAATTTTGAAAGTGTCAATGATGGAAATAAAACCCAACTTTTGTTGACATATTATAAGAATGTCTAATCTGTAATTTGATGCCTTTTGGAGATTTTCCATCTTTCCTTGGCTTCTTTATGCACATGAATACAAATTTTTACCTGGGGTGCCCAAACTTTCCATCCCCACTGTATAAATATGCACTGTTACTGTAATAATGACACTGGCAGGGAAGGGGTTAACCTAGGGGTGATCAAAGGGTTAATTGTAAGCCTAGGGGAGTGTTTTCTAAGTGTGGGGGATGGACTTGTGAAATGATCAGAGAGACCTGTGATCCTATATAGAAGGACCGCATGTGCTCTATGATCATTTCAAAGAGAACGGCCAGAATGACCATCCTCTCTCAGCGGGGAGCGATTGCGGGTGCCTGGCGGCAATTGTGGCCGCCTGTCCCATGGATCAGCATCCCCGCTGCCTAGTGGGGGAGGGAGCGCTCGCCCCCCAGCACCACAGGGTTACGCCCACACGGCCGCATCATTTATTCATACAGCTCTGTGTGTGAATGAACTACAAGCCCCGCCATCCTTCCCACCATCCTTTGCGGTTGTTGACTTGTAGTAGCTGTGGGGCACCATGGTAGTTAATTGATTTGTTCCTGTCAGTATATCTGCCTGGCCGTACTGGATGTAGTGGTATACAGATATACTGATAGGTCTGCAGGAGACCTGCATGGCAGGTCTTCTGATCACTGGTGCAATGCTTTACAGGCTCCAAAAAAAGAAACTAATAAATGCACATTTTATATACCTGCAAAAAATGTGCATTTATTTATTTTTTTCTAAAACATGAACTTATCCTTATAAAATGGTATTTGTATAGCCATATACTGTTTATGATAGTGAAGGTATTTCTAGGAAAATCCAACCTTCATCTTACTACACCATATTACCAAAAGTATTGAGACGCCTGCCTTTACACACACATGAACTTGAATGGCATCCCAGTCTTAGGCCCCGTACACACGATCAGATTATCGAACGATCTGTCGTCCGTTTTTTGTGGCATGCTAGTCTGATGTGGAAAGTGAAGAGGTTATTTTCATATAAATTTTCCCGTACGACAGAATTCTACTTCAGAAGTGATGTCGTGTTGGATTGCTTTGTATGTGTTCTTTCGTCTCTGAGCATGCCTAGTCTTGCTCTTAAGATTTTTTTCCGTCGAAATCTGTACTAATGAGACGAAAATCGGACGTTTTATTACGGACGGCAAAAATTTTATAGCCTGCACATCAGGATTTTGTCAGCCGAAAAGTCGGAGTTGGCTGTCGAAAGCACCATACTAACAATCCGAAAATTGGCAGATCGGTCGTCGGACGAATTTTCCCTACAGATTTTCTTATCGTGTGTACGGGCCTTTATTCCGTAGGGTTCAATATTGAGTTGGCCCACCCTTTTCAGCTTTAACAGCTTCAACTCTTCTGGGAGGGCTGTCCACAAGGTTTAGGAGTGTGTCTATGGGAATGTTTGACCGTTCTTCCAGAGGGGCATTTGTGAAGTCAGACACTGATGTTGGATGAGAAGGCCTGGTTCGCAGCCTCTGTACTTATTCCTCCCAAAAGTGTTCTATCGGGTTGAGAACAGGACACTGTGCAAGCCAGTCAAGTTCCTTAACCCCAAACTTGCTCATCCATGTCTATATGGACCTTGCTTTGTGCACTGGTCCAAATCATAGACACTCCTTAACCTTGTGGACAGCCTTCCCAGAAGAGTTGAAGCTGTTAAAGGTGCAAAGGGTGGGCCAACTCAATATTGAACCCTACGGACTAAGACTGGGATGCCATTAAAGTTCATGTGCGTGTAGAGGCAGGTGTTCCAATACTTTTGACAACCTAGTGTATACAAGACTTTTTGTTTTGTTTGTTTTTTGTTTTTTTGTTTTTTTAATGGTAGTTCCATGGAGGGGTTCACTATTTCTATAGCCCCTTTAAAAGTAACTGCGAGCTTTCTTTACTGCATTTTGTTGTTACAGCGATGGCCATCCATTGAAAAACTGGTAGTTCTCATACAGAGTTATTGCATTTTATGTTTGGCTCAATGATACAGGAATCCACTAGCAAGTGACAATGCATTGGAAAGCTCTTTTATTCTACACATGTCATTTCTATAGTAAAAAGAACTAAGGACAGGACCACTATATAGACACATACAGATAGGTGTCTGCACTTACCTTTTAGAAGGCACTCTAATATGCATATATCAACATTCGGTGGTATTGCTGAAAGCTGGCCTTCTCCATTTTTTTCTTCTTACACTTTCATGATATCCAATTATTGTACTGGACAGCTTTAGTGGACAGTAGTGAGATGCAGAAGGCCAGGCCTGCTTTTACCATATTAATAGGATCTGTCATTTTACATGCAAGAGCACTTCAGGATTAATGGTTCCTGGGCACTAAGACTTCTAATGTTGTGAATAGCACTGCATTTTAATCCTGGGGCTAGTTTAGGGTTTGTAGAGAGAAAATAATTGTATACTGAACATAAATAACTCCATGAAGTTTACTTCTGAAATATTGGGGAAGGAGTTGTAATGCTCAGAATACACTTTGCTTGATTATTTTTATTATTATACAGCGTGATTGTATCCTGCGGCTACTGTAAAGCTAAAACAAAAATTCACTTATTCACACCTCCAATCTCATCTCATTAGATTAGCTCTTGGAGATGTCATTAGTCTAGGGGTTCACATACTTTTTCCACCTGCACTGTGAATGTTTACATGGTGTGTTCAATAAAAACATGGCAACATTTCATTCTTTGTGTGTTATTAGTTTAAGCAGACTGTGATTGTCTATTGTTGTGACTTAGATGATGATCAGATCACATTTTATGACCAATTAGTGCAGAAATCCATATCATTCCAAAGGATTCACATACGTTTTCTTGCAGCTGTATATATTGGTGCACATCAACACAAAGTCATTAGTAATGCAGTCCCATTATGGAACACAACTTAATCAGGGTGTTCCCTGATGGAGGTCATGTGATTTTTAACAATACATGTGGGGCAGAGCCGGTGTTCCGTGAGAATTACCTACCCGTGAGAAAAACCTACCCCCGTCACTTCCGGTTCACGGCAGTCTGTGTAACGCGAGCAGTTACATTAAAACAGCTGTGCTGCACTATGAGTCATCTCCGCTCCTGTCCCGGTCACTTCCCTGCTCTCGGCTACTAAATATAAAAGCGGCGGCGGCTGTATGAAAAGATAAATCACGGAGCCGCCAGCCGCTTTTATATTTACTAGCCAAGATCAGGGAAGTGACCGGGACAGGAGCGGAGATGACTCATAGTGCAGCACAGCTATTTTATGTCACCGCCGCGTCGGTAGCTTTTTTTAACGGACACCGAGATCGTTTCAGACTAGTGCGCATGCGCCTAGTCTGATCCTCAGCTCTTACATTAGGTATCCGGGGCTGTGAGCATGCGCACTGCTGCGCTGCTCAGCTGTTCCTGGCCGGAAGTGACGAGGGGTAGGTTTTTCTCACGGGGTAGGTAATTCTCACGTTACACCGGTTAATGACACGGACTGGACCTATCTGGGTATCTTGTTAAGTGGTGTTCTCTTTCATTGTCCAATCAGCTGGCTGAGAGTGTACTTTGACCAGTGTTCTTGACCAAACTGTTCTTCTGCAGAAATTGAGGATCTGGCTTTCTTCACTGGAAGCAATGGCTGGATCACCAAACTGACTAAACAGAATTATGGGTCCTTTGGCAGGAAAAATTGTTCCCTTCTATGCATTAAAAGCTCTGCTTTCGCAACTTCCACCAAGTTTCGAATTTCACCTGAATTGATTCAGCAAACCCCATAATTTCAAGAATTCTCAGAATGCTGCAGTGCAGAATGCAGGCGCTAGAAGCAAGCTAGGCAGAACAAGCACAGTGGTGGGAAACCTCACTTTTTTTTTTTTTTTTTTTTTTTTTTTTAAAGCTGAATGGAATTGATATGAAAGCAATTGTAACAAACTCATTAAACTTGACTCCCCCATGTCTACACAGATTTGAGACAAAGCATATGGTTCTGCTCCAGACACTGTGTTTTGCATAAATATTTAATATTCCTGGACTTTTCAAAAATTTGTAGATGTACAGCATGGAATTTAGTGGATTTTATTAAAATTTAATTGCACTGATCTACACCAAATAGTCAGTAGTAACGAAGTGGAAAAAACATTACATAGTTCCAATTGCTTTACAAAGAAAAGAAAACCTAGAAAGCTTATCATTGTATACGTATTTACCTCCTTTTGCTGTGAACCCCTAAAAAATTATGTGCAGTCAGGTACTTTGAGATGTTACTTAAAGCGGAGTCCTGGGCACAAAATCGACCTAATCGATTTTGTGCCCATCCGCTGGATCTTCTTCACCTGAAAAGGAATTGGATAGTTAGGTATATTTTTTTTTTTTTACTCACCTTGTAATTGTAGATAGAAAATACTCACCTATTCTCCACTTCCTCCCTCTGTGCCGCGGCTCCGCCATCACTTCCTCTTTGCGATGATTCCTGGGAGCTGAACGTCATCGCTCCCAGGAATCAATGCGACGGCACCGGCCGCGCTCGTCACTTCCGGGGCAACGACGCATTCCCTGCTAAACAGCTTCTGGACATGCCCAGAAGCTGTGGAGGAATGCGGCGCCGCACCGGAAGTGACGAGAGGGGCCGGTGCAGGCGCATTCTGGGAGAAGAAGACACGGAAGAGGACGCAGAAGAGGATCGCTCCGGCTTCAGCTGCCCACAACAGAGATGGCAACGCTGTGGAAGAAATTTTATAAGTAAGTATTTCTTCTTGCAGGTAAGTGCGAACCGGGACAGATCAGAGGCTAGCCATTGTGGAATGTACTAGCCCTGACTGTCCCGGGGGTATGTTTATTGAAAAAACGTTTTCGTGCCCGGAACTCCGCTTTAAGTAGCTGAATGGAGCCCATGTCTGTGCAGACAGAATCACACAATCCGTTTCCAGTGACTGAGTTTGGAGGCATTAGTCAGAGAATCAGCCAAGTGGCCGCCGGGGGTTAGGTTGGCCATACATACAATTGTATTGTACAATTTTTGTTTAGATTTAGCATAAACCATATAATAGGTGGTTAAACCTAAACACTTTAATTTGTTAAAAGGCCCTTGCACTACATAGCTGAAGGCAAATCCAAAGGAAATTGAATAGATAAGAATAGATGGGAGAAACTGTCCATAGGGCCACCACCATACAAGCACTCAACTATGATGCAGAAAGCCAACACTGCTCATCACCCTGAGAAAACCATCCACATGGTTAATAAAAGACTGGTCCAGTTTAAGGGAGGAATAAAAGTTGGAGTTGAATAAAGAGAAATCTTTACAATTTTTTTTCTTTAGGTTTAACAAAACCATTTCATAGGAGGTCAAACCTAAATGCTTTCAATTTGTATGCAATCAGGCAGGCCCTTGCACTACATAGCTAAAGGTAAATCTAATGAAAATTGAATGAGAGAATTGTATAATATATTGCCAGCTTTAGGCCCCTTTCACACATACGGTCCGTTCAGTTCATCAGTTCAGTCACGTCAAAATGTATCAGTTTTTCATCCGTTTTTCATCTGTTTTTCATCCGTTTTTCGTCAGTTGTCATCCGTTTTTCGTCAGTTGTCATCGGTTTTTCGTCAGTTGTTATCCGTTTTTCATCCGTTTTCATCCATTCAAAAAAACGGACATTGACGGAAGCGGATGAAAACGGATGTTAACTGATGATCATCCGTTTATACATAGAGATACATTGATATCCGTTTTTTTTCATCCGTCAACGGATGGATGAAAAACGGACAGGATGTGTGAAAGGGGCCTAAGAGATCTAAACTGTGATGGAGATTCAACTTCCAGCAGGGCAGTGAACATAAACCCACAACCAAATATGCATAGCACCAAGATTAAGGGTCGGTTCACACTTTTGCGAGTGCGCCGATCGCATGTAATATCGGAGCGCACTGCTCCTTCATTACATGTGATCGGAGGGGCGGATGCGAATTCAGCCATACACTTTGTATGGCTGAATTCGCACTGTATCCGCACCAAACACGCACAGGACCTTTTTTTCCAGCCGCATCAGGATCGGATCGCACAGTGGTTCACACTTGTGCGATCCGATCCTGTGCAAACTGTCAGATCGCACTGCGATATGCGATCAAACTGGGGGTGTCGTTAACATTTCATTGACACCCCCTGCGTATCGCATATGGCAGTGTGAACTGCCAGGGGTGTGTTTGCGATGCGGGAACAGGCTGCGAATTCGCAGCCTTCCCGCATTGCACAAGTGTGAACCGGGACTAAGACACACATGTCTTTGGTCTTAGAATAGCCCAGTCAGAGCCAATAGGTTGAAAAATCTGTGCAAAGATTTGGCAAATTGCTGTTCAACAATTGTTTGCATGCTGAGAGAGAGCAATTTTTCTAAAAGAATAGGCACAATTTACTTTACTTAGGTGTGCAAAGCTGGTTAGAACTTAACCCAAAAGGCTTACAGTTGCAATTTCAGCCAATGTTGGATCTACAAGGTATTGACCAGGAGTCATTTTTGTTTCTTTAATCACTTCCCACCCAAGGACGTACCCGTACGTCCTAGGGTTTCAGTGATATACCGGGATAATGCCTGCACCTACAGGCATCATCCCAGTACCATTATTTTTAGCCGGCGATTCTGTAGAAGGCAGAAGTGATCGAAGTGTTGTTCATCCCTTGTGATAGTAATAAAGTTTGTACAAAAAAAAATGTAAAAGTGTAAAAAAAAAAAAAAAATTTTGTATAAAAAAAAAAAAGTAAAGCGCCACCATCCCACCGTGCTCATGTGCAAACACATAAGTTACTCCCGCACGCATATGTAAACGGTGATTCCACCACACATGGGGTATTGTCGCGAACGTCAGAGCGAGAGAAATAATTCAAGCACCAGACCTCCTGTGCCACTCTAAACTGGTAACCTGTAAAGGCGTTTAAAGCTTTGCCTATGGAGAATTTAAAGCACTTTGGTTTGCCGCCATTCCACGGGCAGATGCATTTTTAAAGCGTGACATGTTGGGTATCTATTTACTCAATGTAACATCATCTTTCACAATATACAAAAAAAATTGGGCAAACTTTTTTACTGTTTTTTTTTTTTTATTCATGAATGTTTGTTTGTTTTTTTTTTTAAATGCATTTAAAAAAAGCGCTGCACAAATACCGTGTGACATAAATAATTGCAACACACTATTTTATTCTGCAGGGCCTCTGCTAATATATATGTATGTATGTATATGTTTGGAGGTTCTAAGTAATTTTATAGCAAAAACAAAAATAGTTTTTACATGTTGGAGCGAAGTGTCAAAATAGACTTGGAAGGGGGTGATTAAAGCCCATCTAAACTTCCTTTATTATGTAATGTGCCCACACTGCATATACAGACAGCCCTCTTTACTTTCCTCTTTTAATCGAAGTGCTGCAATAAGGGTTAGGAAAACCTTGTTCTTGTATCAAAGAATCTCGCGCTCCAAATCAGCACAGCACTCTGACATGCCCCCTTGAATACAGTCTAAAGCGGGGATCCTCAAACTACGACCCTCCAGCTGTTGCGGAACTACACATCCCATGAGGCATTGGAAAACTGACATTCACAGACATGACTAGGCATTATGGGAATTGTAGTTCTTGAACAACTGGAGGGCCATAGTTTGAAGACCCCTGAAAGCCTCGTACACTCAATGAGAAAATCAGACGAATGATCGTATGTTTGTTTTTGTTTTTTGCATGCTAGTCTCCTATCGAAACTGAAGAGGGTACTAAAGCTGCTAAAATTCTTGTGCGACAGAATACAACTTTGGAAGTGATGTAATGTGTTGTATTACAATGTATTCTTTCGTTTCTAAACATGTATGATCTTGTCTTCCGATTTTTTTTTTTTTGGACAAAAACTGTACTGCTTAAACAAAAATCACTTGTTCTGGTATCGTACAAGAGAAATTTCCGCGAGTGTCCCTCCGGATATCTTCATATCTACTGTCATGATCAGCTCTTGAAAGCTGTGTACAAACGATCAGATTATTGTATGATCGCTTCTAAAGCTTATTTTTTGTCCCATTTTCTTATGTCTACTTAGCATTAAATCTAATCAATGGTGCTGCTTAGGGACCCTGCAATGGTGTTCCAGCAATGGTGATTAGAGCAGTGCTCCTTGGGGTGTGTTGGAGGAATGCCGATTAGAGCAGTGCCCAGTGAGGTGTGTTGGACCACAGGAGAGCATTAGGTATAAGATGCTTGTTCCAAAATGTTTATGTGCTGGCAGGGTTTTTAATCCTTGCTGCAGTACTTGGCTGATAAAAATATATATATATATATATATATATATATATATATATATTTCTGTATATGGGCTTTAAGACAGTTCAGTTGGGCTCTAAATATTGTACAATAAAAAAATCTATTTTGCACTTTAAAAGTTTTAGAATGTCTAAATGGTGGAAGTAAAAATTATAGGTCATGCCAGCAGTAAATTTTCAGGTTCCAGTTGTTTTACACTGGGCAGAGCTAGCTTTCTGTACCCTTTTATTCTCAGAAAATATTGGTCTGTATGAAATCCTGAAGATTGTGGAGTTTTACCATTTACAATTTTCATAGTCATGAAAATAAAGAAAACTCTTTAAATGAGAAGCTGTGTCCAAACTTTTGGTCTGTACTGTGTATGTATATGTGTGTGTATGTGTGTGTGTGTATATATATATATATATATATATATATATATATATATATATATATATATATATATATATATAATATTTTTTTTTTTTTTCACAACCATAAGATGATATGATAGAAAAATTGTTAAAAAGCATTTAATATCCTCAGGAAGAATTTTGTTTAATGGATTTTTTCCATAAACACATATACAACTAACATTTTTCCCCTCCCTTCTGTACAGAACGCCCAGAAAGAAATAAACCGGAGCACCGATTTCCTGGGTAAGTTATTTTTTAAAGGATTATTTTCTTGACTTTATTTTTTCCAAAAATAACGAAGGATTGCATGACTTTGTCTTAAAACGAACTATTCACAGAAGTATGTCATTAACTTTAAAGGCCTTCCCCAGCTTAAAGTGTTTTATTTCATTAGAACAAAGTGTTTATTGTGGTTGTATAAGCAATCCGTACAAGTACAGATAGAGATGGTATTAT
The DNA here is from genome assembly GCF_965119305.1 of Pelophylax lessonae. NCBI lineage: Eukaryota > Metazoa > Chordata > Amphibia > Anura > Ranidae > Pelophylax > Pelophylax lessonae. The sequence goes on along the minus strand of NC_138768.1, from coordinate 668,989,973 downwards.
AATAGTAGAGATGCTGGAACGATCACAGTTAAAACTTTATTTTAGATTTGAGCACAGTGTGGGAAAGGGTAGAACCCTGTCACACTCACTGACAGAGAATTTCCTTCACTACCTGTCCCTGTGACACTCTCTGTGTCAGGGTATAACTGGGTGTCTGGTTTAACTCTTACAGTTGGGGCTGGAATTAATCTTTAAGTGCTTATGTTGTATAGCTGTGCTGCTTTAATAAATAAACCAGCCATTTAAAATATTCACCCTTCTAATATAAACTTTGTTAGGGTAGTGGAACCTTTCCATAAATGATGTCTGTAGTGTAGGGTATAATGCCTTTCTTTTCTAATCAGCAACACTGACAGGTACATGGCCAAGGAGTTTTGTAGTGGGAAATTCCTTAAGTCACTGGGAGGGCAGAGCCTGATGGAAAACGAAGAGAATAGTTCCCAATCAGGTCCATCTGGGTGTTGTCTTACAGCGGATCCATAGCCACTATTCAGTCCTAGGTAAGTATGAATAGGGATAAAAAAAAAAAAAAAGAATCCCATACATCTTTTAATGCATTCTATGCATTAAGATAAAAAAACCTTCTGTATGCAGCTGCCCCCTCTTGGCTGCCCTAATACTTACCTAAGCCCCATCTTGATCCAGCTATGTTGCACAAGAGCCTAGACTGTCCAGAATGCTCCTTTCTGATTGACTGGGACACAGCAGCAGGAGCCAGTCAAACTCAGTGAGCCAATGAGGGGAGAGGGGGCTGAGCCGTGTATGAAAGAACACACAGAGCAGCAGCTTGGCTCAAGTGCCCGCATAGCAAGCTGCCTGCTGTGGGGGCACTCAGCAGGAGAGAAAGTACCAGGAGAGCCAGCAAGGGACCCAAGGTGAGGAGGATGTGGGCTGCTCTGTGCAAAACCACTGCACAGAGCAGGTAGGTACAACATGTTTGTTATTTTTAAACCACAAAAAAACAAGACTTTTTAATACTCAGGTGACTTAAGTTTGTTACCCCAACACTTCATATTCCTGATATGTGCCTGCTGTACCATGTACTTTTATGAGAAAGTATCCTGTTTTCTTTGTATTGCTTCCTTTGTGTGAAATGCCTGGTGTTCCTGTCAGTCCCTCAGCTTTCCTATAAAAAACTGACAAACCCAATACAAATTGGGATTTGCACCCACTCCAAGCACAGCAATTATTATAGCATTAAAAAATAAAGATACATAGTAATAATACAGGAAATAGACTGATTACCAATAAAAGAAAAGGCTGGGGCCTCAGGCTCTGCATAGTTGGAGCTATACATAGCTCTGGGCTGCAACAGCCCTAAGAACGGTCAACCCAAAGAATCTGAGGTGCAAAAAAGAGCACACAAAAACCAAGTAACATACACTAGGAAGATTTAAAAAAGGAGGAAATGGGGGTGAAGGTAAAGAAGCAGAAAAAAAGAGAGGAGGAGGGAGGCCACTGCCCACACCAAGGAGGAGTATTATCCAGAAGAACAGAAGGCAACTGGAGGGTCATGGATCCAGAAGAGAAGAGTGAATTCCTGGAGGTAGGTAATTATCAACCCAGGGTTGCCAGACCTTTGATGTTTGAAGACTGCATCTAGCAAAGTTGCTTCAATCTTACTGTGGATCATTGGCTGTGTAATACGCAAGTCAGGGGTGTATCTTTGTAGCTCAGATTTGGTCTTAATTACAGCATTTGACAGGTTCTTTTTTTTTTTTCAAATATTTTATTTTAGAAAAGGAACAACAGGCGAAAAACAATCAGTGACACGCACTGTACATACATACGTATCAAATATAACATAAAATGAAAATGCAAACCATAACATCTCAGTGAAAAACAATGAGGGTCCCGGTAAGGTCAAACGTGCCGACCCCGGAGTCGGGGAAGGTGCAGAAACCACTACACAAAATCATGGATAACCGGGCCCCTATACGGGCATGTGGAGGGGCTAGATTATAGAGAAGGGGAAAACCTTTCCCGACCGTCGTTCCTCAATTTTATCCCAGAAATGGAAAAGAGAAATGAAAGCAGAGCCCCAGATTGGGCGACATACAAAAACCACAAGGAGGGAGGATGAAAGGAATGGGAGAGGAGGGGGGGAGAAACAGATGGGGGAATCCCCCGCATGGACAGACCCACGGGCACCCCCGGGGTAGTAATAATCAACCGCACATCAGAGACTTGCCTTTGTCGGAAAGCACGAAGACATTCCAGAAACCCCAAATCTTATCGTATCGTTCCCTGCGATGCTGTCTCGTGAGGGTGAGGTCCTCCATTCTGTTAATGTCCTCCGTCCTGCGCATGCAGTCCCCAATAGTCGGCACTCTAGTCGTCTTCCAGAGCAGCGGGATGCAAGCCCTCGCGGCACTCAAGACATGAGGGATGATTGATTTTTTGCATTTCGAGATTGGCATAGAGGAAACCTGGAGCAGGAAGAACTCCGGGGTGTCCGGGATCTCCTGGTCTGATAGTTCCCCCAAAAGGGCCCGGACGTCTCGCCAGAAGGGACGTAATCGGGGACAAGACCAAAATACATGGAGTATCGTGCCAACTCCACTCTGGCACCGCCAGCAAAGGTCCGACGTGCCGGGGAAGAACTTGCCCAAGAGAGAAGGAACCCTATACCACCGGGTGAGGATTTTATAATTCAACTCCTGCAGTTTCGCACAGGTCGGAGTCTTCAAAGCTAGGGTGTAAACCTTTAAGCGTTGCGCCGGAGTGAGATGTAATTGAAGATCCCGCTCCCACTTGCCCAATCCAGGCAGGACATAGTCCTCCCCCGGAGAGACCAGTAGGCTGTAGGATTTGGACAATGTGCCCGGCAGGTTCCCGCTCCCCACGCAGTACTCCTCAAACGGAGTGAGGTCTCTGGAGAAAGACGATGGGTCCGGCAAAGAGCGAAGGTAGTGGTGTACCTGGGCAGCGTGCCAGAATCCCAACTTGTAGGGGCCACTATCCGACATCAATTCCTCTAACGTCGGCCACCGAGACCCCCTGAGGAAGTGGGCAGCCCGGGAGACGCCTCGGGACATCAGTCCCCGGAACGCCGCCTCCCTCAGTCCCGGTGAGAACTCCGGGTTACCCAGAACCGGGCAAAGCGGGGACGTCTGCGCGGAAATGGAGGGGTGGGACAGAGCGCGACGAGTGGTCGCAATCGTAACGCCTATCGTGGGGTGGTCTCGGAGGCCTCGCGGCAGGTCCCCCCTGACCCACGGCAGCCCCTCCAGAGAGGCGACAGATTGTCCCCGTTCTAGTTGTACCCATAACTTGCCTTCACCGTGTCTCCACCAGTCAATCAGCCGGCCAAGATGGACCGCTGTATGATATTTAGCCACGTCAGGAAGCGCCAGGCCTCCCGAATGCTTCGGTAGCGTCAACTGGGCCCGAGACAGCCTAGGCCTCCCGTGAGCCCATATGAATTTCACAAAAAGGCTGTGGGTTTGAGTGAAAAAGGAAGCTGGGATCCGCACAGGCAGTGCCTGCAACAGGTACAAGATCTTAGGGAGGATCGACATCTTAATTAAGTTGCAACGTCCAAACCAGGAATGCAGACCAGCATTCCAAGTCTGCAGCAAGCCACGAATTTGGGTCAGGAGGGGAGGGAAGTTCAGGTCATAAATTTTGGACAACTCCGAGGAGATCTGAGTCCCGAGGTATGTCAGGGCACCCCGAGTCCACTTGAAGGGCAACGCGGAGGACAAGTGCTCCAAGAGGGGGGCCGAGACACCCACCCCCAGAGCCTCGGACTTATGAAGGTTCACCTTCATGTTGGAACACATACCGTATCGGTCCAATTCCTGCAATAGGTTGGGTGCCGAAACCGCCGGGTTCGTAATAGAAAAAAGCATGTCGTCGGCGTAGGCCGACACCTTACATTCCAAGTCCCCTATCTTAATTCCCGAAATGTCGGGATTGGCCCGTACCCTGCCCAGAAGCGGTTCCAGAGAGAGCGCGAACAGCAGCGGGGAGAGGGGGCACCCCTGCCGGGTCCCATTAGAAATGAGAAAAGGGCTAGAGAGCACTCCGTTACACTTCACCTGGGCCGATGGGCAGGAGTAAATATGTCCTATCCAGGCCATCAACGTGTCCCCGAAGCCCATCGCCCTCAACGTGGAAAGCATGAACCGCCAGCTGACGCGGTCAAATGCTTTCTCTGCATCTGTGTTGAGTAGTACACAGGGTATGTTCGTTGACCGGGCCACGTGGATAAGGTTCAGGACTTTAGAGGTATTGTCCCTCGCCTCCCGAGAGGGAATGAAGCCCACCTGATCCAGATGGACCAAATGCGGCATGTGACGGCTGAGGCGATTGGCCAAAATCTTTGTGAACACCTTCAGGTCTATATTAAGTAGGGAGATAGGCCTGTAGCTACTGCAGCTGGAAGGGTCTTTTCCCTCCTTGGGAAGAACCGAGATATGAGCCCTAAGGGAGTCCGGCGGGAAAGAAGACTCCCCCCTGCCCAGTGAATTGAGCCAAGCCACCCAATGTGGACCAAGCACATCCATATAAGTGGAATAGTAAGGCAGGGTGAAGCCGTCAGGACCCGGGGCCTTCCCCGCCTGTAGAGCTCCCACCGCTGCCTGAAGTTCCAGCACGGTAATGGGGGCCTCCAGTTCTTCCCTAGCCTCAGCTCCCAGGGACGGAAGGTCCACTGAGGCCAGGTAGTCCTCCTCAGCGGACAGAGCTCCCCCGTGTTCCGGGAGGTTGTATAGGGAGGCATAGAAGTTCCGGAATTCATCCGCAATCTGTGTGGGCAACGTAGCCGTGCCCCCTGAGGGGGACGTAATACGGGGTACATAAGTCGCAAGCCTCTGTGCCTTGACCGAAGCCGCTAACAGTCTTCCGCACTTATTCCCCTCCATGTAAAAGGCATGGCGGGCCCTCTGAAGGTCCGCTTTGGCCTTGGAAAACATAAGGTCCTGCACTTGACGGCGGAGCGTGAACAACTCCTGTTCCTCTGCTTTGTCCAAGTGTTTTTTGTGGGAAGTTTCCAACCTGTGGATCGCCTCTAGGAGGCGCAGTAATTGCTGAGACCTCTGCTTCTTGAGCCGAGCCCCATGCTTCATAAACACCCCACGAATGACCGCTTTATGCGCCTCCCAGATGATCCCCCGATCGCAGTCCTCCGCAGTGTTAGCGCAGAAAAACTCCTTAAGCTCCTTCAGGACGTCCGTCCGGACGTCTTCGTTGTTAAGAAGGGAGTCGCTCAGCCGCCAGAATCGCGTCCTACCCCGTGTCCCCTCGGAGAGTTTATACACAAGCGAAATCGGCGCATGGTCAGAAAAGGTCATCGTGTCAATCGTAGATTTCAGCACCGCGTGAAGCTGCCCGTGCGGAATCAGGAAGTAGTCTATTCTGGAATACAGTCTGTGGGGTGGCGAGAAAAAAGAATAGTCCCGCTCCCCATTGTGCTGCATTCTCCATACGTCAATAAGTTGTGCCTCGTGAAAAGCAAGAAGAATCCGCTTTCGGGCAGCGTGGGTCACCGAGGAGCTGCCGGAAGAAGTATCCAACGCCGGGGACAACGGGACGTTGAAGTCGCCTCCCAAGATCAACTGTCCCATCTGAAAGGAGGCGAGTCGCTTGAGGACTCGGGCGACGAATACGTCCTGGCCGTCGTTCGGAGCATAGATGCTCGCGAGCGTCACCACGGTCTCTCCGATAGTACCCCGCAGAAACACAAAGCGACCGTTGGGGTCCATCAGGGAGTCCTGGCAAGTCCAAGGCACCCTGGCAGCCACTAGAATGGACACCCCCCGTGACTTGGCAGCAGCATGCGTGGAATGATAGGAATAGGGGTAGAACCTATTAGTCAGTCTCTGGAGGCGGTCTGAACGAAAATGCGTCTCCTGGAGAAACGCGACATCCGCCCGCCGGCGATGAAGGTCGTTAAGAAGAACCTTGCGCTTCTCCGGGATATTAAGCCCCTTGGCATTAAGGGAGACCACCGTGAGCTCGTCCATGGCGAGAGGAAAGGGAGGGATAACACAACAACAAAGAAACGGGGTGGGAAGAAGGGATGGGGGGTCTAGAAAGGAGGGAGACTTGGTAGCAGGGAGGGTGACAGATGAGGAGTGGAAAAAAAAAAAAAAAAAAAAGGAAAATGGAAGCAAAAGGAGAAAAGGCACGAGGTATACACTACTCCTCGCTATCTAAAGGCAGCTAAGCCACCAGGCACTTGGAGACCCGTAGGGGTACTCAAGCGCAGGCCTACGTGGGGATGTGGGTAGATCAGGCACAGCTCGAGCCGCTGTCTCCGGCCCCCACCCAGCCCAACGCCCAGGGAGGGTCCCGCGAACAAGGAGACAGAGGCGGTATAGCAACCTAGGAGGCAGCAGGGAGGGTCCCAGTCATGCCCCACATAGCAGGAGAGCCAAGGGAATCGGGAGGGAAAGAGAAAACAAGGGCGCACTGGCATCAGCAGACGGCCACAGCGGGAGGAGCCCCAACTGGCCGCCCCACGCCGACAAACATCAATAACAGTAGCAAAAACATAAACTTAAACTCTAAGTGCAATGTGTAGCAGTACCCCCCAGTGGGGGGAAACCCGGGCAGCCACTTCTCAGTGCCCAGTGGGCAGGCCAACACAGTACCACCAGGAGAACAGGGTCACCCCGTGAGCAGGGTCACACTCCCATTCCCGTCCCGGCACCGCCCCGCAAACCCCACACCGTGTGGCCACCCGGGGCTCCCCCCACCATCCATTAAGGCACAAGTCCACCAATCAGAGGTCCCTGGCAGTCCCCGGGAAACAGCAGTCATAGCCCCCCCCTCCCCCCCGCAAAGCACAGAAATTGGCCCGTACCGGCAGAACCCGGAATCCAGTCCACATACAGCTCCCCCACCCGCCGCCCCCCTCCCATTCCTCAAAGTCAGCAGCAAGAGTGGGCGGATGGGCCCCGGGGCCCCACGGGAGCCCCCCTCCAGGGGTCCCCAGTTGTAAATCCCGGAAACACACGTGGACTGGAGCGGGCAGCAACAGGGTAGTCCAAACGTTGGGACCGGGAATCTCCAGAGTCCCCGCAAGAGCCGGTCACCGGAGCGTCCCTAGGCACGAAAGATGCCGTTAGTCCAGGGCAAGGGGAGCCTCAAGGGGGCGGGGGGGGGCCAGGGCAGGCGCTCGGGCCAGGCAGTCCATGGGGCATACGGAAGAGGGGCAGCCAACGGTGCCAGCAGGGCAGCGGGCACCCCAGGCAGTCCGGGCACCGTCATCAAGTGGGGGGAACGGAGGGGGCAGGGGAAGGAGCGGGGGGATCGATCAGCCACAGGGCTCACAGTACCTCAGATAGTGTTGTTCAGTCTTCCCTGGGAGCCTCAGATACACTCGAACGCTGTCGCCGCTGCTGGCGCTGTGGTCGAGGGGCAAGAGGCGCATCTCCTCCGGTGGAGCTCCGGCCCCGACGGTCCGAGGGGTGCGGGAGGAGTACTAACCAGTCCGGGACCTGTACCGGCTGCGTCCCCAGGTAGGCGAAGAGGGCCGGCAAGTCCGAGGGCGATCGCAGTGTAAATGAGGAGTTCGTCTTCCGTACAGTCAACGCCAGAGGGTATCCCCAGCGGTAGGTGGCTCCCTCCCTGCGAGCCAAATCCAAGACGGGGCGAAGCAGCACCCTGCGGTATAACGTGGCCCTGGAAAGGTCCGGGAGGATCCGGATCTGCGCTCCATCAAAGTCCACAGTGCGTGCCTCCCAGGCCTTCCGGATCACCAGTTCCCTGTGCGAGTAACGGTGGAAGCGGCACACAACGTCCCTCGGGCGGTCTGGGTCCGGCGACCGAGGACCCAAAGCCCGGTGGATCCGGTCGAACTCCAGGTTAGCGGGGAGAGAGTCACCCAAAAGAGTTCCAAGAATTGCCGTGACAGAGGCCGCCAAGTCTTCCAGGCCTGTAGCCTCAGGGATCCCTTTGAGGCGGACGTTGTTCCTCCTACTGCGGTCCTCAATGTCCTCCATGTGGAGTTGCATGGCCATGGTAGTGTCTCTGTACGCCGCCTGGGACCGTTCCACAGCCTGCAGGCGAGCATCCATAGCGGTCAGCGCCGCCTCTCCGGAGGACACCCTTTCCGTCACCTGCTTTACCTCGCTCCGCACCTGCTGTACTTCACGCCGGTGCGCGGCCTCCAGGCGGCCGACAATAGTCTCAATATCCCGGGTGCTAGGCAGGGACCGTAGAATACTCCGTAGTTCCTCATCCATGCCCACAGACGGAGTGATGCCGGTCGTTAACGGGTGGAATGCCGCCGGGGTAGTTAACACCGTGTCTGTAGAGGATGCAGGAGAGGCCGCCATGGCGTTCCCGCCAGAAGGTCCAGGGCTCTCCACCGCCGCCATATTGCCTGCAGGAGAAGAGGGCTGGGAGGCCGCGAAAAAACGCTGGATCTCTCCCGAGGGACGCGACCTATTCGATGTCCCCGCACTGCCTGGGGTCCCCTTAGCTCTCCTCTTTCTGGCCGTCCGCATATCTCTGTGCCAAGACTGATTTTACGTCGGGCTGGGAAGGAAAGGCACGGAGCTCAGCGAAAAGACGTCTTCAGCCGGCCATGTCCAGACCACGCCCCCTTGACAGGTTCTTTAAGTGTCAGTAGTTAGAACTACCTGAGTTTGATGCATGCGTCAGTAATGTTACTGAAACTGGTGCAAACTCTTGCCTGAATTAGGCACAGGAAGTTCTTAAGCAATCTACAACCAGAAAAGTGTCCGTTTTACTAAATTTCCCAGATTGTCTGTCTGTTATGGCATTATAATTGTTACAGCTAACCTTTATTAAAAGATTTTAGTTCTGCTTTAAAGTGGTTGAAAACAGAGCAGCTAAGTATAGGAATGTTTTTTTTTTTTATTTTTTTATTTTTTTTTTTTTAATAAAAAGAACAAACATGCCTATACTTAACTGCTCTGGGCAATCGATTGACACAGAAAGCAGAACCTGGCCTCGCCTCCCCGCACCCGTGTCACTGGATTTGATTGACAGCAGCGAGAGCTCCTGCTGCTATAAATCTGTCCAATGAGAAAACAGACAGCATATGGAGCCACTGCGCTCATGCACATTGCTGGATCTGATTGGGCTCAGGTAAGAAAAAGGGAGGGCTTGGGGGAGAGGTGCAGCAAAGAATGCATTAAGGTGAAAAACCTCGAGGCTTTACAACTACTTTAAGGCCTCATGCACACTGGACTTTTTAGCTTTTTTTCACCTGTAGTGTTTTTTTAGCTTTATTTAGTAAAACTATACTCCCACAAAAGCTTATGGCTCAAAAACGTTGATAAATGACGAATAGCCGCATCTTCTGGCGTTTTTCAGCTTTTTAAGCTTTCATCAGTTAGAGTTTTTACAGCTTAAAAACTCCTCTCAAAACACACAAGTTATGGGGGGTTTTTTCCAGCTAGAAAATGCCTCTGTCAAAAACTGCTGCTAACAGCCTGTGTGTGCATAGACACATAGGATAACATGCTGGGGAAATTACTGGCTGCAGAAAAAAATGTCTGACGCCCAAAAACAGTAGCTGTAAAAATGCCCAGGGTGCATTAGGCCTAATACACACTTTTTTTTTTTTAACAAACATACCTTAGGCTCCATGCACATTGGGCCTAAAAATCGCTGCTTCCACAGGAAGCCTGTAGAGGCAGCTTAATGTTATCCTATGTGTCTATGTGTCTATGCACATTAGGATAATTAGAGGCATATTTTAAGCTCAGCGTTTTAGAGGCAAAAAAGCCCCCGCGTTTTAGAGGCAAAAAAGCCCCCACGTTTTTGAGGGCAGTTTTCTGTCAGAAAACTACTAAATGTGCCTAAATGTGTGTACAAAAATGCTCTCTGGTGTTTTTTAAGCTCAGTGTGCATGGATCCTAAATGTGCTGTCTGTAGGACATTTTGTTTTCTTTAACATCATCACATCAATATGAGGAGTTCCCGCCAGTCCTCATCACCACTTTAGAAGCACTAAGGGTATTTTAGTCCTTTGTTGCCAGATGTCATTTCTCCACTATTTTAGTCTGTGAAAAGGACACTTGCATTGAATTTCACAATTCCATTCCTTCCTAGGGTCATTTAATGAGATCCATCCAATGCTGAATGTTTTACTTTCTCATGAACATATTACAAACAGACATAATATACAGATGATTTATACTGCGCTGTGTTTAGATAGAGATTCCAAAACAACCATTCTTAAAATTTTTATAAAGGCCACAAAAACCAAACTATTATATTTAAATATACAGATGCATAAACAATTTTATGTGCAAAGATTAGATTAGAGCTGTAACAGACATAGAACATTATTGGACGTTTTCCTATTATACAACTTAAAAATGACAGATGTAGTTAGACAACAAATATAAATAGACAGTTTGTTAAATTTAATCGTAAATGTCAACCCATGTTATGACTTTTCCTCCCTTCCCTAGTTAACCAATTGAAGAAATGCACATTCTTTTTGAAAGAGGGCATTTAAGGGGCAAATATCAGAAAAACAGTTCTTGCATCTGTTCGTTAGCATAGAAGGAACTACATGTACAGTTTGCTTTTACAAAGTCATTCTATTTTTTACACTCTTTTTTTCCATATTTGACTTGATTTGATTTGTATTTCTTAATGCTTTGCAGTTAAAGCGGAGTTCCGGCCTCAAATACCTTTTTTATAACTAAAAATATCCCTGTAATACTAATCCATCGCCCTTTACAGAACAGCTATTCTCATACTTAAAAGGTGTACAGTATTGGATTTTAGTCAAAATCTTACTTTTAAAAACTCTGTCTGGGCACGGCCATCTTAGATGTGGGCATCTGAAGCCTCAGTGTAATCTGCTGTGTCCTCCTTCCTGATTCCAGGGAGTGTTCTGGGAGTTCTTCCTGATTCCAGCCTCCTGGGAGTGATGTTGTAAGTTATATCACTCCCGCCACTGGGGTAGGTAGAGGAAATTTTTGTGCTAGGGTAAGCTGTTAGTTCAACAATGGATATGTAGTCATGAATGGGGAGAAAAAACTGCGCTAAACCCGATTTGTGGAGGGTATTGGGATCCTACCACAGAAAATAATTTGTGACAATAAAATATGCAAAAAGTGCAAAATAGTGTAAGTGATCAGGTATTGCTACCTTAAGCTATGGTGTGAATGAATATTAAATTAGATAAAATATAATATATTTATAACTTCTATTTAAAACTGGTATAATTTATAGCATATATAAACGGGTGTACGTGCAAAGTGGGGCATCAACTAAAGTGCTGTAGTAAATAATTGCATAGATATTCAGCAAGTTAAAGTGCAAACAAATGGCAGCTGAAGTGCTTATATAACAAAAAGTTAATTAATGAATAGTCCATATATGTGTAAAATATTAGATAGTGCAAATGGAGTAAAAAAGTCCTTCTGTGCAGATCGTATCAAAGTGCTGGTGCTTTTCACATGTGCAATAGTGGTGTGACCCTCTGCTTCACCTCCCGGTGGTAAATGGTAGGAAAACCCACTTACCAGATCCTGTGGATTCCTGTGGGCATACGTCAACAGGAATCCGTAAAGGCTTGGGTGTATCTCTCTCAGGTGGATACCGATTTCCTGGGGGTGCTGAGAATACTCGGGGGTCCATGACTTGCTCCTGCTCCTGTGTGCACTCAGGATGTGGGAAGAAAAAGAAGGCTCCTCATAGTGCAGACGTTGTAAAAAGATTTTCCTCTTTATTCAAAATTTAAAAGCCGCAATCACAATGAAACAAAAAGCAAAATGTACTGGTGCCCTTATTGGAATGTCCTTTGCAGACTACAAGCCTCGCGGCTAGGTTGGGTGTCTGCTAGTGAGAACCGCACCATGCTCGCCATACCCGGAAGTGGGGAAGGACCCAGAACAAGGCAGCATGCGTTGCAACTTGATGCGTTTCGTCATAGAACTGACGTCTTCGTAAGTTGCACGTACGCTGCGTTATTCACATTAAATAGGGAAGGAAGCCACACCCATCTTCGTAAACAAAGTAAACGAGTATGTGCATACCAGACCTAGTGTAAATGCAGAGGGGCAGGGCATAACACAAGGGGGCTGGTTTTATTTGGGGGGGAGGGGCATCATGACAATAATTAAGATATGCAGCATAAAGGGTCAAATTGACACTGCCTTGTGGGTGGGCCTGGAGAAGTCCTATATTTTTATTATTCGACGCATATATATGATATTTGTTAAACAGTTTTGTGATTTAGTGGAATAACTGTTCTTGAGTATAAATTACAGACAAACTCTTTTGTTCTTAGATGCTGGAGTGTTGGGTGTGGTTTGGCTACTTTCAAGAATGATTTGCACATGTTGACAATTTGCTCAACACAAAATAATTGAGAACACATGTGAGGAATGCAAACATTCTGTTATGCTTGTATCACATTTATTGCAAATCCCCCCATTATCTCACCGTGACAATGCTCTTTTTTGTGGACTTTTGTTTAATTTGGAAATGGCTGTAAAAAAAAAAACAAGTTTTCCATGCTCTGTTTCTGGATATTTTTCCATTTTTTGTAAGGTTTGTTTCTTCTTTTAGTCAATTAAGCTGTCAGTTTAGAATTTATTTAATCTCTAAAGTTAGTGCAAATAAATTGGGACAAGAGAAAAAAAAATAAAGTGACATTTGGAAGATAATATTGGGTTATGTCTTAGCTGACAGAATCAGCCATCAAAATCTATCAGGTCCTAGCAGGAGTTTTCTCCCACACAGTCCATCTGCAGTAACAAAAAGCCAGATGGGGGGTTTTAGAAGAGCTGGACAAATTCCAGAACCCAGATAGCCAGTGTGTCCAAAGCAGCAGTAATGTGTGGTGTTAGCTGGCACAGTCACGTAATGACCACAAAAGACATAATTGCCACCCTATCTACTGTCCATATACAGTGCTCAGAATAAATGAGTACACCCCTTTTGAAAAGTAAGATTGTAATCAATATCTCAATGAACACAAGATTAATTTCCAACATTTTGACAAAACTGAGTTTTATAGAACATTTGTTTAGCTCATTACATGAAATCAAGATTAATAATATAATTTAGATTACAAAATCTTCAGTTTTACTCAAATTAGTTGAAGCAAAAATGAATACACCCCACAACAAAAACTACTCCATCTATTATTTTGTATGACCCCCTATGATTTGTAAGGACAGCACCAAGTCTTCTAGGCATGGAATGAATAAGTTGGCGACATATTGCAACATCTACCTTTTTCCATTCTTCGATAACTACCTCTTTTAGAGCCTGTATGCTGGAGAGTGATGCTCATCTCTTCAGAATTCCCCATAGATGTTCGATTGCGTTCAGAACAGGAGACACACAGTACTTGGCCACTGAATCACTTTCACACTGTTCTTCTTCATAAATGCAACAGTGGCTCTAGATGTGTGTGTTTTGAAACCTTGTCCTGTTGGAAATGTGCACGACAACCAAGGGCACAGAGTGAGGGTAGCATCTTCTACTTAAAAATACTACTTTAATTATAGAGCAGTACATCTGTGAATTCATGATACCATCAATGTAATGTAGCTCCCCTACACTCATGCAGCCCCACAGAAGGACACTGCCACCACCATGTTTCACTGTAGGCACCATGCATTTTTCTTTGTTCTTCTCACCTTTGCCACGCCATACAGTTTTGAAGCCATCAGTCCCATACATTTACCTTCGTCCCATCACTCCAGAGTACAGAGTCACAATGGTCTTCTTTTTCAGCATGGACCCTGGCAAATCCTAAGTGTTTTTTTTTTTGGATGGGCTTTAGGAGAGGCTTTCTTCATGGACGACACCTAATGCATGTCATTCCTCTGCAGTGTATGCTGTATTGTGTCATGGGAAACAATCACTCCAGTTTGGCTTTCTACTTCTTTAGCTAACTGCAGTGAACTTGCATGACGATTTTATTTCAACCCTTCTCATCAGAAGACGCTCCTGTCGAGGTGTTAACTTCCGTGGGCTGCCTGGACGTCTCAGTGAGGATGGTTGCAGTTCCATCTTTGTTGCGTTTTTGTATCACTTTTGTTACAGTATTCTGATTGATCAGTAAAGCTTTTCTGATCTTCTTGTAGACTTTACCTTTCTCGTGTATTTTGTAGAATAGTGTCCCATAGCAAATGTTGATTTTGAAGGGAAAGTAAAGGTTTTCTGACAAATCTGTTGGGGTGTAGTGATGCTGAGCACTGTAGATTTCTTTAGATCAGGTTTACAAGAACTATAATGGCTACAGTGTGCATTAACAGTACAGATGTTTTACAGAGACACAATGTTGGCATACAGGTTTCATAATCATGAACTGTTGCATAATGTGACCATGAGGTGGCCTGAAAGTGAATCTAGTCTTGGCTTATCACAGGACAAGAACCGTGATCAAAGTGTTCCTGGCAACTTGCTTCTTCCCTCAACAAGCCTCAGCTGGTAATGTCTGCTGGGGCCCCATAGGCAATAAAAAGTCTACTGATGTAGCATAGCATCTGTCCATTATCAAGTAACCTATTCTTTTGTTCTAAAGTGATGTCTGTTGGTGGTTGTTTTCCATTGTACAGCATGATATCAACAAATTAAAACTAAAGCCTGGTACACACCATGAGGTCCGGCGCAATCCGATGCTAGTACGACATTCTCCCCTGCTGAGCTGTTGTGTTCTGACAGGGGGAGTGACAACCACCCCCCTCCCCCCCAGAAAATCCTGGTTAGCGCTCCGAGCCATTAACTGAGAGTGTTGATTGGGAGTCGGCTGCTGGTTTCCCCGCTCTTATATGGACCCGCTGCCATACACACAGCCTGAATGTCACAAAGCAAGGTCCATAAAGACATGTATGAGTGAGTTTTGGGTGGAGGAACTTAACTGGCCCCCACAGAGTCCTGACCCTAACCTGATGGAATACCTTTGGGGTGAATTAGTCCTCCTCGTTCACATCAGTGCCCGACCTTACAAATTTCTGGAAGAATGGTCAAACATTATCATAGACACACTCCTAAACCTTGTGGACATCCTTCCCAGAAGAGTTGAAGCTGTTATAGCTGCAAAGGGTGGGCCAACTCAATATTGAACCCTACGGAGGAAGACTGGGATGTCATTGAAGTTCATGTGATTGTAAAATCAGGTGTCCCAATACTTTTGGTAATAGTGTATGTACGAAACTAATATAGATATCCACTTTACTGCATCTCAATGGAGAAGAAATAAAAACAGGGCTACTACCAGATAGGAGTATTATCTGCACAGAAATATCTGCAGAGTATGAGCATTCCAATACAGTTGTATTCTGGTTCCATAAGCATCTATTTTTCATTTCTTGGCTCTTGCGGGATGCTATTATATGTCTTCTGACAGCTGGCTCTCTCATTTTACTGGCAGCAAAGATCTGCAATGCACACTACCATCTGTCACATTTACACCCAAGCATTCCATATTCACCTTCAGATTGTGGCTTGTGTTATCAATGATTGTAAATAAGGCCCAATTTTGCATGACTCTGTCTATTTTAGTATGGGCAGTTGTGTTCATTATGCACTTTGGCAGATCTGATGTTATAACATGCCCCTTACTTTCAGGCATGGATGGGCATGTGGCCTACTGCTCTTACTCCAGGAATGTATTGTTCGGGCTAATCGCCATGCCCTAACACTGTGAGGAGGGTAGAAGGTCATTAACTCAGCGTAAGCTTCAATACAGGTCAACATGGTGCTCACACATGACTAGACTCAGAGCTGTGACAGGGCTTACAATTGAACAGATGTACATGGTAGCAGAGGTAAGGCAGGTATCAGTGGGTGGGTGTATTTTATAGTAAAAAATCCTTTTTTAGATAATGCAGTTAAGTGTAAAGCCCCCACCTGTTTATTTTTTACTGTCTATGACCTTTTGGTGAGAAATGCCCTCCTAGACAGCTGATACAAGAACATGTATCCCCATTGAGAAATTTCCCCTCACCTCCTGGTCTTATTGTTTTGAAGTCCCTGTCACTTCCTATCTCTGTTATCACTGGTCACCAGGCCAAATACAAAGGGTAAATCTTACCAATATGGACACAGAGAGCTATAAAAATATGACCAATTCTAACCCTTTCCTACTCTATCCAAAGCTAATAATGTATTGTTTGATCTATACATACAACATACAGTATCTCACAAAAGTGAGTACACCCCTCACATTTTTGTAAATATTTTATTGTATCTTTTCATGTGACAACACTGAAGAAATGACACTTACTGTAGCTACAATGTAAAGTAGTGAGTGTACATCTTGTATAACACTTTAAATTTGCGGTCCTCTCAAAATAACTCAACACAGACATTAATGTCTAAACCGCTGGCAACAAAAATTAGTGCACCCCCTAAGTAAAAAAGTCCAAATTGGGCCCAAAGTGTCCCAATGATGTGTGGCCATCATTATTTTCCAGCACTACCTTAACCCTCTTGGACATGGAGTTCACCAAAGTTTCACAGGTTACCATTGGAGTTCTCTTCCACTCCTCCATGACGACATCATGAAGCTGATGAATGTTAGAGACCTTGCGCTCCTCCACCTTCCATTTGAGGATGCCCCACAGATGCTCAATAGGGTTTAGGTCTGGAGACATGCTTGACCAGTCCATCACCTATACTCTCAGCTTCTTTAGCAAGACAGTTATTGTCTTGGAGGTGTGTTTTTGGGTTGTTATCATGTTGGAATGCTGCCCTGCGGCCCAGTTTCCAAAGGGAGGAGACCATGCTCTGCTTCAGTATGTCACAGCCCATTTTGGCATTCATGGTTCCCTCAAAGAACTGTAGCTCCCTAGTGGCGACAGCACTCGTGAAGCCCCAGACCATGACACTCCCACCACCATGCTTGACTGTAGGTAATGCCCCATACACACGTGCAGATTATCTGCAGACTTTTGTCTGCAGACTTACCAAAACCATATAATATGAGGTCAAACCTAAACACTTTCAATTTGTATGCAATCCGGCAGGCCCTTGCACTACATAGAAAAGGTAAGTCTGCAGACAAAAGTCTGCAGATAATCTGCACGTGTGTATGGGGCATAAGACACACTTGTCTTTGTACTCCTCTCCTGGTTGCCGCCACACATGCTTGACACCATCTGAGCCAAATAAGTTTATCTTGGTTTCATCAGACCACATGACATGGTTCCAGTAATCCATGTCCTTAGTCTGCTTGTCTTCAGCAAACTGTTTGCGGGCTTTTTTGTGCATCATCTTTAGAAGGCTTCCTTCTGGGACGACAGCCATGCAGACCAATCTGATGCAGTATGCAGCGTTAGGTTTGAGCACTGACAGGCTGACCCCACCCCTTCAACCTCAGCACTCATACGTCTATTTCCCAAAGACAACCTCTGGATATGACGCTGAGCACGTACACTTAACTACTTTGGTCGACCATGGCGAGGCCTGTCCTGAGTGAACCTGTCCTGTTAAACCGTCGTATGGTCTTGGCCACCATTCTGCAGCTCAGTTTCAGGATCTTGGCAATCTTCTTATAGCCTTGACCATCTTTATGTAGAGCAACCATTCTTTTGTTTAGATCCTCAGAGAGTTCTTTGCCGTGAGGTGCCATGTTGAGCTTCCAGTGACCAGTATGAGAGAGTGAAACCAATAACACAAATTTAACACACCTGCTCCCCATTCACACCTGAGACCTTGTAACACTAACAAGTCACATGACACCGAGGAGGGAAAATGATAATTGGGCCCAATTTGGATATTTGCACTTAGGGGTGTACTCACTTTTGTTGCCAGTGGTTTAGACATTAATGGCTGTGTATGGAGTTATTTTGAGGGGACCGCAAATTTACACTGTTATACAAGCTGTACACTCACTACTTTACATTAGCATAGTGTAATTATTCACTGTTGTCACATGAAAAGATATAATAAAATATTTACAAAAATGTGAGGGTTGTACTCTCTTTCGTGAGATACTGTATATAGTTGTATAACAGGGATGTACAGGCACTCCTAACATTTTATGTTTGATGGCATTTAAGACCTTGCTCCATAAACCAAGCTTTGCATGTTTTCAAGTCATTTTTTTATATATGTCGGCATGAACTTCATGCAAATAACAAGGTCAGCAATGGAAAAGTTCGAGAGTTTTCTGTTGAAACTGAACTCCGGGATTAGCAAATATTATAAAGTACAAACGTTGTGTATATTTTTTCTTTAGTCTTGGTATGCTTTGTGTGTTTCTTTCATATCTGTGCAGTAATTCAGTGTAAAACTTTGCCTCTGTGCAGGAGCTTCTTTTAATAAAGACCTGTCACTGGTGCCCTCGCTCCCGGGGAAGAGTGACTGGTCTTGTCTCTGCCCTCTCTGCAAACAGCCTGTAGTGGGTGGAGCTTCTTCCCCCTCCCACAGCTTTGCTGTCTGAACAAGCTATGTACAACAAAGAGATGTCACTGCTACTTTTACTGGGTTTGCAAAGGCATTGGTGCACACAAAGTTGACCTGTATCCTTTGTGGCTACTGAGGAATCTATTTAAATAAAAGTCTTGGTGCCCGGAGTTCAGCTTTAAGTGCTTTCAGAAATGAAAACATATGGTAAGGCGACTCTACGATCTTACTAAAAAAATACACTAAACTTTTAGAATCCTTCTCCTTTACAAAAGTTTCTGTTATGTACGTGACGTTTTGGCTTGATGAAACCAGCTTGTGCTCTGTTTGCGTGTGTTTTTAATCTTGTATGAATCTCATGGGAACAGTCATCTGGAGACTTCAGCTTCTCTTACGGATAAACGCATAGTTCATCCTCCCAAGTGCTTCCCCTGTAGCAGAGAGCCTAAGTTCTCATCAATGCAGCCAGAGAACAGCAATGCGAGTGCTGTATGTTCATCTCTGTGTATTCGTTGCTTTTTCTTAACAAGCAACACAAAAGCAATTCAATTAAAACCGTACGAATTGTGCCTTTTTATTTGTTATACGTCCTATCCTCTCTCAAGATTCTGGTTTCCATTACAGAAGGCTGAACCAGGGTGGGATCAGGAGGTTATTTTACAGTGCTGGCATAACTATAGTAAACTGGCTTGCGATATTTTCTTTTAAAAAATGATGGAATGCTTGCAAGAACCAAGTCAGCTTTTGTGCTTTTTGTTCCAAGTTGCTTTGTTCCATATCCACTAACTAATCCAACCCTCTTTTTCAGACAAGGACCTTTGTCATCAATACGAGCTGTAATTAAGAGAAGTAAGTACTTTTTCTTCCTGCTTATTGCATTGCATCTGTTTTAGAGCTGGTTCACACTACCACTACCAGAAAGTCGCCCCGTGACTTGAAGAGACTTGTTTAGAGACTTGTTTAGAGACTTGTTTAGAGACTTGTTTAGAGACTTGTTTAGAGACTTGTTTAGAGACTTGTTTAGAGACTTGTTTAGAGACTTGTTTAGAGACTTGTGCACTACTTTGAAGAGACAGGCGACTTTGTCTGTGGGGAATGCCTGGCTAATCTCTTTCTTCTTCCTGGAAAGTCTGATAACAAGTCGTGTCAATTAAGATAAGGAGGCAACTCCCATTGAAGTATATGGGACAGTTGGATCACAGGTCGCCTCAAAGTAGTACAGGACCCGTTTCTGAAGTCGGAGCAACTTCAGTAGTGCCAATTAAGACACGGCACTGATTGATTAACATTGCTTTTGTTATGTCAAGCTACCTGGGGCAACACAAGTTGCCTCACAAGTCGCGCTAGTGTGAATGGGCTCTTAGCCAAAAAAGATTTATTTGTGTATTTATATTGTGTTTTTGGATGACATGACCTTACAGGCTAAGTTCGCCTTTAGAACATGCTACACTTATATTAATGGTGCAATAATATGTTCCACCTCGTCCTCCCCTTGACCCCCTTCCCATGTGACAGCGGGCAGGGGATCCTCTCCCCTGCAGCTTTCACATTTAAATTCAGTGCAGTTGCATGGGACATCGCCTGCACAGCTGCATCTTTCATTCACAGGCATCTGTGAATCAATAAACTACAAGTACCATCTGCCACCATGCCAGGCAGCTTGTAGTTCTCAATGGACTATGAGCATGCTGATCAGTCCATTCACTCTCCAGTTTTCTACCCGAAAGCCAATATAGTGGTACCAACAAAGTTGGTGGGAGAGTGTGCAGGAGCCTGACCTTGCAGCCATGATCCACTAATCGCAGATGCAATGCTTTGCAGGCTTCTGTAGGAAAGAATAATAAATGCATACTTTTTTACTGCAAAAATATGTCCATTTAGTATTTTTTCCTAAGACATCCTTTAAGAAAGTCAGGCTGAGATTTATTTGCCATAGACCCAAAGACTGTTTTTGCCCCTTTATTTCAAAACGTCATACTTATTAAAGCTACTCTGACCCTTCTGAAAATAAATGAAACAAGTGCCTGCAAAAGAACAGTCTCACTTCTCACTCTTCTGAACTTAAGCTTCTGCTACCTTAGAGATCTTCTCCTTAAACAGCCAAATGCCCGTTTCCCCCTCTGTGCTCTGTGGGTTTTTTCCTATGTCACCATAGGAAAGAGTATTGACATAGGGGGTTAGTGGAATGAACCACAGTGCACAGCAGAAAGCCAGGCATCCAACATACCTGGAGGTATGTCGGATACTAAAGATTGTAAGGCCGTAGTAGAGAGCATGGGCAGAAGGACAGGAATTAAACTGTGTTAAACAGGTGCTTTTTATCTTTTGCAGAAGTGGGTCATTTTAAGGGATACTAAACTCTATAGGCTATGCCTCCAAAAAAACAAAACAAAAGACTTTCCTGTTGTCTCTACAGTTAGCGGCTCAGCATTGATATCCCCAAAACTCACTAAAGTTCGCTATACATGGAAAAAAAAACAATTCATTTACTTTTTTTTTTTTTTTTAATATGGGCTGCTTAAGTCTCCTGAGACCAGCAGTAAATGTCAGTAGAGCTTTATATCTCACACCCTATATATACATCTATGGGGCTTGTAGATACAGGAGTACCTAGGCACCATCAAATACTATTGTACTGCTAATTTCAGGAGGAGTTCTAGGCAAAAGGATACATGGAAAAAGATTTCTCAGGGTATTGCTTAGGCACAATTAACACTTGTAAATGTTCCTTATAATATGTCATTTCACGTTTTAAGCTCACCTAAAATCCTAGCTCCAAACTGTCCCTTTTTTTTGGAACCAAATCTCTCTGTCCCTTTTTCTACCTCATTGGTCCCTCTTTTTGGTCTGATGTACTGATCCCTATAACAAAATGCACTAACACTACCAAAAGTGTTTTACTACACTAAACTTATTACTAAATCTATAAACTGTTGCATCTGCTCTGTTAATTTGGAAAGGCATTAAAAGGAATAGAAATGGTTGTAAAATGCAAATGTGGCTTCAATTGTTCATTCTTTTATTTTATTCTTCATGATCTGCATAAATTGGGGAGTGGCAGGGGCATGGGCTTATACTTTGTGCTAAAAGATGTCCCTCTTTCTCAGAAATTTGAGGGCTAAAATGTTCAAGCCCACCCCAATGCATATCTAAAGGGAAACACTAACTGAACATAAATGTTTTAGCTTTGGACAGAGTGAGGAAGTTTTAGAACCTCAAACAATGCACAAGGAGACTATAGGGGCAGTGGTTGTTGGCTGTCACCCCTCTACTCTACTAATTGTTGCACACAGAGCTCACTCTGTGAACAGAACGGAGCGGCTTCAGAATAGGCAAGTATACACTTTTCTTTTACAGGGTATGTAGAATAGTCTTAGAATGGGGGTGGGAGTAGATTTAGTCTTAGTTAGAATTTGACTGGAATTACAATTTAAAGAGTTAAATGTCCAATAAATAAATGAAGAACACTTTGCCATGGCTACAGCAACGCACTGAAGCAGCGTCTTGGGTGCTAAAGATGTCCCTCTTTCTCAGAAAGCGGAGAGCTAAAATGTTCAAGTTCACCCCAACGCATATCTAAAGGGAAACTGTAAATGAACATAAATGTTTTAGCTTTGGACAGAGTGAGGAAGTTTTAGAACCTCAAACAACAGAAAGGGATAGCTCAAAAAAGACTAACTAAAGCAAAAAATTCCCTTAAAGTGGAATTCCAATCAAATTGTAAGGCTAAATCTACTCTTACTTCCATTCTAAGAATATTCTATCTACCCTGTTAAAGAAAAGATGTCTGTCTATAGTCTGCCTATTCTGAAGCCAGTCCGGTCACATGACCTGGTCCAAGCGCCAGCTTCAGTGTAGAGGAGAGGCAGAGTGACAACAGCCGTAGAGTCTGGGTGAAGATGTCACCCATAAGCTTACTATAGGGGCAGTGGTTGTTGGCTGTCTCCCCTCTATGCAGAATGTTGCGCACAGCGCTCTCTATGTGAACAGAACGGAGCAGATTCAGAATAGGCAAGTATACACTTTTCTTTTACAGGGTATATAGAGTAGTCTTGGAATGGGGGTGGTAGTAGATTTAGCCTTAGTTAAAATTTGATGGGAATTGCAGTTTAAAGGGTTAGTTGTCCAATAAATAAACAAAGAATATTTTGCCATGGCTACAGCAACTCACTGAAGCAGGGTCTTGGGAAAATCCTGCTAGTACACAAATAACAAAGAAAAGGAGAGGGCGGGTGCCACTATTTAAGTGTATATTTTATTGAGATAGATGATAAAAAAATGCATTAAAATGCACTTACTCTGGTAAAATGACAATCTGCATATCAAACAGCCTGGGTATAGCAGGTCTTCAGTCATGGATGGAAGAGGGAGCCGGTACAGTGCAGCGCCTATGTATAAGAAGCGGCCGGAGATTGCAAATTGGAGCAGGAAAGCAGGCAGGTAGATGTTCTGCAGACGGTTGGAAACCTTTGGCACTCTGCTCATCGCTCCACTCATTTCATGCATTTATCATTTGTCTCAATAAATCTGCACTTAGATGGTGGTGCCCCCTCTCTCTCTTTTCTTATTATTATTCTCTTTTTTGTGGCAAGTTTTTATTGGTGTTTTGGGTCTCCGCCTTGGGGATCCTCCCTAACTTTTCATTATTGTTATCATGACAAGAAGTCAGGAGAAAATCTCCAATAATGGCTCTAAAACCTTAGCTATCCACTATCCAGAACTAAAAAAACAGGTCTGCCCTTTACCCTAGGCTCACACTTTTTTTTTTTTTTTCTTTTTATATTATACAGAATTTAGCACAGACAGGAAAAGAACCAGCAATTGTGGCAGGAGGAATGGTTAAGCTTGTCATTGAAATGTTGCATCAGGATTTAGTAATTGCAACGATTGGGCCATTTGCATACAGATGTAGTAATTTACTGGCTGTGAAGGCATCACTGCGTTACAGATCTTTTTACTGATCTATAGCTGGTGACCGCCTCATCCCATCAGATGTCACTAACTGAAACATCTGTTTTGGATTGACATTTTGTTATGTTTATTTTTGATGTTTTAGTTACTTAAAAGGATAAAACTTGAAGATTAAAAAAAAAATACTGTGCATCCCCCTTCACCCCTTTAGAAATCATATGCGCTATACTGGCGCAAGTGCACTGCCTTCTTTCACATCAATGGAAAGCTTGTCTCTCGGCCTGTCAGGCTTTGGACAGTACAGTTGCGGGTGAGTATATGGAATGGTCAAACCCCTGGGGGAAGGTATGCAAAGGATAAGTACATTTATCTTTTACTACTTCAGGGGCTTTTACACTAACCTGCAACATGTCTGAAGTACCAAAGAATCTTTCTGTCTGAGTACCTTAGCGGAGAAAGATTTTTATCAAGACGCAATAACTAAGCACTCCCAAAGTCTAGTCATAGCTTTAGCCTCCTGTCTGTAGTTTGTTAGGATCATCTAACCGAGAGCACTAATTTTCCAGTGACAAAATCTTCGAATGACTACACCCTCTTTCTGCACGGCCCTGAAAATTCTATATACATAAATTGCATGGGAGGAAGCTTGAATTCACATGTGGATTTACTTGTTATGGAAATGTTGCATCAGCGTTTGTATGCTTTGGTAATTGCAATACTTGCATGAGTTTATTAAATGAGGCTGTGCACTAACCTATAACAAACAGTAAGATTTCTCATTTTACCAAAAGAGACTGACATAGCATTCAATGTTGTGGGTAACTGCAGTCTCTAGTCACATCCCCTTGGCTTTTATATTAAAACTGGGTTTGCGTTTAATGTAGTTCACTCACATCAGAAAATCACTTCTATGTGTGTCAGTCATTTTATTAAGCTGGCTACACACTGCTCAGGTTTGGGTCACTTCATGGTGGCTCAGCTGATATTTGAGCAGTATATGATCCTATTGGCAATGCTACATTCAACAAAAGTCGATCGTTAAATCCACATTTGTCAAAGGAGCCAGGCAAAAATTGTCAGCTGAACCGCATCTGTATCCATTCAGATGCGGGCACTGTGTTAGGTACTTTGACAGCCAACAGCACCAGCTGTCAGAATACAATAGCCTGGCATGGGTTATTCATCCATTCACTCTTTTAAGATCGAGGAATCTATTGCATTTCCTTCAATTAGGCCACAGGCTTTTCTGTTCTTCATAAGTCAAATGTCAAAATATGCATATGTGTACCATGAACTGCATACCCTCATTACAGAGTATAGATTTGCATTGACAGAGGAGAACACTGGAGTATCTGCTAGAAATGTCAGTAAAGCCCACAGTTTGCATCTGGCAGCGCCAATACTAAAGTTGGTTATTTCCAGCAATGTTGCCCCATACGCACTCTTACGCCACACATCTTGGAGCATCAATATCTCTTGTGTGGTAGGTTTGTGGTAACTGCTGCAGAACCCTGCACTAGCATTGCTTAGTAGAGCAATCGCTCCATTTTTTCTTTTTTGCTTAGTCCGCTGTGTGTACCTGCCTTAATTAAGTTTACAAATCTTTTTATATACCTCCTAAGCTTTATTTTTGCTGTTTTCTTTTTTTTTTTTTTTTATTACGTGTGAATAAGATACTCTACAGGTATACCAGATTCAATTTTTTTTTTATCAAAGTAAATTTCAATAGGAAAATCTGCATGCATGTAATATTTTACATTTATTGGTTTATTTACATTTATTGGTTTATTTTGCAGCTTCCAGAACTACTGCACAGAGTGAACAGCAAAGAGATAGAAGGTATTAATGTCAATCATGTCCTTTTTTTTTTTTTCCGTCTACAAATCATAAGGTACATCCCGGGTAAGGCTCATCCCGCAATGCTAAATGGTGACTCATGTGGATGCAATTCAATAAATAAATCTTGCAGACATGGTCAAGAGTTTCTGTGGCTGTTTGGCCAAATATAAGAATGTGGAACATGTGTGATCTAAATGACTTTAACGATGGAATGATTATTACTGCCAGACATAGCAGTTGCAGCATTTTCTCTACAATTTATAGAGAATGATGTGGAAAACATCCAGTGAGCTGCATGGTTTTGTAGGGGAAGACACCTTATTAATGAGGTCAGAAGAGAATGGGCAGACTTGTTCGAAATGGTAGGAAACCCACAAATGCTGAAATAACCCCCCCCCCCCCCCCCCGTACAGTGGTGTGCAGAAGGGCATCTGTGAGCATTCATCTTGTCACACATTAAAGAGGATGAACTATAGCATCAGAAAACTGTGGCAGATTGCACTTCTGTCAGCTAAGCTTAGGAAATTCAACTGCGTATTACAGAACTGAAGAACATATGCATTGTTGAAGTCATGCAGTGAACAATTCAGGCAGTTCTGAAGGTGGGGGGACATGTTGGTCCTACCTAGTAGATCTAACTGTCTAACTACTCAGTCTATCTAACAAAATGGCATGAAACAACTCTGCATAACTTACTTGGATCAGACTGAAAATATAGTATTATATGTTTCTGTCATTGTAATCAGTATGAATGTTAGACATTTTCTGTCTTAATAACATTTTTTTTCTTTCTCGACCTTTGACCAAAACAGAAATTCTTAAACTTTGCTTTAAACTGCTGCCTACAGAAGAATTGGACACTGGAAAAAAATGTAGGCCAGCCCAGGATAACCATTCCTACAATCAGTGTGGTAGTTTTTTGCCAGTGTCCTAGGAGGATAGATGTCTTTTCTTTTCTTTAACTCTCCTGATGATCTAGAAAATGTGTTCTCTGTTGTGTCCTCCTAGGGATGAGCAAAATTACTTGCCAGTGGTCTGAACTAATAATAAAGCAAAAATTTAATTGTAGATTTTCGTGTTTTTTAAATATATTTGCAAACAAAGGCAATCCATGTAAAGTAAGCTGTGCCAGCTGATCGCAAATAATTGGGTTTATTTGGAACTATGGCAATAACTCCCAACCACTGCCAGGTAGATTAATGTATTTTAGGTATTTTAAAATAGAATTATTATGCAGAGTTTTACCTCAGTTTTCTCTTACTGCAGACGTCCTGAGATCACCATTGTTGCTGCTGAGCCAATTGGTCCTGGATCCTGGTTTCATGGTGGTCCAGCAGGCGGACTAGGGTTTCCTCCTCCACCCCCACCTCAGTGGAGACCCAGTGATTCCCATCATCCGGAGGTCAGTAGTAGTTAATATTTTTTTCTCTTTTATAATTTGTATTTTTATTTTTTTTAAATTTGGTTTAATCAAAAATAAATAATCTAGAACATGAATGAGCATGTAAGGTGTTTACAAAAATGAGATTGTAATATTGTTGACATTAAGCACAAACTAGGTTAGTGTTTTACAATGCACATTCCAATTGGTAGTCTTTAAAGCAAATTGTGTATTAGGTGAAGTTCACACTTGCCCATTCTCTGCATCCGCGTTGGATCACTTTGTGGCTAATCCGCTGCTGCCAGGCATTCAGGAGGCGATCCTGCTGCCTCCTGAATGCCAGTTTTTTTTTTTTTTTCACGAAGGTCAATATACAATGGGACTTATGCTGCAACCACAAACCAAGTGTTTGGTTTGCGGTTATGGCGCATTTCTGTTGACTTCAATGGTTTGAGTTTGCCAGACAGGGTGCCACCTGTCAACTTGATATACACATTTAAATGTGCTGTGACACAAAGCTTTAGGTAGGTGGTAAAAATGCAGCTCAATTGCCTGTTTTTACTGCTGCCTGTGTGAAAGCCACCCAAATTTACATGTAGTTTAGGTTTGGGTATATTCAATATTGAAAAATATTTAATTATGTGTTTAATTTAGGTACCATTTTTGCATCAGGGCAGCGTTTGAAGCTGCTTTCTTCTGCCTGCAATGTAACCATTGCTTTCTTTTTGTGAAGCAGCCTCCATCCTATGAGCAGGTCATAAAAGAAATCAACCAAGTCCAAGTTACACCCAATGCTAATGTTGAGCCCAGGCGGACAACGACGTGTGCTACACAGACCGACTTTCCTTTGGAGGATGATCGCCCTGGGCCCGTCAATAATGTAATTCATCAGCCTGTTCTCTGTGATCAAGCCACAATCACAGGTAGGTTTAAAATAATTGTACATTAAACAGCAAAAACTTCTACATTGCACAGCACATAATATATTAAGTTTATAAAATAGGGTGCCTTGACTTTCCCTTAAAGCTGTGTCAAATCTCTCTTCAAATGACATGTGGTGCACACATGTACATGTACAGTTAGAAACACATTTTTTAAGGAACCTTTTTCCTACACTTTTTTATACATCCTTATTAAAAGGTCGCTAATCACAAAAACAGGTTTCTCCCCCTGAAATTACCATTCGGGTTGAAACATACGGGTGTTGATTTACTAAACATGGAGAGTGCAAAATCTGGCACAGCTCTGCAAAGAAACCAATCAGCTTCCAGGATTTATTGTCAAAGCTGAAGTTAGAAGCTGATTGTCTACCATGCACAGTTACACCAGATTTTGCACTCTCCAGTTTTAGTAAATCAACCCTACACCTTCAACTTGGCTTCACTAAAACAGGATTTGTCTTCATGTGAATAGAAGTTCAGGGCGGTCAACAACATCCATATATGAACCATAAACTGGACCTATCATTAAAATTGACAATTCTCTTGAACCAGTAAGACATATGTTTGGATTGCCAAATAAAATTATAATTGATTAAATAGGATATATATTTTGTGCCTGGATAAAAACTTCTGCTCCTAGCAAAGGCAGATAAGATCACACAGACTGTGATTACTACCAGTCTCCCAGCCTGGGCAAACTATATCACATGGTTTCTAGCTACCGATCCTTATTGTTTTTAGTCAGTGGTAAGGCAAAAGGCTGCTTCATTTACATTGATTATTAAAAACACATGAGGATTTAATACATTACACGCTTTGCTTTTATTGCTTACATTATTGTAAATCTCTCATGAAAAAAACTAGCTCCGGTGCGTATATTTACATATACTCTGCCACACAAATCCCTGCCCGTCACCTTACAGTACAGCAGTTGGAGCTTGATTATAAAGTTGCCCCAGCTCTGTGTTATTGGGATGGGGAGCAATGCCATTCAATATGAAACTGGCAGTTACTTAGCAAGGGTATCAGGAGGGATCTGAGTGGGGGTAAAGGTAAATAAAGGCACTAGGACAAAAGTGCCTGGGACAGGGTGAGGGAATGGTTATGTTTTTTGTTTCCTGAACATTTACTTAAAGCTGAACTAAAAAAAAAGTTAAACAGGCAAAGATGAAATGCATGTAAAGGAACAGTTTTACTTGCAATTTATATCTCTGTCCATCCCGTTCTAAGATTTACACTTCTGCCGCACCTGTTTGGCAGGGCAAAAGACCTGATTTTTCTTTGGTAACACAGGTCTTGTCCCTCCTTAACCAGTGGTTGAAAAGAGAAGCAGCTGTTTGATGAGCTCATCAAAAGGTCACCCTGTTTTGTCATCAAGTTACCATATCTCTAGTTAGCATTTGAGCACTGTCTGGTGCTTTGTGCTGCTCCTCCATTTCACTGTCTGAGCCCTACTGTACAGTGTATTGCCCCACCAAATCAAATTTAGATTCTTGCACTACATTTGAAAATTGTTTATTGATGTAGTAATGAATATAGAGCTGGAAGATTTTGTGTCTTTTATATCTGCCTGGAGTTGAGATTTAAAGTGTAAGTCCACCATAAAACGAAAATCCCTGCATCTATAGACCTCCAGGATCTAACACAAACCTATCTAGCCCTGTAAAGAAGAAATCAGTATACATAACTTTTTTGAAGCTGATCTGATCCTGTCTCCAGTGGTTGGATGTGTCCTCTGCACCTGACTGCACAGCGAAGCTGCGGCTGACAGCTCAGCATGGGATCGGGTCAGATCGGCTTCAAAAAGTATGTTTACTAATTTCTTCTTTACAGGGCTAGATAGGTTAGTGTTAGATGGTGAAGGTCTATAGATGTAGGGATTGAGTTATTTTATTAGAGGTACTTCTAGAGCGCCGTCAATTTACACAGCACTTTACATATGTATTGTACATTCACATTAGTCCCTGCCTTCATGAAGCTTACAATCTAAGGCCCCCTAACTCACATTCCTTGATACACATTATAGGGCCAGTTTGAACACGAGCCACTTAATCTACCAGCATGTCTTTGGAGTGTTGGGGGACACCTGATTACTCAAAGGAAACCCACATAGGCACAGGGAGACCTTCCATCTCCATGCAGGTGGTGTCCTGGTTGGGATTCAAGCCGATGACCCTAGTGCTGATAATGGAACAACAAAAAAAGGAAAAATCAGACTAGATTAGCCAGATAAAGAGTACACAACCATATAAAAAAAAGATGTTTTTATTGTACAATTAATTTAAAATATAATGCAAAAATATGTAGGTTTACACTTTAAAGGAGATGTACAGCCAAAGCTCATTTGGCTGTACATCTCCTATGGATCACAGAAGTGCAGTTTATTCTGCACTCCTGTGACCATTTTCAGCAGAGAGCGGGCTGAAGTCCGCTCTCTGCTGACGTCACAGAAGTCAGTCTAGGCACTGCGTCATCACAACAGTGGAAGTTGGGATCTGCCAGGTGCTTGGACCAACGCCCGGCTCAGCCTCTCAGCAAGCCGCTCCGCCCCCTCCACAGCCCAGTGCTCCAATGAGCAAGGAGGAGCAGAGAGCTGCTAACTGACAGCAGCTCTCTGCTCACCGAGCTGTCAGAACCAAGCAATCATCTGTGTTTGATCGCTCGGTTCTCAGTGTGGAGGCGCTGGGGGACAGATGCAGCATTGGACTGATGCTGCATCCACCTAGGTAAGTAAAAATCTAAAAAAAAAAAAAGAATCCCATACATCTCTTCTAAAAACCAATGTGTTTTGGTTTGCTCATTAGCTGAGCCAACTACAAGTGATAGTAGGTAAGTAGCATTGCATGCAATATAGATATATCAAATGTCAATGTGTTTTGCTAGAAGTAGCTTAATCAGGATGCATGAAAATAACACAGTAGTTGTCTAAGGATTAGAACTAAACCGGCATTAACATGATCCCTTGGGCAGGAACTGGAGCATAGAGAGGCACCAAAAGTGCTGCTAGGCGGAAAGTGTTAACCAGTTAGCCATTGTGCTGCCCGTTATGATTTCTACTTAACAAGTGAAAGTAACATATGAGTTACACAAAAGCAATGGACCCTTTCTATTGTCCTGTCAAGCAAAACTAGCTATTGATATTCTATTTTCACAGATATTTCATCAAATGTAAAAATTAACCCTTTGTTTACATACTGTTCATATGCATCTTTGTATCCAACATGCCTTTGTACGCTTTTTTTTTTTTTTTTGGTAAAACATTTTATAGACAGATATTAAAGACACACATGAATGCAGATATTTATTTAATAAATTGATTTTTACATTTTTAAAAACTGACCGCCCCAGTGGGAGCTGCTGTACTAACAGTCGAATATTAGTACAGCGATCTCTCCTGTATTTCTATTGTGTTCTGACAGGGGGACAGACCCTCTGTCAGAACACTCCAGTCAGTGCTTTCAGCCATTGGCTGGAGGTGGATCTGTTCGCGTCTCGTCTGAACAAAAAGGTAGAGCGGTTTGTGGCCAGGGCTCGAGACCCTCTGGCCAACGCCACAGACGCGTTGGTGATGCCTTTCTTCCGATACAGCTCTTGTCAAGGTTCCTCCGCAGGTTGGCGATGGAACAGGTGCCGGAGATTCTGGTGGCCCCAGACTTGCCTCGCCGGTCTTGGTACGCAGACCTGGTAGAGATGGTCGTCGAGCCTCCCTGGTGGCTGCCTCTGAGAGAGGATCTGCTGTCTCGAGGGCCGATCTTCCATCCTGCTTTACGGTCGCTGGCTTTAATGGCGTGGCTGTTGAAGGCCAGGTGTTGAGAGACAGAGGCCTCTCTGATTCTGGCATTCCTACCTTGTTAAGAGCTAGGAAGGCTACTTCCAGGAAGATTTATCATCATACTTGGAAGATGTATATTGCCTGGTGTGAGTCACAAAAGTTGCATCCTCGCTTGTTTTTGGTGGCGAGGGTCTTAACCTTCTTGCAGAAGAGAGTTGAGCAATGCTTGGCTTTAGGTACAATTAAAGGTCAGGTGTCGGCCTTAGCCATTTACTTCTAACGTCCCCTGGCGTCTAATTCCTTGAGCCGCACCTTTATTCCAGGGGTGCGTCAACTGGCTCTGCCGAGGAGATCCCCTTTTGCCACTGTGGGACCGGCATTCTACTAGAGCGCTGAGTGCCTCTTGGGCTTTTCGCCATCAGGCTTCTGTTGCTCAGGTGTGTAGACCGTCGACTTGGTCGTCTGTGCACACTTTTACCAAATTCTACAAGGTTGATTTGTTGGCATCCTCAGATGCTTCCTTTGGCCGCAAGATTTTGCAGGCTGCTGTTTGATAAAGAGACTTGGTTTTCTTTTTATGGGGGTGAAATTTTTGCGGATATGCTCTGTTGGTTTGGGTTAATTTTTTTTTTTTTTTTGTCGCCCAGTTTGCTACGTGTTTTAGCCTTGGATGTACGTTAACAGTTGGTTGCGTTTTCCCACCCCTCATGCCTACACTGCTTTGGGACGTCCCAATAGTGAAGAAGCATTGAGAGCTGCGTCTGCAAAAGGACGATAGAGAAAATTGGATTTTTGTAAGAACTTACCGTAAAATCCTTTTCTCTGAGTCCTTTGACAGACGCAGCTCCCATCCCTCTAAAATGGGGTTGGTTCTGTCTTCTTTCACTGCTTGCTACGAAACTGATTTGAGAGCACAGTGTGTCTGGGGTTATGTCGAGAGGGACAGCCCCTATAGGCGTATCGAGTGAAAAGTTTTCACTGCCTAGTCTACTCATGTAGATGGCACATAACCCAATAGTGAAGAAGCATTGAGAGCTGCGTCTGTCAAAGGACTCAGAGAAAAGGATTTTACGGTAAGTTCTTACAGTTTTTATCTTGTTGTTTTTGGCTGGAGTTTTGCTTTAAAATATATGTCAAAAGCAGCAGGCCATTTTTTACTGAAAATACTTTGATGTGTGCACAATTATCATGAATATTTTTACTATTTTTTAGTGCAAAGAACAGAAAGGCCAGAGAGACCCCGACAACCATTACCATTTGTGAAAAACAATGTTCAGGACAGTGGTCACCAGATAGCAATCAGTAACACTGCTGGGACCAGCACCCGGCATGAAGACACAAATGTCCCAAATATCATCAGATATCCAGTGCCAAGACCAAGGACAAAACCAAATCTTAAGCCTGTAGGAAACCATAACCTGAGTATCTTTCAAGGAAACAGTGAGTTCTTCCAGGCCACAGTTGAGGGAGAACTGCCATCCAGTCAGTCTTGTCCAGGATTTGATGACAACTTCCTAGGGGAATTATTTGAAGTGAACAATATGAGCCATGAAAGAAGCCAAAACAGTATTACGGCACGAATTAAAGCCTTTGAGTCTCAAGGTGAAACTACCGAACATCCTCGAAGACCAGAAATTGCTCCACGCTCCATTAACACTAGAAGCGGTGTTCCTGGTAAGCCTTCTGTAGCTCCCAAACCATTTTCTAATCGGACATCTGGAGAATGGGAACCAGGGAAAGACAACAAACCAAAATGCACACCAAGAGAAGGGCTTGTTCCAACCAGTCTGTCAGATTCTGGTGGTGTGACCAAACCAGAGCTGCCAAAGAAACCAAAGTCAAGCGTTGTAAAAAGCAGCAGTGACATCACAGATGTTCTCCTTGGAACATCTGTGTCTGGAATTAACAGTAAAGAGTCTGACAGGATTATCCCAGTTCCTGCCCCAAGGCCTATGTTACCGAAAAAAACATTGCAGAATGATAACTCGGTACCAGTAGGAGCCAAACCATTGATTTCTGCTCCGAAATTCTCTATAGCAACTCAAGCCAAAGCATTTAATGCAGTGGAAACTCCTGGAACCCGAGTACCTGCACAGGTCACACAAAGCAAGTCAGTGGGTGAATTGGACCTGATCAGCTTTGATGACGAAGTTTTACCTCCTGTGTTACCAAGTCCAGAAGTTAATAATAATTCCAGTGCAAATCCTGGTAAGCGCTGATACACGTGTGCTTTTTTTCTTTAATTCCTCTGTTTTTAATTGTTTTTATATGGCCTAGACAGCCTAAAAGCAGTTATGTTTCTGTGCCTTTTACTGATGGCTATTTTTTTTTAACAACTCTTCAATTCTGGCAAAACAAGAGGATTGCTGAACATTGCAACATTTGATTTTCCCAAAAATGTGTTTTATTTTGCCAGATCCATTCCAGCTGTTTTCCAAGGATGGGACTGAGAAGGAGCAGCCAGGTCCTCCTGTTATATTAAGAAAACCTACAGTCATCCGGATCTCCGGCAAACTAGGCAAATGTAAGCAGCACAATCATACCATAGCACAAGCATTTCTTTTTTAGGTCACTATGGATCTTGTTTTATTATCATCTAAAAAAAAAAGAACTTTGTTACAGCAGCCTGATTCTCTCGCTTTTAAACTTTTTCTGAAGAATGAACTGTTTCATGAAATTCTCTGCTGGATAAGACACAGACACAGATAAGGCACTTAAGACACAGATAAGACACTTAAGAATCTATGAATAAGGCCCAGAGTTTTAGAACAGAAACAGAATTATGACAAGGCAGGATCTAATTAAAAGGTTAAAGCAAGCATAAAGCCTACAGTAATCACAAAATATTATTTATTTGGAACCTTGGATTTATAAAATGTACAGATCTATATGCAGTCATGAGTTGCTCTGTTTGCTCTTGATGGCATTGTACTTTCAGCTGAAAACTCACTACCTGTCTGACAAAGGACTGTGTGGACAGGTGTAACTGGAGAAAAACATCCTGGGTCCCTTCTGTTGGGATTCCCAACCCTGTTATAGATAGACATTAGCAAGCATCACACTACTTGCAGTAATGGAAATAAATCTGCTGGCTTGCATAGATCCTAGGTTATCTACCGTATTAAAGCCCAACTCCAGGAATTGTTTTAATTCCCCCTTGCCGTGGGACTGTGCTTACACTGCAAGGATTAAATGCTCATTTAGTCTAGGGGAGACTAGGAACAATTTAACTTGCCCGATCCTCTTCTCCCCTGGTAGATACTGCTCCCCCACGCTCCAGCGGTGGACCCCTGCAGCCCATATAAATGACTGCATAGTCATGGCTAAGTCCAAATACAGCCAAAACATTTCCTTTTTGATAAAAATGGCAAGGGTTAGAACCTCTGTCAGTTTTTTTTTCCGGCTGTACTCCTATTGCTGGGATTTTCTGTCACTTCCTGTCAGATCTCTGCATTTACCCATACTTTAGGGCTTCTTGGTGTTTCATTAATTCATTATAATTCTTTATATTTCATGTAAGCATTTGGATATCATTTGTTGTATCCTGAAGTAAGCATTTATTTCTGGTTTCTTATGTTGACTAGTCTTTATGAAAGATCACAGTGTCATCCTGTGTTCACAGCATGTGAGGAACTTCAGGTTCCCCCACCACTTCCTGCTGAAAAACCAGTTGGTCTTTACAATAAATCTGCTGCAAGAGCACGGCCTGCGGTAAGAAAAGTGAGTACTGTATCAATTTGCATTATCTGCTGTTTGCCAGTTATATACTATGTGTATATACACAGTGGTTCCAGAAAGTATTCACAGCACTTTACTTTTTCCACATTTTGTTATGTTTCAGCCTTATTCCAAAATGGATTAAATACATTTTTTTCCTCAAAATTCTACAAACAATGCTCCATAATGACAACGAGAAAGAAGTTTGTTTGAAATCCTTGCAAGTTTATTAAAAATAAAAAAAAATCACATATGCATAAGTATTTACATCCTTTGCTATGACTCTCAAAATTGAGCTCAGGTACATCCTGTTTCCACTGATCATTTCTACAACTTGACTGAAGTCCACCTGTGGTAAAATTCAGTTGGTTGGACATGATTTGAAAAGACACACAACTGTCTATATAATGTTCCACAGTTACCAGTGCATTTCACAGCACAAAACGAACCATGAAGTCCAAGGAATTGTCTGTAGACCTTTGAGACAGGATTGTATTGAGGCACAGATCTGAGGAAGGGTACAGAAAAATGTCTGCGTTATTGAAGGTCCCATTGAGGATAGTGGGTTTCGTTATACTTAAATGGAAGAATTTTGAAACCACCAGGACTCTTCCTAGAGCGGGCCGCCTGGCAAAAACTTTAAGCGATCATGGGAGAAGGGTCTTAGTCAGGGAGGTGACCAAGTACTCGATGGTCATCCTGACAGCGCTCCAGCTTTTTTCTGTGGAGAAAGGAGAAACTTCCAGAAGAACAACCGTCTCTGCAGCTCTCCACCACTAAGACCTGTATGGTATAGTGGCCAGACGGAAGCCGCTCCTCAGTAGAAGGCACATGACAGCCCACCTAGAGTTTGCCAAAAGGCACTAGAAGGACTCCGACTATGAGAAACAAAATTCCCTGGTCTAATTACACAAAGATTGAACTCTTTGGCCTTAATGGCAAGCAACATGTCTGGAGGAAACCAGGCATTGCTCTTCACTTGGCCAATAGCATCCCTACAGTGAAGCATGGTGGTAGCAGCATCATACTGTGGGGATTTTTTTCAGCGGCAGGAACTGGGAGACTAGTCCAGAGATGAGTGCAGCATTGTACAGAGACATCCTTGATGAAAAGCTGCTTCAGAGTAGGGATGATTGAAGGGTTCGGGTCGACCATCGGTTCGACCCGAACATTGACTGTTCGAAATTCGGCCGAATTCCGAACTTTTTGCGGAAAAAGTTCGGAATTCGGCAACCAGAACCGACCAAAATGCAATGGGAGAGGAACTGGGCTTTAAAAGCCTGTGATTGGACCAGAAACATCAGTAAAAGCCAATTGAGGGGGCAGGAGGATGCTAGGAATATGATTGGAGTGACTAGGGGGTCCAGAGGCCAATCAGTAGTGAATACGCCCCCCAGTATATAACATAGCCCCGCCAAATCTCTAGCACTGTAATACAGGGGCTGTGGAAGAGAGTGGAAGCAGTTCTGTTACTCCTGCTGCAAAAGTGTCATTTAGCAATTATTAGTGTGAGGAAAGGGATATCTAGTGTAGTTAGGGTACTATATACCACTATAGTTAGATTCAATAATCTAGTTTCTGTAAGGAAAATGTTAAGTGTCAGGGTGACCGTAGTGTAGTGTAGGGTGAACTGACTCTGACTGCTATGCCAGGGTGACCAAACTCTTCCATGTCAGGGTGACCGCCATAAGAAAAAGATAATTTTTCTTAGAATTTTTAGTAGAGCAGGGATGGGGCTCCGCTCCTTGTATGCTAGGGTGACCGAATTCATCCATGTCAGGGTGACTGCCATAAGAAAAAGATTGTTTGTCTTAGAATTTTTAGTAGAGCAGGGATGTGGCTCCGCTCCTGTCACACCTAGGCGTTTTTGTTTCAGGCGTTTATTGGGCTTTTCTGTGGACGTCTTTGGAGGCAGGCATGACATCTGAACTTCTGTGTAGGGGTATATATATATATATATATATATATATATATATATATATACACACATAGTTGTGAAAGTAGCGGAACCCCATCCATGCGCTAATGAAATTATTTGCAGGGATGTGGCTCCGCTCCTATCACACCTATATTTGTGTATGTGTATATATACATATATATGTGTGTATATATACCCCTATACAGAAGTTCAGATGTTATGCCTGCCTCCAAAGACGCCCAAAAAATGCCCAAAAAAACGCCTGCAACAACACACCTGGGCGTTTTTGTTGCAGGCGTTTAGTGGGCATTTTTTGGGCGTCTTTGGAGGCAGGCATAACATCTTAACTTCTGTATAGGGGTATATACACACACACACACACACACACACACACACACACACACACACACACACACACACACACACACACACACACACACACACACACACATATATATATATATATATATATATATATATATATATATATATATGTGTGTGTGTATATATATATATATATATATATATATATATATATATATATATATATATATATACACACATATAGGTGTGATAGGAGCGGAGCCACATCCCTGCAAATAATTTCATTAGCGCATGGATGGTGTTCCGCTACTTTCACACCTATATGTGTGTGTGTGTGTGTATATATACATATATGTGTGTGTGTATATATACCCCTATACAGAAGTTCGGATGTCATGCCTGCCTCCAAAGACGCCCAAAAAATGCCCAATAAACGCCTGCAACAAAAACGCCCAGGTGTGTTGTTGCAGGCGTTTTTTTGGGCGTCTTTGGAGGCAGGCATAACATCTGAACTTCTGTATAGGGGTATATATACACATACTCACATATAGGTGTGATAGGAGCGGAGCCACATCCCTGCGCTAATAAAAATTCGAAGAAAAAT
This sequence comes from Pelophylax lessonae, assembly GCF_965119305.1. Lineage (NCBI taxonomy): Eukaryota > Metazoa > Chordata > Amphibia > Anura > Ranidae > Pelophylax > Pelophylax lessonae. The sequence continues at coordinate 668,952,257 of NC_138768.1, read as the reverse complement.
GATATTTTTTTTCTGGTTCTGGACATGCTACAGAGCTGAAACTTCACAGGTACAATTTTTAGACCCCCCAGACACTAAATCCAAAGAAATCTCTTTTTATTTTTTCAATAATTTTTTCAATAATTGGCTCTCTATCAAAAACGACAATTTTTAAGAACTTCTTTTTGTGTGCTTAATAGTCCCTGGGGCATGACCCAGAACCATAGGCACTTTTTAGGGGCATTTATTGGGTTTTAGGGCTTCAAAATTGTGTTTTTTGATTACCGAAGTTCGCGTCCCATTGATTTCAATGGGGTTCTGAAATCCGGACCCAAACTTTCGGGAAGTTCGGGTGTTCTGGTCGAACCAAACTTTTCAAAAGTTCAATCATCTCTACTTCAGAGTGCTCTGGACCTCAGACTGCGGGGAAGGTTCGTCTTTCAGCAGGACAAAAAGCCTAAGCACACAGCCAAGATAACAAAGGAATGGCTACGGGACAACTCTGTGAATGTCCTTGAATGGCCCAGTCAAATCCTAGACTTGAACCTGATTGAACATCTCTGGAAAGGTCCAGAAAATGGCTGTGCACAGACGCTCCCCATCCAACCTGATAGAGCTTGAGAGCTTCTGCAAAGAAGAATAGGAGAAACTGCCCAAAAATAGGTGTGTCAAGCTTGTAGCATCATACTAAAAAAAGACTTGATGCTGTAATTGGTGCCAAAGGTGCTTCAACAAAGTATTGAGCAAAGGCTGTGAATACTTACTTTAGTTTTTTTTTTAAATTTGCAGAGATTTCAACAAACTTCTTTTACATTGTCATTATGGGGTATTGTTTGTAATTCCCGTTTCGGAATAAGGTTGTAACGTAACAAAATGTGTAAAAAGTGAAGTGCTGTGAATACTTTCCGGATGCACTGTATATATTTACAGAAAAAAACAAAACTATGTGCATGAATTTCAGACTATGACTAGATATCTGGTGATGCTTCCCCTCCTTATTCAATAGTATTATTTTTTATGGCCGTTCTTTACATTTGTGTTTAAAATTTATGCACAGGCTGTATTTGATGTACATAAACCCCTATAGCCCAGCATGAAGAAAAGAAAATGTAAATCCCAAATGAATGACATGTAGTTTGCCAAAGCATAAACTGCCTTTTTAAATAAAATACTTGTTTTTACCTTTTTTATCCTTTGTTGCGTTCCAGTGCTACTAATCTCCTGCAGCCACTGCTTGTTTATTGCATGCATGACAGAGATCGCTGCATGGCATTTTTCAGGATGATCCTGATGGTGACAACAGTGGACCATACCTCCAAAATGTGTGTTAAAATTGCCACTTGTAGTTCATCAGAAGCTTATGGGACAGGGGGATAATATATGTTATGTGCACAGTTGGGAAGCAGGGACAAAGCATTGTTCCCCTTTAACAGGAAGAGCCTGAGCAAGGACTTCCATGGCAGGATTTCCAGGTACTGTCTGTTTTATTGGTAAGCTGCAGACTTTCACATGTTGAAAAGTGACCCAACATGTTAAAGCTTACAGTACATGACATTTTAAGAAATAGGTTTACTTATGCTATAAATTTAAATGTGGTGGTCACTGAAAACATGTAATTAAAATAGCATGGCTGTGAAGTAAAACCGTACTGCCTGCACCCCATTTTCTTTTTTAGTTTTTACTATATTCATGAAACAGTTGTTACATTTTAGAATATACAAATCTTCAGCCCACTGAACACTTTGTATACTGAATTGAGCTTGAATTTTTTTTCTGTTGCAGGAATGGGAAACATTTGATAGTACAGAAGAGTTTCGGACAAAGCCAGTGCTGCCTACTAGGTATGCACAGTATATATTTTGTAACTTTCAGACTCTTTAAGGGAGATGTAATTAAACTGGTGCACTCAGAATCTAGTGCAGCTGTGCATATCAACCAATCAGCTTCTAACTTCACCTTGTTCAATTAGGCTTTGAAAAAAAATCCTGGAAGCAGATTGGTTACTATTCACAACTGCGCTAGATTCTGTGTGCACCAGCTTTGGTAAATCTCCCCCTATGTCAGTAAATCATTTTAAACACATTTAGGAATCCATTTCTATGGGTTTTGTTTCTCCTTAAACATCAAGAACACTTGTACATGGCTAAGCAATAAGGTTTTCTAAACGTAAACGTCTGCCATTGTTGTTGGCCGTTCCTATACTTGGTCAGGAAGCATTCTCCTTTTGATGGTAAAATTTTACCTCGCATTCCTTTTTAGGCCAGCTGGTGTTAAAGTAATGGAAACTGCACAGCAGCCTCCATTGAAAGGTCCCCCAGGTCGACCGCCACCTCCCAAACTTTCCAGAAATGCCTCAAATCGAGATGCCTTTCCTCGTTCATCCTCTGATGCAGGCCTTGGTACAAAACAGAACACATCTGGTATCAGCAGATCAAAGAGTCAAGTGTTAAAGAGACAGCAACCAGATCTACCTCCTCGACCTAAACCTGGGCATCCTCTGTATAATAAATACACGGTGAGTTCTATAGGTTTCTCTTCTACTAATGTTAGAACGGGCCTCTTTCCAGTACTGTATTTACCACAATAGCCCTTGTGGGTTAGTGTCCAAGGCAGCAGAGATAGAGGGGGCAACACCAGCAACAAGATTTACAAATTGCAAAAATTTTTTAAAATATCCTCTTCTGGACATCTCTGGGATCTTCTGGCTATATCCATAACATTAGGGTGCAGGGGTTGTAGAGATCAGTCGGAGGGGTTTTTATAGTACAGGAAAAATGAGACAAACTGAATGTACTGTTGGATGTAAAGCAGACCATATGCTGTTTTCAAAAGCACATTCCAGCAGTTGCTTTTGCTAGAATAATCACTTAACGCAATGGGCAGGGCTTGTACAAAGGTGTGTCATCATTCAGGTATGCCTAGAGCAGCATGAGGTCTGAATATATCTTTGGCTCTATCACCACTTGCTATGGTCATTAACAGTTTGAGAAATCAAATGTGTACACCAGCAGATAAGATTGATTGTGGTCAGGTTAGGGTCACTGTGCTGTGAACTGATTTATGATGGTACATTTCATTACACAAATAGAAATATGAAAATGAAAAAGATGGTCGGCTAAAGATCAAAAAAGAATTTTGCCTGTTCTCAGTGTCTATTATTATTTTGTTGCAGAAGTAATATTACAACGTACTGTGTACTTATACTGTGACTGTTTTCTGTTTTAGCTGCCTCTTCCTCATGGAATTGCTGAGAAGGATATTATAGCTAATAACCCTCGAGAGCTGTCATGCAAGGTAATTCCACCGTAACCGCTTATTATGTGTAAAATGCGGTGGAAAGATATAGTGATATAAATAATAATTGACTAACACGTGGCTTGTGTTCACCTCTACCATCCTATTCCGTGACGTCATTGGGAGGTGACTGTCTCTACCGGGTTCGGGCTACCTACACTTCCATCTCCTGACTGGAAGCCAGTGCCTCCTGGGGTATGTGACATCCATACCCCAGGAGGCATCAGGAGCAGAGCATGTTATTCTCACCTAGATGGGATGGAGGAGGGGCAGGTTGGAATAGAAAAAAGGGTTAAAAAAAACTAAAGACGTTATTCATATTGCTGAGGGGAAGTGGGGGTGGGTTCAAAAGGAGAAAATCTACTTTTTAGGCTTTTTTAAATAGGGTGTACATAACCGTTTACCCGTGGAGTGCTGTGTTTACCATCACAGGGTTGCACAGGTGTTCCATGCATCCCTGTGCAGGCAGCCCCATAGCTGTCAATTGGGACGCAGTGGTTGCACAGACACAGCCAATGCTCCCAATGTGACATTGGTGTAGGTGCATAGCCCCAAATGCATGAAAGATGCATTCCTCATATGAATGAGGCCTTCATCTAAAAGTCCGCTTTAGTTGGTTTTGGATTTAGTGAGTTAGATAGAATCCCTGTCAGATCTTAAGCCCTCGTTCACATTGGAGCAATGTCATGCGATTTGACAAATTGCATCCTATTGCCGACAATCGCACTGTTCAAATTGGTGAGACGCTGACTTTGCATCAAATTAAAAGGGTAGTTCTTGCACTACTTTTGGAAATTTCTGGGTGTGACTTGCATAAACATCTGTGCATGAAGCTGTGCAGATGTCTTCCACAGTCGCACCCGAAGTTGCACTGCCATGCGGCTTTGAAATTGTGCGATTTAAGATAAAGTATCACAGTTTCAAAGCCACAGTCAATGTGAACGAGGACTAAATGCTTCCTGTGTCCTCAGAGAATTCCCGACAGCAGTCATTTAGAAAGGAAGTGGGGGAAATCTTCCTACTGGGAATGCAAGCAGCAGTTGAATCTGTTCTAGCTCTTCCCCACTTTCTAAAAAACACTTTGATTTTATGTGTGTTGACTAATGTTTTTTAATGCATTGCATTGATGTGCTTTTTTTTCCACAGCAGGAGCCAAGTATTTAACTTGTTCCCCACAGCAATGCACTGCATTTAAATGCAGCATGATCTGTTTTCATCCAGCGCACATCAATATAGCGCATTGGTGTGAACTGGGCCTTTTAGAAACAATAAATTACAGTTTGTCATTGGGTTGTGCCTGCCTTGTGCAACACAGGCAGCAGATATGGTTTATATTGACCCTTTAAATATAACAAACACCTGGAAAATGAAAAAGGGCGAGATTTACTAAAACAGTTTCACTCAGAATCTGGTGCAGATGTGCATGGTAGCCGGTCAACTTCTAACTTGAGCTTGTTCAATTAAGCTTTTAAAATTAAACCTGTAAGCTGATTGGTTTCTATGCACAGCTGCACCAGATTTTGCACAATGCAGTTTTAGTAAATAACGGTCGTTGTTATGCATGTGTTTTCCAGATGTTTAGCATATCCTTTGGTTAAGTGCTCTAACCTTACTAGACTGTAGATGTGTCAAATCCTGTACAATAAATGGTATTTTTTAAAATCTTAACAGTATGAAGACTAAATGATTGTTCTTATAAGCAGTTGGTTATAATTCTCAAACTTTACTTCAGGATTAGTCTGATAATCGGGAAACAGAAGGTAGGAACGCTGCTCACTGGAACCCAGCTCACTATATAGAGAGGTAAAGATACAGCTTCAGACTGATCTTTTCCTGGCTTTGCTCTTCTGACATGTTTCACCCCGCCTACAGGGCTTAAAATAGAGATGATAATCTTTATGATTATCCCTTTAAGGGGGAGCGAAATATGTCAGAGGAGCAAAGCCAGGAGATCAACCTGAAGACGTAGCTTTACCTCTCTATATAGTGGCTGGATTCCGGCGTGCAGCATTAGCACCTTCTGTCTTCCAATCAGTTTCAGCTAGCCTGGATGAGCTTGTTTGAACATCAGCACCCAATCTGTGCTTTGGACAGCAGTGGGAAATTATGCAGTGATTTGAGGGGCGCTCCAAGTTTTTGTTTATGGGTCATAATTAGTCAGAAAATGACTAAGTATGCTGAGCAAACATAAAGAAATCTGTGCAGTGTCTTCCTCCTCTCCATAAAGAACTGTAATCAGGAGGGAGGGAATTTTAAAGGGCTATGTTGTTTGACATTATTTATACTGTATATATGAGGTCTGTCCCGTAACTATCCAGCCATGTAATATGAAAAATAGAGCCATTTACAGAAGAAGATATAAGATAACACTGTACGTAAGACAGTGGCACATTGGGACCTCACATAGTTCTCCCAGCATCACTTCTGCTGTTCACAAAACTCTGCAACATCTTTTGTTGGAATCGACATCAGCTGCTTCATCTTCTTTTCCCAAATTTCATCGATGGCCTTAAATCTCTTACCTTTCAAAGAGAATTTTAGTTTTGTAAAAAGCCAGAAGTCACAGGGCTCCAAATCTGGGCTGTAGGGGGGGCTGAGTCACCCTCGTGATTTGATGTTTCAGCAAAATACTCAACGAGTATTGGGTTGACTGGGCCTTTGTTTCCACATCATAGCTGTAGAACCACAATTCATCTCAATGGTTATGACTTTCTTGAGGAAATCTTGGTCATTGGTAACGGTTTGAAGCAAGTTATTGACAACTGCAGCACAATGTTCTTTCTTCTCTGGTAGGAGAATCTGCAGAACAAATTTGGCCACAACACGTTTCATGCCAAGATTCGGTCAGTTGTCGATCTTTGTTGATTGGAGCCCATACATATTCCACATTCTTAGGTGTCCTGCTTGTTGCAGGCTTCCAGAACATGGATAACTTTCATCAGATTCTCAAACATCTTTAAAGCGTTTGTTCCAAACTTTTATTTGCACTGCACTCATTGCATCATCAGAGCTCAAGCTTAAAGTATTACTAAGCACAGAACCTGCATTCACTATATCTGGTCTCCCACAGTACACAGAACATGGAAATGCAATTATTTTTTTGCCTAGTCAGGAGTAAGGACCTACTTCCTTGCTGGGATCTCTCGTCCTGGCAAATTTTTTTAGCTAGAAATTTTTCTCCTGGTTTTTTTACTGTGAGATCTACAATCAACTGCTGGCCTGGGTGACGGGTTGGATAATCCACATCCAGTGGTCACCCCAGTCTGGCCAGCGAGCGCGTGCAGACCTTAGCTCCGCGCTAGACGGGGACAGGGGGCTGGCATGGGAGTTAAACGCCTCGCGACGTTGCATACGACCAGGTCTCGACCTGAGTCGCAGCGTTCCTCCTGGCCGACAGCCTCCCCATTTCCATGGGGAGGAGTTCTTCCTAAAGTGGTGCCTGCCTGGTTCCTGGTATGGTGAGCAGCTGGCCCCTCTTTCCCCCTGGAGGGTTTTAGGGTGGATGTGGGCCCCTTCTTGTCAGGCACCCCCTTTCATCTTTCCCCCATCCTACCCCACCCCCCTCCACCTATGCTGGGGCTGTGTGGGTGGTCTGGTCCACCTCCTGGGGTGGGGGCAGGGCGCTGTGCTGGCGATTTGAGCCAGAGGGATGCACCGCCGGCGACCAAACGATCGGCTGTGCGGGGGGGTAGTTGTACCTGGTGGGGGCTCCCTCCAGTGGCCCCCCTCCCCCTGTCCTGCCTGGGTCTGTCATTGAGGCCTAGGGATCCCTCCTGGGTCCCTGGGAGCCTCACTGGACCGCCATTTTTCTTTAACCTGTGTGTTTTTATGCACAGTGGCAACGTTTGTGTAGTTTGGGGGCCATTTTGTGGTGGTTTGCCAATGAAAATAGCGGCGGTCTATGACAGTGGAGCCCTGTGGGTGGCGATTTTGGTGGTGGGACCCCCTCCCCATCCCCTAGTGCTGACTCCTGGATCTTTTCACTTCCTGATCGCCGCACATGGAGTGCAGACTATCCTGGTGGCTTCAGGGTCCTGTTTCTGCTGGGTGGTGAGTCTGGGGGGGCTCTCTCCCTCTCTGCTAAGGTTTGCTTAGTGCTTGTGCCTGGCAACCTGGTGGTGCTGCCCCTTTGCAGTGTTTTATACTTTTTGTGGGGTCCCCCTGGTGACTCATGAAGTCTTTGGAGCACATCTCCCCACCTGACCCCCTCTCTAAGGCTGCTCTCAACCATCCATCGATGCACTGACGACGGTCCTGGAGTCCTTTGTGTCCCGGTTGGAGGTGATTTTTCACGCAAGGGGCTAGTAAAAAGCACCCTGGCCTTCCCCTGCCTCATCTGTCTCATTGGATCTTGAGTCTGATTCGGCCGCTGCGGATGTGGGTCACCCTGCTGGGTCTGCGACCATGCGCCCAGGATCCTCAGATGATTCCTCCACAAATGCAACCGCGCACAAAAAGGCGCTAGTGGATGTACTGATTGTATCTGTGTGTGAGACCTTGAAGATGGAGGACGCAGCGGTGACGGAGGCGCAGGTACCCTTTGGCACTTACAAGCCATCCAGAGCGGCAAATGTGTTTCCTTTCCCCGCCTATTTTGACAGAATTGTCGCTAAAGAGTGGGGGACAACCAAAGCGTCCCTTTGGGGTCCCTAAGCGATTTACTAGGCATTACCCCTATGAGGAGTCCCTTAAGAAGAAGTGGATTGTTCCACCGGAGGTGGACCCTTCAGTTTCCAGATTGAACAAGGCAACTATTAATCAGGTTGAAGAGTCCCCGGCCTTTAAAGATTTGACTGACAGGAAGGCGGAGGCTGTGGCCCGCAATATGTACACTCTGGCTGGTTCGGCAATGATGCCGATATTCACCATTGCCCTGGTGTCGCAAACTCTGACCGAGTGGGCTAAGCTTTTACACCGTGACCTAAAGGGAGAATAGCTCCCCCCTGCCTTTACTGAGCTGGAGGACCAGCTGGTCCAGGGGCTGCAGTTTATCTGTGATGACTCTTTGGATGCAGCTCCCCTAGTGGCTCAGCTCTCTGTTTCGGCATTGGTCCTTCGATATGTTTTTGGCTCAAATGCTGGTATGCGGAATGAGACTTCTAAAAAGGCCTTGACCTCCCCTTTCAAGGGGATCGCCTGTTTGGGGCTACCCTGGATGACATCATTAAAGGTCTCACAGGGGGAAAAAATACTTTTCTTCCTCAGGCTACTAAGGGCAAGGAACCTTGTCATAGATGTAGGTCTGCCTTCTTGGCTCATAAGAAGTTCTTTCGTCCCTCAGGGTCGACTGACAAAGGCTCGAAGCCTTTCAGGGCCTCTTCTGAAGGATCCAAACTAACCTGGTCTGGCAAGCCGAGAGCGGGCTTCTCCAGACCCGTGGACAAGGCTCCTTAAGCATGAAGGTGCGCCCTCACCCGTATCGGGGGGTGGGGAGACTTCTTCGTCAGTTTCCGGACCCGTGGACCTCCCTGGTGCAAGACAAGTGGGTCCACGAAGTTGTTCAGTCCAGCTACAAGATCAAGTTTTTCTAAATCTTCAGAAGTCTCCTAAGGTTCCGTCCACAAAGTTGGAATATCTGGGTCTGACTCTGGACTCGGCCTTAGCCAGAGTGTTCCTTCCTCTGGACAAACTCCAGAAATTGCAGGCTACAATTCGTCTCCTGCTTTCCAGCAGATGGTCATCCCTCCAGACTTCCATGCGGGTGCTGGGCCTGATGGTGTCTACCTTTTTGAGGCGGTTCCATACGAGGTCCCTGCAAAGGGAGATTCTGGCCAAATGGGACAAGACGCCACAGTCTCTGGACAATACGATCAGGCTGAGCCCCGTGGGGTCAGTATAATCTGCCAAGATTACACAGGATCGAGGCAGAAGGGATTCTGGTCATCTTAGTGGCTCCACACTGGCCTTGCTGGGCTTGGTACGCCAATCTGGTGCGGCTGGTCACTGACGTTCCTTGAAGCTTCTGCTGTCCCAAGGACCAATCTTCCATGCTGCTTTACAGTCGCTGGCTTTGACCGCTTGGCTGTTGAACGCCTGGTGCTGATGGAAAGAGGTTTATCTGAGTCAGGGATTCCAATGCTGTTAAAAGCTAGGAAATCTACTTCTAGGAAGATCTACCACCGTACGTGGTGTGAGTCTCTTGGGGTTCATCCTCGCTCCTTCTCGGTGGCTCGGATTTTGACCCTCCTTCAACAGGGTGTTGAACAGAATTTCAGAGTGTCTGACATTTAGTTCCTCTAGTGTAGTCACCGTTGCCGCCTTGGACCTCAATTTGGTGTTTTCGGTCCCCCAGAAGCCACCTTTTGAGAGTCTTTCGGAGATTCCCTTGCTTACGCTGTCTTAGAAGGTGGCATTTTTGATGGCTTTTACCTCTGCGTGCAGGGTGTCTGAATTGGCGGCATTATCCTGTTATTCACCTTACTTGGTGATTCACAGAGATAAGGTGGTTCTTTGCCACTGTCAGCAGTTCCTCCTAAGGTTATCTCCGATTTTAATTTGTATGAAGACATTGCGTTGCCTTCCCTGTGTCCCAGGCCGAAACATCCAAAGGAAGTTGCCTTGCATGCCTTGGATATGGTCTGGGCAATTAGGGTGTACCTGGCAGCTACAGAGTCTTTTAGGAAGTTAGATTCACTACTTGTACTCACGGATGGGCCTTGGAAACGGTTATCCGCTTCCTCTGCGACCATTTCCAGATGGATCAGACAGACGGTGTTTCAGGCCTATTCCATCAAGGGTCAGGTTCCTCCTTTCCCTGTCAAGACGCGCTCTACTCGGGGGCTCAGTGCCTCCTGGCCCTTTCATCATCAGGCGTTTGTGACGCAGTTTTGCAAGGCAGCCACCCGGTCGTCGGTGCAAACTTTTCACGAAGTTCTATAAAGTGGATGTGTTGGCATCTGCGGATGCTTCTTTTGGCCGCAAGGTTTTTCAGGCTGCTGCTTGGAGGACTTGATCCTCTTTGAGGGTGTATTGTTTGTTTCAGGTGGGCTCCAGTTGTTTTGGTTGAGCTCCTGTTGCCTGGTTGGCTAATGTTTAGCCTGGGGAATTTTTTTTGCTGTTTCCACCCCTCATGTTTAACACTGCTTTGGGACGTCCCAATGGTTATGAAGATCAGGAGCTGTGTCCGTCAATAAACGAAAGAGATAAAATTGGATTTTTGACTTACCATAAAATCCATTTCTCTGATGTTCATTGACGGACACAGCACCCACCCCTCTGTGGAGTTGTAATTCTTCTGACACTGCTTGTAACAAAACTGAGTACCTATAGCAGGGAGAGGGAGTATACCCCCTGGGACTGCCCATAGGTGTAGCCCGATTCTTTTTCTGCCTAGTCTCCTACTCTTGTAGGGGCAGTATAACCCAATGGTTATGAAGATCAGGAGCTGTGTCTGTCGATGAACATCAGAGAAATGGATTTTACGGTAAGTGAAAAATCCAATTTTTCTCATCAGCAGTAAATAGCAGCCTTGTGACTTGTATTAGTTCCTAGTAAAGCTTGTAGGAGGAGTTTTCATTCTTCCCTGATGCTCAGTCTGGACAGTGCTGATTGGCCCTCTGCTGATTACATGCACTCTCGCAAGAATAAAAAAAACAACTCTAGCAATACACACTAGACTGAGCACGTGCAACCCGTCCCCTGGCTCTGTAAATATCAGGTTTTTTGGAGACCGTAAAAGAGGAGGAGGATCAGAGAGACAGGATCAAACAGCTTTTATACACAATGCAAAGGATTAACCCCTTAGGTTCCACAGTGAGTATAACCAGAATGCTTTACTGCATATACAGACTTGTTTTACTGTGTCGATTTAGTAACACTTTAACACAAAGTTTGATGCAGATTCATTGCTCTACTCGCTTAGTCATTTTGAATGCCATAGCCACACAGTACATATGTTCACTCAACGGCTACTAGCGTCCCTACTGACTAGTACAGTGAAGTCGTCATTGTTAAAACATGCGCATTCCAGTCCACTCTCCTTGGCTGCCAGGTTACATTGATGTCGTGGAAAAAGTTATCGTTTATATTAGCAAAGGCTGGACTTTTTCCCGGACAGACCTTATGTATTATATAATAATTTGGTTTGTGTCATCTGAGCTTCTTTCACTTATTTCAGAAAAAAGACTGTAACATAATATTTAGCAGTGCGTTTGTATTATGCGAAACTTATATCTTGTGTTGTCTCTATACCTACAGCGAGGAGAGGTGTTGGTGTTGCTGGAACAAACAGATAACAGTCACATCCATTGCCAGAAAGGTGGTGTAACAGGGGATGTTAAAGTCACCAACGTGAAGATCATAACTCCACTAGATGACAGTGTGGAAAACCGAGAGAAAGTAAGCACCACCCTAAAATAATACGTTTTGGTTGAACCCCTTCACACTGACTGTACACAAATATGCCGTATGGCGCGCTCCCAGCACAGTGACCGGGACATCTGATTCCAGGTAACCTGATCGCTGTGATAGCCTCTGATTGGCTATCACAGTGATCAGTCACTGTGAAGCCTGCCCCTGTGTTTTCTGTCTCTGTTAATGGACAAGACGGATACATTGTACTCTGAGAAAGAAAAAAGTGTGTAGAAAAAAAATAAAAAATACCTAGATCAAGGTTTTAGGTAGGTCAGCTCCAGGGTTAGTATTTGGGTCAGGGTCCATGTTTTTTTAGACAGGATTTTTGTTGTCTCTGGGCTGTACTACGGGTACAAACAACTAACATACACACGTGGTATCGCTGTGATTGTCAGGAGCAGCAGAATTTATTTTGGGATTTTCTTTGGTGGTAGTAGCAATAAATTTACACTAATTTTTATTTATTTTTTTAATTTTAAACGTTTTTTTTTTTATACTATTTGGGGCCAGTTTTATTAGATGATAATAAAAAAAATCAGGAGATATCCATTACCATTTACCACCAAATGAAAGCCCAATTTGCCCTGAAAAAAACCTAGTATAAGCCACCTGAGTGCACAAAGTAGTTGTGATGTGTATATATCTGGGCTAATTGATGATAAATGGGTAAAGAGGGAATAGTTAGGATAGGTATGCATGTCCATGTTCTGGTCTTTATTTGGGCTTCATCTATGATATTTGGGAGTAGATCAGACTATGCAGGGATCTTGCTGAAAAATCTTTGTGACAACCATTGATCTATTCCTAGTGATGTAAAAGGGAGGTGCTCATCACACACACACACACTTTTCAATGTATTCACCTGTCAGTTGAGCAGCAAAAAAAAAAAAAATCAGGGTGAGACTTGTTGGGTTTGAGAGTGGGTCCTCCAGTATGTGTGTGTATCTATATATCTGTATCTATATATATATATATATATATATATATATATATATATATGTGTGTATATATATATATATATATATATATATATATATATATATACACAGTATCTCACAAAAGTGAGTACACCCATCACATTTTTGTAAATCTTTTATTATACCTTTCTATGTGACAACACTGGAGATATTACACTTTGCTACAATGTAAAGTAGTGAGTGTACAGCTTGTATAACAGTGTTAATTTGCCATCCCCTTAAAATAACTCGACATACAGCCATTAATGTCTAAACCACTGGCAACAAAAGTGAGTACACCCCTAAGTGAAAATATCCAAGTTGGGCCCAATTAGCCATTGTCCCCCCCCCCCCCCCCCGCTGTCATGTGACTCATTAGTGTTACAAGGTCTCATGTGTCAATGGGGAGCAGCTGTGTTAAATTTTGTGTTTATTGCTCTCATTCTTTCATACTGGTCACTGGAAGTTCAACATGGCAAAGAACTCTGAGGATCTGAAAAAAAGAATTGCTGCTCTACATAAAGATGGCCTTCACTATAAGAACATTGCCAAGACCCTGAAACTGAGCTGCAGCACGGTGGCCAAGACCATACATCGGTTTAACAGGACAGGTTCCACTCAGAACAGGCCTCGCCATGGTTAACCAAAGAAGTTGAGTGCACCTGCTCAGCCTCATATCCAGAGGTTGTCTTTGGGAAATAGACATATGAGTGCTGCCAGCATTGCTGCAGAGGTTGAAGGGATGGGGAGGGGGTCAGGCTGTCAGTGCTCAGACCATACGCCGCACACTGCATCAAATTGGTCTGCATGGCTGTCGTTCCAGAAGGCAGCCTCTTCTAAAGATGATGCACAAGATACCCTGCAAAGAGTTTGCTGAAGACAAGCAGACTAAGGACATGGATCCCAGGGCAGAGAATGCAGCAGAGACCCCTGGTGTCTCCCCCGCTACCCTTACTCTGTAAGGGTCCTGGGATAGTGTGTGTCCTGCCCTGGTAGTCTGGAGGGGCCCCAGTGTAGGAGACCCCTAGGTGCATGCCCTGCTGTTTGCAGTGTGGGTATAGTGCAGGGGGTCCAAGTGCAGAGACCAGTGCAGAGTGCACAGCAGATTCTCCCCCTAAACATGTGTCCAACCTTCAGGGAGGTTCCCCTTGCAGAGGGTGCAGCGTTGCAGAGGGTGCAGGAAAGATCCTTGCAGCATGCTTTAGTGTTTGTGATGGTGGCCATTTTCCCTTAGTCTGGCTGGTCTCTGGTTGGCGGCCATGTTTGTGTAGCCAGATAATGTCACGTGGGCCATTTTCCCTTAGTCTGGGAGATGCTGGAAACAACTGAAGCCTTGTGGGGATGCCAAAGCTCCTTCTCTTCTTCCTTCGTTTCCTCTTCCTGTGCCCAGGACATATGAACAGGGAATAGCGTCAATGATGATGCGGGGTTCGAATTATCGGCGTTCCTCCGGTCAGTAGGGTGAGTCTTTGGGGTTCCCTGTTATCTCTCGCTCTGCTGATAGATACCCTGAGCCTTGAGGGGATCCTTTAGTAGTGCCAAAAGATTGTTTTTGTACTGCAAGGTCTTCCTTTCCTTATAGAGCCTCAGGGTCACTTCTCCCCCCACTGACCCCCTCATGAAGGTGGCAGGTCCCTCACTAACGGCAGTCCTGTAGTCCTTCGTGTCTCGGGTGGAAGTGGCCTGTGGGCAAAGGCCCAGGAGGAAGCATCCCCTACCTTCCCCTGCTCAGGCTGTCTCATCTGATTCTGATGCCGCCTTGGATTCGCCCCGTCCAGGGGGATTTATATTCGCACCCCCTGATCCATCCGATAGTGAGGATGATTCCTCCATGGTCACAGCAGTGAATTACGCACTTATCACTGCAGTGTATGAGACTTTAAAAATGAAGGATGTGGCAGATGTAGCCACGGATATGGCTGTGTTGTTTAGTACGCACAAGTCGCATCGTACTCCAAAGGTGTTTCCTTACGTGCCTTATTTTGACAGGTTTTCTTTTAAGGAATGGGAACAACCAAAATTACCCTTTTGTGGGCCCCAAACATTTTGCTGTACGTTACCCTTTTGAGGAGTCCCTTTTAAAAAGGGGAATAGTCCACCAGTGGTGGGCCCTCCAGTTTCCAGGTTAAATAAAGCAACCATGATACCAGTAGAGGAATCCCTGTCCTTTAATTCTATGCATTAAGATAAAAAACCTTCTGTGTGCAGCAGCCCCCCTTCCCCTCAGCCGCTCTAATACTTACCAGAGCCCCATCTCGATCCAGCAATGTTGCACGAGAGCCTAGACTATCCAGGACGCTCCCTACTGATTGGCTGAGATATATATATATATATATATATATATATATATACACACACACAAAAGTGAGTACCCCCCCTAACCTTTTTGTAAATATTTTATTATATCTTTTCATGTGACAACACTGAAGAAATGACACTTTGCTACAATGTAAAGTAGTGAGTGTACAGCTTGTAGAACAGTATAAATTTGCTGCCCCCTCAAAATAACTCCACACAGCCATTATGTCTAAACTGCTGGCAACAAAAGTGAGTGCACCCCTATGTCAACATGTCCAAATTGGGCCCAAAGTGTCAGTATTTTGTGTGGCCACCATTATTTTCCACCACTGTCTTAACCCTCTTGGGCATGGAGTTCACCAGAGCTTCACAGGTTGCCACTGATGACATCACGGAGCTGGTGGATGTTAGAGATCTTGCGCTCCTCCACTTTCTGTTTGAGTATGCCCCACAGATGCTCAATAGGTTTTAGGTTTGGAGACCTACTTGGCCAGTCCATCACCTTTACCTACAGCTTCTTTAGCAAGGCAGTGGCCATCTTGGAGATGTGTTTGGGGTCGTTATTATGTTGGAATACTGCCATGCGGCCCAGTCTCCAAAAGGAGGGAGGCGATGCTCTGCTTCAGTATGTCTCAGTACATGTTGACATTTATGGTTCCCTCAATGAACTGTAGCTCCCCAATGCCCTAGGCCATGACACTCCCACCAACATGCTTGACTGTAGGCAAGACACACTTGTCTTTGTACTCCTCATCTGGTTGCCGCCACACATGCTTAGCACCATCTGAACCAAATAAGTTTATCTTGGTCTCATCAGACCACAGGACATGGTTCCAGTAATCCATGTCCTTAGTCTGCTTGTCTTCAGAAAACTGTTTGTGGGCTTTCTTGTGCATCACCTTTAGAAGAGGTTTTCTTCTGGGACAACAGCCATGCAGACCAATTTGATGCAGTGTGTGGCGTATGGTCTGAGCATTGACAATCTTACCCCACACCCCCTACATCTCTGCAGCAATGCTGGCAGCACTAATTTGTCTATTTCCCAAAGACAACCTCTGGTTTGATGCTGAGCACGTGCACTCAGCTTCTTTGGTCGATCATGACGTGGCCTGTTCTGAGTGGAACCTGTCCTGTTAATCCGCTGTATGGTCTTGGCCACCGTGCTGCAGCTCAGTTTCGGGGTCTTGGCAATCTTCTTATAGCCTAGGCCAGTGATGACAAACCTTGGCACCCCAGATGTTTTGGAACTACATTTCCCATGATGCTCATGCACTTTTTAGTGTAGTTGAGCATCATGGGAAATGTAGTTCTAAAACATCTGGGGTGCCAAGGTTTGCCATCACTGGTAGGCCATCTTTATGTAGAGCAACAATTCTTTTTTTTCATATCCTCAGAGTTCTTTGCCTTGAGGTGCCATTTTGAACTTCCAGTGACCAGTATGAGAGAGTGAGAGTGATTAACACCCAATTTAACACACCTGCTCCCCATTCACACCTGGGACCTTGCAACACTGAGTCACATGACACCAGGGAGGGAAAATGCCTAAATTGGGCCCAATTTGGACATTTTCACTTGGGGGTGTACTCACTTTTGTTGCCAGCGGTTTAGACATTGACTGTGTTATTTTGAGGGGACAGCAAATTTACACTGTTACACAAGCTGTGCACTCACTACTTTACATTGTAGCAAAGTTTCATTTCTTCAGTGTTGCCACATAAAAAGATATAGTAAGATTTATACATAAATGTTAGGGGTGTACTCACTTTTGTGAGATACTGCGTGCGTGTGTAGGTGTATATGTATGTATGTATGTATAAGTGTGTGTGTGTGTATATATGTGTGTATATATATATATATATATATATATATATATATATATGTGTGTGTGTGCGTATTCAGGTAGATCGCATAAAATTTGAATAACATCAAAAAGTTAATTCATTTATTTCAGTAATTTAATTTGAAAAGTGAAACCTATTTTAGTGAACACCCAAAATCAAACAAAGGATTTTTAATACAGAAATGTTGGCTTACTGAAAAGTATGTCCATGTACAGTATAGTATGCACTCAATACTTGGTCGGGGCTCCTTTTGCATGAATTTCTGCATCAATGCAGCGTGGCATGGAGGCGATCAGCCTGTGGCACTGCTGAGGTGTTATGAAAGCTCAGGTTGCTTTGATAGTGGCTTTCAGCTCATCTGCATTGTTGGGTCTGGTGTCTCTCATCTTCCTCTTGACAATACCCCACAAATTCTCTATGGGGTTTGGGTCAGGCAAGTTTGCTGGCCAATCAAGCACAGTGATACCATGATCATTAAACCAGGTATTGGTACTTTTGGTAGTGTGGGCAGGTGCCAAGTCCTGCTGGAAAATGAAATTAGCATCTCCATAAAGCTGGTCAGCAGAGGGAAGCATAAAGTGCTCTAGAATTTCCTGGTAGAGGGCTGCGCTGACTTTGGATAAAACACAGCGGACCAACACCAGCAGATGACATGGCTCCCAAATCACCACTGACTGTGGAAACTTCACACTCGTGCAACTTGGATTCTGTGCCTCTCCACTCTTCCTCCAGACTCTGGGACCTTGATTTCCAAATGAAATGCAAATATTTTTCCACAGTCAGTGATGATTTAGGGAGCCATGTTATTTGCTGGTGTTGGTCAAAAGTCAGCGTAGCCCTCTACGAGGAAATTCTAGAGCACTCTGCTAACCAGCTTTATGGAGATGCTGATTTCATTTTCCAGCAGGATTTGGCTCCTGCCCACACTGCCAAAAGTACCAATACCTGGTTTAATGATCATGGTAAGCCAACGATTCTGTATTAAAAATCCATCTTTTATTGTTCTTATGTAATAATCTAATTTTCTGGGATATTGAATTTTGGATTTTCACTAGCTGTAAGCCAAAATCCTCAAAATTAAAAGAAAGAAATGCTTGAAATATATCACTCTGTGTGTAACGCATCTATATAAAATATATGATTTCACTTTTTTGAATTGATCTACTAAAATAAAATAAAAATTTGATGATGATATTCAAATTTTATGACATGCACCTGTATAAGATAAAATTTGTTTTTTTTGTTTTTGAATGGCTACAGATAATTGTGACACAAGTTGAAGTTTTTAGTATATTTTTTCTTGGGTTGTTAGGGGGGCCGATATAGAGCACCATGCACATAATTTATGGTGTGTACCCAATTACCTGCAGGGGGCTGCCTCTGCTAAAAATCTTCCCTGCTGTGCCCCCTCCAAAAAGCTGTCACTGCCACTGAGAAAAGTTGCGCCAACTGCAAGCCTGTTTCTGCTCTCTCCGCCATCCACACAACTGCTACTAATATGGTCCCACAATGCATCGTGTTCTCTGAATGAGCAGGGGACATCCTGTCTTTCAACTGCTTCTACGTCATTCACAGAACGCAATGCATTTTAGAAAAATATTACAAGGAGTTCTGTGAATATCAGAGGAAGCAGAAGGGGGTAGGTGAGCACCGCAACTCTGTAGCAGCACCGCTGTTAATGCACACAGAGCTTGATGTATCCAGCAGCTATGAAGAAGGCACTGTATGGAAGATTTTTAGCAGAAGCAACTGCCTGCAGGTAATGGGATATAATTTGTATAATGCTCTTAAACCCCCCCCCCCCCCCAAATAAATAAAATGTAAATCTCAGTTTTAATGAGGATACCGTATCTGGGGGCTCTACTAGTTATCTTTTAAATATAATTATAACTTACGAGGCACAGAACTGGGAACACACAAGTTTCAGAAAGCTCTAGGCTTTGAGAATGCCAGACAATTAACAGTATTACTAGTATTTTACAGTTATAGTAGCTGAATATTAAATGTTGCTTTATGGCTCTTCCCTTCCTAGGATGTGCTGCCTAGAATGGAGGACAGCCATACTCCTCATGCACTAGTGTTACATGACTATGCAGGAGGTAAGTAAAGTACTTTGTTATATGCTGTTCAGTCATACAAATTTAGAAAAAAAAAAATCTTTCTATCAGTTGGTTGGGCTGTCTGTCAATTTTTAATCTATCATTTGTTTTTAACCATTACACTTGACTGTAATTGTTTTGTGTTGTGAAGGCCATGGTGTTCAATTATTGACAAAATCAAGTGGTTGATTCTAAAGGCATAAGGTTTTTTTTACCTTAAAGCGGTTGTAAAGGCATAAGGTTATTTACCTTAATGCATTTTCTGCATTAAGTTAAAAAAAAACCTTCTGTGATCAGCTCCTCCCTTTCCCAAGCCCCCCCTAAATACTTACCTAAGCCCAATCTTGATCCAGCACTGTGCCTCTCTCTCTCCATGTGGACAAGGAGGCAGAAGTGAGAGCCATTGGCTCCTGCTGCGGTCAATCAAATTGAGTAAGGAGAGGGCAGTGCCGAACCCCTTGTGTGTGTGTGTCAATAGATGCACTACTCCCAAGAGGCTTGCTATGGGGCAATCGAAAGGGAGGAGGACCCCAGAAGAGGATCAGAGCTGCTCCGTGCAAACCCATTGCACAGAGCAGATAAGTATGACATGTTGGTTATTTAAAAAAAAATGTGTATCTGATGGAATGAAATCAAATATGGAATGGAAAATTTGCATATTGTTCCTTGTCTAGTCTAACTGTAATATTTATTACATTTCCCTGACTTATATTCTACCTTTTGTAAATCAGATGTTCATGGACACTTTTTGTACTTATGGATAAGTTTGAAAAAAAAAAAATGTATCTGAATCGTTTCAATGCATTCTATACATTAAGGTAAAAATGCTTCCAGTATTCGACCCCCCCCCCCCCCCCCCAAATACTTACCTGGCCCGTTTTTCGATCCAGCACTGTGAATTGTAGAATTGCTGCTCCCCCTCTCACTGTCTCCTCACAGGCACAGAGTAGGCAGCGGGAGCCATTTGCTCCTGCTGCTGTCAATCAAATCCTGTAAGAAGGGAGCAGGGGACAGAGCCGAATTATGCCATGTGTGTCTATGTACACACACAGCTCACACACAGCTCCCATAGCAAGCGCATGCTATGAGCGCAGACACAGAAGAGGAGGAGCCAAGGGTGCAAGCTAGATTACACCTGAAGAAGCGGGTTGGGGCTGCTCTGTGCAAAACCATTGCACAGAGCATGTAAGTATAACATGTTTAATATTTTAATAAAAAAAAAAAAAAGCTGAGCCTTTGCAACTGCTTTAAGTAAGGAGTATTTCACTAAGCAAACTGCCCACCTCTGACCTAGAAGGTGACAAGTGTAAGGAAGAATGTAGACAGCAAAAAAACGTACAAGCAATGCTTTATAGTTTGAACATCACAATAATCAGGCTGTCTGTGAACTCCATGTGAGGGTGCTAACAGGCACCTATAGCAGTTGCAAATACAATGGCAACTCCTGATGTAGAATGATGGATTCAGTCATCTGCTGATATTTTCCCACTTTTTGTTCAGCCTGTTTGTGGCTGGTATTGTTAGCTACTTAACCACCAAAAGCGCATCAGTTGATATAAGAGCTGTTACTATTGGCTATATATGGGTACCTTAAAGTGGAACTATACACCACTTGTTCTCCAACGCTGCGATCCCCTGGAGCTCCCTGCCGGCCACTAACATCTTCAGCCTGGTGGCTTCCACTCCTGCACGTGTGCGGGAGTTCAGTCATCTTGACATCGCCAAAATTCTTACACTAAGCTGTCTTGTGCTAACAGACGTATTTTTGTAAATGTTTAGAACATGAAGATGACCTAAGTCTGAGCTCAGGGGAGATTGTATACCTGCTGGAGAAGGTAGACAAGGAGTGGTACAGAGGAAAGTGTAAAGGAAACACTGGTATATTTCCTGCCAATCACATCAGAGTTGTGGTAAGTGATTACATTGGGCTGCTTTGGGATACAGTAATATAGGTATACAGTAGCAGGCTGCACTTTTGTCTCAAATTGTGGAACATTTATCAATTCTGTCTCATAGCCAGGACATGCTAAACGGCAGCAGTGAGACAATTTTAAGACAATATGAGACAGAAGTATCATTCACTGATTCCTCGCTCCGCTGCTCTTAAGTACCACTAAATTAAACCTGCTCCTGACAACTACTTAATAGTCTGTCTGTGTGTGAGGTAAAATCTTTCTCACAGGCATGGCGACTAAACTTAAGAAAACGCGGGACTCTTGGATCACCAATTACTATCGGTGAATTTTGATTGCCTCCTAATAGATCTTTGAACTCTTGAGCCAACTCTGGGTTAGCAGACCATGGCTTAAAGACAAAACCCTAAGGTGTTCATCCTTCCCTACTTCCCCCTTCTGCTACCTTCCAACCTATCCTGCTCTATTCTCTTCTTTTGCCTTGTTTCCTCTTAGATAATAGGTCATTGTTCCTTTATTCTGACAATGGCAACCTCAAAAAACTGCATCATATTACACTTTGTGATACCACTACCCTGGCTATACTACTAGATGACTATACATTAAATACATCATATTACACTTTGTGATACCACTACCCTGGCTATACTACCCGATGACTATACATTAAATGCATCATATTACACTTTGTGATACCACTACCCTGGCTATACTACCCGATGACTATACATTAAATGCATCATATTACACTTTGTGATACCACTACCCTTGCTATACTACCAGATGACTATACATTAAATACATCATATTACACTTTGGGATGCCACTACCCTGGCTATACTACCTGATGACTATACATTAAATGCATCATATTACACTTTGGGATGCCACTACCCTGGCTATACTACCTGATGACTATACATTAAATGCATCATATTACACGTTGTGATACCACTACCCTGGCTATACTACTAGATGACTATACATTAAATGCATCATATTCCACTTTGTGATACCACTACCCTGGCTATACTACCCGATGACTATACATTAAATACATCATATTACACTTTGAGATGACACTACCCTGGCTATACTACCTGATGACTATACATTAAATGCATCATATTACACTTTGAGATGCCACTACCCTGGCTATACTACCTGATGACTATACATTAAATGCATCATATTACACGTTGTGATACCACTACCCTGGCTATACTACCAGATGACTATACATTAAATGCATCATATTACACTTTGTGATACCACTACCCTGGCTATACATTAAATGCATCATATTACAGTTTGTGATACCACTACCCTGGCTATACTTCCAGATGACCATACATTAAATGCATCATATTACACTTTGTGATGCCACTACCCTGGCTATATACTACCAGATGACTATACATTAAATGCATCATATTACACTTTGTGATACCACTACCCTGGCTATACTACCTGGTGACCATACATTAAATACATCATATTACACTTTGTGATGCCACTACCCTGGCTATATACTACCAGATGACTATACATTAAAAGTTTCTAAGGAACCATTTTTGTTTTTATGCTATACTCTGTACACTTTCCTAACTAATATACTAATACAAATATTGAAAGATAATCTGCCACATCTTCAGTGGTAAATAATTTGCAGACCTATGCAAATCTGTCTCGGTTGGTTGCCCGGGATTACAGGCGCAGGGGACAGGCGCAGGGGTCACAATACACCTAAAAACTGTTGCATGGAATCTGCTAATTGACAGGCAGCCTGATTTGCAGCTACTTTTGTCACAAATATGCTTGATAAATGTCCCTCTTTGACAGTTTGTGTAAACATTAGTGAAAGTGTCAGTTTTGTCTTCAGTAATCTGCACTGACAGTTGAAATTTGGTTTTTATGGTCACCATGCTGTCCTCATTTTTCTCCAGTTTTATGGATGAGATGTAACCTGTCAGCATTGGCTGTGCCTGCCAAGACACTGTGGGGTTGAATTACTAAAACTGGAGAGTGAAAAATGTGGTGCAGCTGTACCTGGTAGCCAATCAACTTGTATCCCCAGTTTGAACAATTAAGCTTTGGCAAAAAAATGGAAACTGGTTTCTATGCAGAACTGCACTAGATTTTGCACTCTCCAGTTTTAATAAATCAACCTCTGTGGGTCATTTTCAGAAAATAAGTGTACATATACAAAAATATTGATTACACATAGGAAGACAAACCTTTTATAAAGTAAACCTTTTTTTAAATCCTGGAACATATACATTGATTAGAGAGGATTAGCCATATTACAGGAAGACCAGTTATGAGAGGCTTATGTAGGTTGCCACTGCTGACCATCTTCAGAAAATGCTAGTTTGGTTGTCCACCTAATCCTCAATACTTTCAGTCACTGACCCAGAAAGCGTATGCAACAAGTGAAGTCCTCTCCTGAGCTGCATACTTTTCCAAGATCAATGATTTAGAAAATGTTAAAGCTAAGAGGTCAGCAAGACTTCCAGATAACTAGAATTGCAGTAGAAATTCCCAGTACCACCTTCTAGCTGGAATCCAACAATCACAGTATTGAAAGTTTATTGCTCTCCAGTGCAATCATGGTATTATTATGTATGGACTATTGGCAAGAACCTCATTATGTATTGTAAACATAAAGTATATTTATCATGTAAAAAAAGTACAGGTTTTTAGTCATAATGACCTTATGAAGAAGTGTAAAATAAGCAGCACTAAGCATTATAGCTGTCGTTTTTATGTAATGCACTGCCCTCTGCTGGCTGCAGTGTACAGAAAGTAACATTGACATACATACTGTGTCTCCATCTTATTCCCAAGGTTGATGTTCCAGAAAAGTTCAATCCCAAGAGACACTCCTCAGCATCTATCGTAAAGTAAGCTGTTTTTTTCAGTTGTCTATTTAGTAAACTATTCAGGAGCCAATAAATGTTCTAACAAAAAGCGTCCTCATTTAACCCAGAGAGAGTGATTGCTTCTCATCACTAATATGTGTTTATTTCTTCCAGGGGCCCACGGTGTGTGGCACGATTTGAATTCATAGGTGATCAGAAAGATGAATTGAGCTTTAGTGAAGGCGATACAATTGTCCTCAAAGAATACATGAATGATGAATGGGCTAAAGGGGAGCTACGAGGACACACAGGGATCTTTCCAATCAATTTTGTTGAAATTCTAGAAGACTTACCATCCAAGACATCCGGTAATTATGTAGTGTATTGAACATGGTTATTTTTTAAAAGGAAAAAATGGCTTGCTGCGGCTCTTTGGAGTAAGAATGCTTGCATGACTTTGCCACACGTTTATTACCCTTTTAATGTATTAAGGCAGTGAGAAAGCAATCCTAATGATCCAAGGTAAGTAACACCTAGCAAATAGATGTCAACATTCATCAGTTTAGTTTAACCACTTGCCAACCAACCGCCGTACATATACTGCGGCAGGTTCCCTTGAAACTACATACCCTTATGTCGCTTCGCAGGAGTGTGCCCATTCGCCAGAGGGGAAGCTGATTTGCGGGGCCGGCGGCCGCGATTGCCGCCAGCCACCCGCGATCGCTCTCTATGGAGACAGAACAGTGGTCTGCCGTTGTAAATACAGCAGACTGCTGTTCTGTCAGCAATGAACACAGGGCTCCTGTGTTCGCTACATAAGTCCATTCCCCACACAGTTGGAAAGTACCCTCTAGGGACACATTTAACCCTTTGATCGCCCCTTGTGTTTTCTCCTTCTCTGCCAATGTCATTAGTGCAGTAAAAGTGCATATATTTAGCACTGATTACTGTAGTTATGTCACTGGTCCCCCCCAAAAGTGTCAAAAATGTCAATTAGGTGTCCAATCTGTCTGCCGTAATGTCGCAGTCCCGCTAAAAATTGCTGATCAGCGCCATTACTAGTAAAAAAAAAAAAAAATTACATAAATCTTTCTCCTAGTTTGTAGACGCGATAACTTTTATGCAAACCAATCAATATACTCTAATTAGGATTTTTTTTACCAAAAATATGTAGCAGAATACAAATTGGCCCTAAAATTATGAAAACATTTTATTTTTACATTTTTTATTGGGAATGTTCTATAGCAGAAAGTGAAAAATATATATATTTCTTTTTTTCAGATTTGTCACAATTTTTTTGTTCATAGCACAAAAAAATTAAAATTGCAGAGGTGATCAAATACCACCAAAAGAAAGCTATATGTTATTTGGGTAGAGCGTCGCACTATCGCGCAATTGTCAGTTTAAGTAATGCAGTGCTGAATCGCAAAAAATGGCCTGGTCATTAAGGGGGAAAACCTTCCGGTCCAGAAGTGTTTAAAAACAATTAAGGATGATTGTTGATTGGTTTGCATGGAATCTAGTCTTCTGTTTTATTATGCCATATAAACTGTCTTGACAACCTAGTTGCAGCTTTTGTTTTACATCAGGGACTGCTTGACTTATCCTGCTCTTTTCCCATTTGTTCCTCCTAGATGTTCGGGATTCACATAAGATTAAATTGTCTGGATTATCATCACAGGTATGTGGTTTGTGCTCCCCACAAAACCTAGATTAACGAAGGTAATATTGAGGTGTTCTCACACAGACCCAAATGGTTATGCAATAAAATTCAAGGTTTTACATGGTTGTGAGGTCAAACGTTGTATGTTGCCATAACTTCACTCTACCACCGCGGCTCGTTTAACCACTTGTCGACCGTCCCACGCAGATTTATGGTGGCAGAGCAGCTCAGCTGCGCATAATCATGTAGATCTATGTGATTATACGCATGCAGTCTCGGCAGCGCGCGCTCTGCCAAAGTCATGCTCCTGCTGTGTTTAGACACAGCGGGAGCCAGACCGAGGGAGGAGCGGGCACGATCGCCGCCGGCCTCCTGTAATCTTCACAGAAACTGACAGAGGAGCCGCCTGCCTATGTAAACAAAGCAGGCGGCTCTTCTGCCACACAGGCACAGAGAGATCTTGTGTTTCAGCTAAGCTAAAACCCCG
The DNA here is from genome assembly GCF_965119305.1 of Pelophylax lessonae. NCBI lineage: Eukaryota > Metazoa > Chordata > Amphibia > Anura > Ranidae > Pelophylax > Pelophylax lessonae. The sequence continues at coordinate 668,926,514 of NC_138768.1, read as the reverse complement.
ATCTCTCTTTGCTTGTCACAGAGCCCTCCCCCACAGTTAGTAAGCACAAATAGGCATACATTTAACTCTTTGATCACCCCCAGTGTCATTTATACAGTAACAGTGCATATTATTTAGCACTGATTACTGTACTAATGTCCCCAAAAAGTGTCAAAAATGTCAGTTAGGCCGATCTGTCAGCCGCAATGTTGCAGTCCCGCTAAAAATCGCTGATTGCCGCCATTACTGATAAAAACAAAAATAGTAAAGTCCAAAAATCTATCCCGTAGTTTGTAAACGCTATAACTTTTGCGCAATTTAATTAAAATACGCTTTTTGGGGTTTTTTTTTTTTTAACCAAAAATATGTAGCAGAATACAAATTGGCCTAAACTGATGAAAAAAAAATAGATTTGTTTGAATTTTTTTATTGAGAATGTTTTATAGCAGAAAGTAAAAAATATCGTGGGGTTTTTTTTTTTGTGCTTTTTTTTTTCAATATTGTCGCTCTTTTTTTGTTTATAGCGCAAAATCTAAAAACCGCAGAGGTGATCAAATACCACCAAAAAAAAGCTCTATTTGTGGGGAAAAAAGGACATTAATTGTATTTGGGTACAGCATTGCACGACTGCGCAATTGTTAGTCAAAGCCACGCAGTGCCAAATCGCACAAAAAGGTCTGGTTATTAAGGACTCTTTCACACACTGAGTCCGCCAGGCGGACTCCGTTTGTATTCAGCGGGGGATCGATCCGCCAATCCCCCGCTGAGCAGGCGGATGGCAGCTGTGTCTCTGCGCTGTGTGCGAAGACACAGCTGTCAGGTCCCCGCTCTTCTCTATGGGGAAATCTAATGGGAACGGACCGTCTGTTTTTCTCATCGCTGGACGGATGGAAAATAGGGTTTCTCTGTCGCTCATTGACAGACGCAGTCCTCTTGATTAATATCAAATTGGGTTATACTGCAGGAGTAGGACACTAGGCAGAAGGAAACCTTCTGGCCACACCTTAGGGGCAGTCCCAGAGGGTATATCCTCTCTCTCCCTGCTACAGGATGTCAGTTTTTTTCTGTCTAGTTAGGAGTAAGGACCTAAGTTCCTTGCTGGGATCTTTGGTCCTGGCAAGATTTTTTAGATAAACATTTTTTTAGGCAGCTTTTTTTCTCCAGTTGTTCCTGTGAGATCTTCAAGCAAGTATGCTGAAACTGGGCGACGGGCTGGACGTTGAGATCCAGTGGTCACCCCAGTCAGCCTACGAGCGCGTGCAGGCCCTAGCTCCGCACTGGGTCGGCCGCGACATAGTCCCACTGGACGGGGACTGACCCTGCGAGTTAAACGTCTCGCCGGGACGCCGATGACCAGTTGGTAACTGAGTCACGGCGTCCGTATTGGTCGACAGCCCCCCCACCTCGGTGGAGAGGGGTTCTGTCAGGAGTTGGCGCCCGCCTGTTCCGGTATGGTGAGTAAAATGTTCCCCCTCTCCCCCTGACGGGTTTGTGGGTGGACGCGGGCCCCTCCCTGGGATGATCGGACCCTCATGATCCTGGATCCCCCCTCTATCCTATAACAGGTCACAGATCCCCCTTTTTGAGGGTGATTTGGTGAATAAGAACCAGGGGGCTTGGTTTGGGAGCTGACGATCCGAAGTCACTGTATGAGTGGGCACTGTAAAGGGACCATGACTGAAGTCAGTGGCTGGCATTACTGTTAGGATGGCCATGTAAGAGGGTGATATGATCCTACCTGATACATAAGGTTGCAATGCCTAGACTACCGCCATCCGCCGCCGCCATCTTCCCGCAGGCCGCACACCTCCCGCAGGCCGCACAGGCCGATGCCTGCCTTCCGCAGGCCGCAGGATGTAGCAGTCGCTGCCATCTTTCCACAGAGGCCGCCGCCATCCTCCCGCAGGTCGCGCGGGGCCGCCATCTTGGCATAGCCTCGTGTCTCCAGCATGGGGGTGGCCGTTTTGGAGATGACCAAGCTACCTCGAGGAGTAGCATGGGAAGCGCCGGAAGGCGTGGAAGGGGCGGAACCGCCTCCTTTACCCGGGAAAACGATCCAAAAGACTTCCTGTCTGTAAGAGACAGCGCTGAGAGCAGGTTGGTGAAACTTCTGTGCATTAGGTGGTGAGCCCTTGGGGTCTCTCTCTCTCTCTCTGTGGGGTCCAAAGCAGGTAACACTGAGGGGCGCTGTTGCGCTGGGGGATTACAAAAAAAAAAAATGTTTTTTTCTTTGCAATTATTTTTTGTTTGCTGGCAAGTGTCTTGAATAATCATGGACCCTGCCACACATGTATCCCCACCTGATCCCCTCGAGGTGGCCGCAGGACCCTCCAGTACCCCACTTGTGATTGATGCATTATCAGCAGTTTTGGAGTCTTTGGTATCCCGGGTGGAGGTGGCCTGTCAGGGACGGGGTTCAAGAAAGCGACCCCCGCCTACCCCTATTTCATCTGACACTTCAGATACGGATTCTGAGCTGGTCACTGCAGCTGCAGGTCCCTCTTCTGGGGCTGCTGTCTCGGGTACGGTCTCCTCAGACAGTGAGGAGGACGTTTCGGCCTCCGCCATAGCGCAAGAAGAAGCGTTGGTGGACGCACTAGTCATGTCTGTCCGGGAAACCTTAAGTCTTGAGGTTACACCGGCAGAGGTAGCTGACACTGAAATTCCCTTTGGTACCAGCAAGCCTACTAAGATGGCGAAGGTTTTTCCCTTGCCCAAATGTTTTGGTAATCTAATTAAAGAAGAATGGGATCGTCCGAAACGAACCCCTGCTATTTCCAAACGCATTGCTAGGCGCTATCCGTTTGAGGAATCCCTCCTTAAAAAATGGACGGTACCACCAGTGGTGGACCCACCGATTTCCAAACTAAATAAAGCCACTGTTATCCCGTTGGAGGACGCTCCGTCCTTTAGGGATCCGGTGGATCGAAAAGTGGAAGCGGAATCCCGCTCCATTTTTTCCCTGATAAGGTCAACATTTAGGCTAGTGGTTGCCATTGGTTTAGTTTCACAAACATTGACAGAATGGACCAAATTGTTACGCCGGGACATAAAGGGGAGAAGTATCCCCCCGGCAGTATCAGATTTGCTGGAGCAGGTTATACAAGGGCTACAGTTCATCTGTGACGCCGCCCTGGACGCCACTCCCTTGCTAGGGCGTGCATCGGTTTCAGCAGTGGTCCTCAGACGCGTGTTGTGGTTAAAGTGCTGGTAGGCGGATCAAGGTTCCAAAAAAGCTTTGGCTAATCTCCCTTTTCAAGGGGATCGCCTATTTGGGGCCACCTTGGATGAGATTATAAAGGATCTCACTGGGGGCAAGAGCCACAGACTGCTAAGGGTAAAGGACCTCGTAACAGGCGAGGACCTTCCTTTTCCGCTCACAAAAAGTTTGTTCATTCCGCTGGGGCGGGCGATAAAGGGAAGCCCTCCAAAGCCCCTTCAGGGGGTTTCAAAGGTCGCTGGTCGGGTAAACAAAGTCCGGCTCAGCCAAACCTGAAGATAAGACCAATACAGCCTGAAGGTGCGCCCCCACCCATCTCTGGGGTGGGGGGACGTCTTCACCGGTTTCCGGATCCATGGCTTTCCAGAATCCCAGACTAAGGGGTTCGCGAGGTCATACGGTCGGGATACAAGATCGAGTTTCGATCACTTCTACCGGTGCGATTCTTCCCTTCCAACATTCGACTATCCCCGGATCGCTTAAAAGCTTTGCGGGGGGCAGTAATGGATTTGATGCAACAGGGAGCGGCAGTTCCCGCTCCTTGAGCAGAACGTTTTCTTCACTTTTCCCAAAGATCATTCCTAGTTCCCACCAGGAGATTCAACTATCTGGTCCTGGGACTGATGGTGGCCTTCTTAGAGGCAGTACCGTATGCCAAGTCTCATACCCGAATTCCCCAAAAGGAGATTCCTTTCAGATGGAATCGGAATCCCGATTCTCTGGACAATCGGATCCGGTTGAGCGAGCGGACCATGGAGTCTCTGGTCTGGTGGCTTCGGTCTCCGATGCTCAGACAGGGGAAGTAATTTCTTCCGATAGAATCCAGGTTACCGATAAATGTATTGGAACTGAGAGCGATCAGACTTTGTCTGATTTACTGGACCGAGCAGCTTCAGGGCAACCCGGTTTAGATCCAGTCGGACAAGGCCACGGCCGTGGCTTATGTCAATCACCAAGGGGGCACCAAGAGTGCCCTGGCGGCCATAGAAGTGGCCAGCATTCTTCATTGGGTGGAACGGTTTGTTCCGGCTCTCTCCGCGGTATTCACTCCGGGGGTGGAAAATCGGCAGGCAGATTATCTCAGCCGTCAGATTCTGGATCAAGGGGTATGGCCTCTTCATCCAGAGGTATTTCACCAGCTGTGCCTTCATGGGGGCACCCCGGAGGTGGATCTGTTGGCAGCTCGGCTCAACAGGAAGGTGCGGAGGCTTGAAACCCGCTCCCGAGATCCTCGAGCGGGCGCGTCGCCCCGTGGGGACAGTATCGGCTACTGTATGTCTTCCCTCCTCTCAAGTTGCTGCCGAAACTTCTTCGCCGGATAGAGGTGGAGGGAATTCCAGTTACCCTGGTAGCTCCGGACTGACCTTGTCGACCCGGGTACGCCGACTTGGTCAGGCTGGTCACGGACGCTCCTTGGAGACTTCCTCTCAGGGAGGATCTGCGGTCTCAGGGACTGATCTTCCATCCTGCTTTACAATCGCTGGCTTTAACGGCCTGGCTATTGAGACTCAGGTGCTGAAGGACAAGGGATTGTCGACTTCAGTTATTCCTACTTTAATTAAAGCAAGGAAAGCGACTTCCAGAAAAGTCTATCATCGCACATGGAGGTCTTATATTGCGTGGTGTGAATCCCTTGGATTTCCTCCACGTGCCTATTCTGTGTCCCGAATCTTGGCTTTTCTGCAACAGGGGGTTGAGCAGAAGCTGGCCTTGAGTACTGTCAAGGGTCAGGTTTCAGCGTTGGCAATTTTCTTTCAGAAACCTTTTGGCTACCCATTCCTTGGTGCGGAATTTCATCCAGGGGGTGCGGCACCTGGCTCCGCCAGTGCACGCGCCCTTACCGCCCTGGGATCTTAATCTGGTGTTGTCGGTTCTTCAGAAACCTCCCTTTGAAGATATCAGGGAGATTCCCTTGCTTACGTTATCCCAGAAGGTGGCCTTCTTGGTGGCCATTACTTCTGCACGCAGGGTGTCAGAACTGGCCGCATTATCTTGTCGTTCCCCATATCTGGTGGTTCATAGGGATAAGGTGGTTCTTCGTCCAAATCCATCCTTCCTTCCTAAAGTGGTTTCAGAGTTTCATCTGAATGAAGATATTGTGTTACCTTCCCTGTGTCCTAAGCCCAGTAATCCTCGGGAATTTGCGTTACATTCCTTGGATGTGGTTCGGGCAATCAGGGTATACTTGAAAACTACGGACTCGTTTCGTAAGACGGATTCACTTTTTGTGATCACGGATGGCCCCAAAAAGGGGTTGCCTGCATCTGCAGCGACTATCTCCAAATGGATCAGGCAGACGGTGGTACAGGCTTATTCTATTAAGGGTCGCAATCCTCCGTTCCCTGTTAAGGCGCACAACACTCGGGCGCTTAGTGCTTCCTGGGCCTTCCGCCATCAGGCGTCAGTGGTCCAGGTTTGCAAGGCGGCTACCTGGTCGTCGGTTCATACCTTTACAAAATTTTATAAAGTTGATGTGATGGCATCGGCGGATGCCTCTTTTGGCCGCAAGGTTCTGCAGGCTGCAATTTGAGGAGACCGTTGGTCTACCTCGAGGGTTTTTTTCTGTTTGGGTTTTCAGTTGAGTCTCATCCTTTTGTCTGATGAGCCTTTAAAACTTCTAGTTGGCGCTGGTTGGGCCTTCTAGATTGGATTTTGATTTCTGTTATCCCACCCCTTATTTGTGGCACTGCTTTGGGACGTCCCAATTTGATATTAATCAAGAGGACTGCGTCTGTCAATGAGCGACAGAGAAAAATTGATTTTTGTAAAATCTTACCGTAAAATCCTTTTCTCTTAAGCTCATTGACAGACACAGTACCCGCCCCTCTACTTTTGAGTTGGGTTGGGTTAAATTCTCTGACACTGCTTTGTGACATAACTGACATCCTGTAGCAGGGAGAGAGAGGATATACCCTCTGGGACTGCCCCTAAGGTGTGGCCAGAACGTTTTCCTTCTGCCTAGTGTCCTACTCCTGTAGAGGGCAGTATAACCCAATTTTATATTAATCAAGAGGACTGCGTCTGTCAATGAGCTTAAGAGAAAAGGATTTTACGGTAAGATTTTACAAAAATCCATTTTTCCATCATCCAGATTTGATGGATCGGATGTCAGTGGACGCATGGGGCATCCGTTCAGACCCGCCTGAAAAACAGGTCCGCCTGTGTGAAAGGTGCCTAACTCCTAGCCTTCTAGTTGTTTTTAACTCCCAACAAAAAGAGACCTAATTTATATTGGTGTTATTCTGTTTCCCTGTTTCTTTGTTTCAGCAAACAGGTGATTGGTGTGAAGCACTGTATGACTTTGCTGCAGAGGCAGAAGACGACCTGTCCTTTAAGAAAGGAGACAAGATTCTGATTACAGAACGGCTAGACCTGGAGTGGTACAAAGGAAGACTTAATGGAAGAGAAGGAATTCTGCCAGCTGCGTTTGTACAGATCTGCTCAGGTAGGGATTGAGATTTAAATAGCGCTATATAGGTCAGCAAATAATGCAGTCTAATTTTAAATGATTTGGGGCTTAAAGCTATTAATCTTATATCTTATCCTCTTTAACATTATATATTTTGCCTTTCCTGGTTTCTCCTTTCTCTCCCCATAAACAGGCCAATTACATTTAAAAAAAAAACACTTACCATTTTCATTACATACCCTATTTATGCAATGTCTTCACTGGGTCTCTGCACTTTTCTAGGCAATGCAGGCAGGCCATAACTGTTAGGAGAGGCAGGCAGGGTTCCTTGCATAGCTTCCTTAAAACATCCTAGCACCCTGCTTCTGTCAGGGCTGCCTGTCAGGAAATTTCAGCCTTTATGCAAGCAGTAAAGTTGCTCTTAGGAGATATACAAATATCAAAATGCCTTGATCGGTGTGTCTAAAAAATACCCCTCGAATGTCTCATTATTGAGAACCTGCCACAAAGAAATGATCCCACATAGGAGATTTTTTGCCCTCTGTGATATGCAGTAGATAAAGATTTAGTGAAGAAAAAGTGTTTAAAAAAAAAAGTTACACCCAAGCATTAAAACAGTCCCTCCTTTCCAAATTTCGAGCCACCCCCATGTATACATGCATACTAATATAAACACATAAATGCATGCTATTGTCTGTCACACGGGAGATTATTGCTCATTGAGTTGACACATTATTTTTTGTGTTTTGCAGGACCAACAGCACGGCAAACTCAGGGAGGGAAACTTGGAAAGGCTCGGGCACTTTATGACTTCTGTGGGGAGAATGATGATGAACTTTCATTTAAGGTACATAAGTCTCTCATTCTGAAAAACTGCATTGACCCACGCATTTTTGTTATAGATTCCCACTTAAAGCGGAGTTCCACCCTGGATTTTTTTTTTTTTTTTTTAATACCCCCGGGACAGTCAGGGCTAGTGCATTCCACAATGGCTAGCCTCTGATCTGTCCCGGGTTGCACTTACCTGTTAGGACAAATACTTACCTTCCAAACGTCTTGTCCAGCGCTGCCATCTCAGATGTGGGCAGCTTGAAGCCAGCGCGTCCTCTTCGGCGTCTTCTTCCGCCTTCTTTGGTCCCACGATGCTCTGCGCCGGCCCCGACGTCACTTCCGGGTCGCGCGCGTCATCCCTCCACAGCTTCTGGGCATGCCCAGAAGCTGTTTAGAAGGGGATGACGCGCGCGACCCGGAACTGACGTCGGGGCCGGTGCAGGCGCAATGATTCCTGGGAGCTATGACGTTCAGCTCCCAGGAATCATTGCAGAGCCAGGAAGTGACGACGGGCCGCGGCCGAGGAAGGAGGAAGAAGGAAGTAAGGTAAGTATATTTTCTTCGCTACGAGGTAAGTAAAAAAAAAAAAAATATGCGATTATCCATTTCTTTTTCAGGTGACCCGGAGCGAGAAGATGGAGGTAAGTATAAAAATAGGGTGGAACTCCACTTTAAGCCATACATGGATTGAAATTTGGCTGGTTCAGCTGCTAGCAGTAACCATTGAATTCTGTTGGTAGGGAATGCTCCCTGCGCCTCCTGCTGGCAGAATAAAATAGCGCTGCGGGAGGCATTCCCCCATCAACACGGACTATGTGTTGGTGGGGAATTCAAGCAATTTTCTTTTTCTTCCACCCATGGTGGAAGGTAAGAAAATTGTATTATGGCCTGCTTTAGGATGATTTGTCATTGTTAAAACCCTGGGTGTTCCAAACGAATATTGCTCATCTGATATTGAGAGCTGTATTTATTTTAGATTTGAATGTACAGTAAAACTGGCCATACAGCAGACAGATCTGTAAGGATCCCAGCCATATTGCCTGATTGACAGCTGGCTTTGGCTCTCAGTAAAGGGCTGAGAGCTGAAGCCAGCTGCGCTTGCCCCCTCACCAGCCCAGTGTTTCAGGGAGCTCAGAAAGGCAAAGCAGAGAGCAGTGACTGACAGTGAACACTTTCTTCTCAGAGCCGACTAACAACTGAGTGACCTGCAGCCATGTGATTATTCAGTTTTCAGGCTTAGAACTAGTGAGGAATCCGCTGCATACTCCAAACTTCTCCCTTAGGCTCCTATCACATTTGGTATTTCGGGATCTTGGGCAGCTTTGCTGCGACTTTGCCCATGATCTCAAATTGTATTGCAATTGCAAAACGCATGTTCAGGTGCCATTCAATTTCAATGGCACCTAAAATGCAGTATGGTTTTGTCGCAATTATGGCACCATTGAAATTGAGTGGCAGTAGCACCCGGACATGCGTTTTGCGATTGCAGTGTGATTTGAGATCACAAACAGAACTGCAGCTATTCTGCCTGTGAGCTTAAAACACCAACGGAGCCGTAAGCTTTAAGATAACTTATGCCAAGAGTAAGACACCCAGAAGATTGTAGGGAGGGAGCAGCCGTGGCTGAGGCCACACACCGCAAGAGCACCTGGTCGGTTTGAGCGGTGTCCTACTCTTGGCATGTTTACACTTTTAGATTAGTGCCTAGACTCCCGCTCTCACATTTGAAATACTCGAGGCAAAATCTTCAGTCCTCCAGCCTTGAGCAGCGCTACAAGCCCAACCTAATCAAGATTCAGATTAAGATTAGTTGCAGCACTGAACAGTGTTTTGTAGGCCGGTGGTCTGTCCACACAGCCATTGCATGCGTTGTGTTGAAACCATACAGATTCCTGATGGCCAGATTACAAAGCCCTTTTATCAAATACAAATATTACATTTTCTTTTGATTAAAATAAAAACAAAACTAAATTACAACCTAAAAGATATTTAAAGGTAAAACCATTTAGTTTTTGGATAAAGTAGGGAATTGTTAAAACTCTTTCAGGTTTATTTTTTTATGCTTTTATCTGTGTCCCTTTTTTTTGAGGTTTTTTTTTATTAAAGTTGGACTTAACTAAGAGAGAGAAAAATTTTGAGCAGACAGGCTTTTTTAATACAGAAGAGAAGATGAGACACTGTTTCTTCTTCAATAAAGTAATCTTACTTCGGCTCAGAGTACAATTTTGGCATCTGCCAAGATAAATGAACTCTTGCACATGCATGAGAGTGACATCCTCTTATCCCAGCCAACCAAAGTGTCCGAAGATCAGTCAAGATGTCAGCGGTTGGTGAGGGAACTCCTAGACACCACATCGCTGGAGTATAGGTCTGCTCTTAACTTCCTATCTCAAGACACTACAGGAAGTGAGAGGATATCTCTCTAAAGCAGGGGTCTCAAACTGGTGGCCTTCCAGCTGTTGCAGAACTACAATTCCCATGAGACATTGCAAGGCTGACAGTTGCAAGCATGACTCCCATAGGCAGAGGCATGATGGAACATGTAGTTCCGCAACAGCTAGAGGGCCGCCTATTTGAGACCCCTGTTTTAAAGGCAGGGAAACCATATCTTAGAAAGTTCTCTATTGGAAAATTTTCCATTTCAGTTCCAGTGACAACTCAAAATGTTAAGTTTTATCTTGCTTTTAGTCCCGGTGACAGTGATCATTAGGACAAGTAGAAGGAGAAAGCTTCCCAGCAGAGACACAGCATTAAAAACCTGCAAACTCGCCCTTCCTTGCTTTATCGGAAACAAGAAATAAAAAAGTTATACTTTGTGGGAACTTGGATGCATAAAACTGTCATTGTTGGCATTGCTTGTCAGTATATTAAATAAAAAAGATGACTTTTTCTTACCCAATATAATGGTCACTCAGACTGTAGGAAACATAAAAGTGATGTCAAGCAGTTCATGTTTTTCTGTCCTTCTCCCAGGCAGGTGATATTATCTCTTCGCTGGAATCAGTGGATAATGACTGGATGAGTGGTGAACTCCATGGAAGAACAGGAATATTTCCAAAGAACTTTGTTCAGAGATGTTAGCAGTATGCAGTGGACATTGCATTGTACCCTCTCACAAAACAGACTATCACCTTCGGTGCCAACTGAACTTTTTATATCTTCGGTATAATGTGTGATTTTTGCACTATGTTTTTGTTCCTTTTGTTCCCCTTTTTTAATTTTAGAAAAGAAAATGTTTTGTTCTGGTCTCTGTATGCGCTGTTTACCTGCTTGTTCTATAGGAATATATCCTGTTGAGCCCACCATGTTCAGTACATATCATGTGCCATGTAGCATTGCACAGGGCTTAATGGAGAATGTCCCTATTGAAAATGCCAGGAATCCCTAACATCCCTCTACCATATAGTATCACTGCAGATTAAGGGACACAAGTGTCCAGAAGAAAGCTTGGCTGGAGTTACAGCTGACTCGCCCAGGAGAGTTCTGCGTATAATGTGCTTTTGTGTTCGTATTTTTTTTGTGTGTGTTTGTATTATCTGAAAGCAGTGATCATTGTCATGCTGTTCTCACATTTTCCTACAGTGGTAAGGCTAGCTTAGTGCATTACATGGTGCTTAGTGCTGTTACATGGGCTGGGTTACTAGACAGCTTTAAGTAGCCACCATCCATTTAGTGCCTATGTACAATACTTTGATATGTCAGTGTTTGCCCCTCCATGTCCATACTTGTTGAATAATTTCCTTACTAGACGTTCTAGACTTTGCTTCTGTTCTCTGACCAGTAAGGCTTTTTTTCATGCTTAAAGGGCCAGCCAGAACAAGAACTACCCCGCTATCCTTATCTAGAGCAAAGATTTACTCTCTAGATTTTAGCTTTGAATCCATTACAAAGCAAAGCTTTACTCTCTATATTTTAGCTTTGAATCTGTTACAAAGCCAAATTCCTCTCTCAGAAGCCTCTGTACAAGCTGGCATTCCCAAAACTCCCAGCATGCCATTTTCAGGGAAGCAACTTCTCTCACAGTCAAGGCCAAACAGGTACAGTTTCACTGCCCTAGAAGTATTATGTAAAATGAATGAGTCTAGGTTTTGCTGCTTCCATCAGAGGCTTCTGACACACTTTTCCTGCACAAAACTTATGTTATTGGGGGCTCAAGTGATTTTGCCTGTCTGGTCCTTACTGCACTTCCAAGAGGAGTGGTTGCACAATAAATTGGTTGCATTTCTGGATTCTTTATTTTCTAGCAGTTAAAGCAGAGTTCCACCCAAAAATTGAACTTCTGCTTTAAGGCCTCCTGACCCCCTGGCATGCCACATTTGGCATGTCATTTTTTTTTGGGGGGGGGCCAGCGGGTACCTAGATTTGACAGGTATCCGCTCCCACTTCCACTCGAGCCGCCAAGGCGGCTCGAGCGGAAGTTGTCCTCTCTCCCTCCTTCCCTACAATCTTCTGGGACACGTCACAGGTCCCAGAAGATTGCCTGTCCGCTCAAGACGCACAGCCTGACTCGTGCATGCACAGTGCGCACCCGGCTTTGAAGCCACAAGCTGGCACAGTGGGATGCCACATTAACCGGCACCGCAGGGACAAGAGGGGGAGAACCTAGGCTCCCGCCGGCCGTATCGCTGGGCCGTGGGACAGGTGAGTGTATGTTCATTAAAAGTCAGCAGCTACACTTTTTGTAGCTGCTGACTTTTAATTAACGCAAAATCGGGTGGAACTCTGCTTTAACAAGAGCAGGCCATGCTTGGTAATTGTTTAGTAGATTCACTTATTACCCCACAGAAGAGCAAAGGGGACAGTTTAAACAGAATTGGGAGCCAGCTAGGCTGCTAAGATTACCACGCAGTGTTGCAAGGTTGGGAAAAATCCCACAGTTTGTGACATTAAAGCCCAACTTAACTCAATCCTGAAAATAGGCAGAAATTTTTAATATTGTTCCAAAATATTAACTTGCCAAGTATTGTTTTTTCTTTCAGTCCTTGTTGCCACCTAGCACCAGACGCAATCCAGGAAATGGGCAGTAGGCTGCATGGAAAGACTGCTGCTGTCTGGGCGGGAGCCTGCCTCTTTTTAGGAACCCTTGTTAATTAGTGTGCTGTAGTGCTGACAAGGCAAGGATGGAGGAAGGGAACCTGATTCTTGGATTTACAACCTCTGGTACTCATAAACAAAAGAACTAAAAGCAGTAAGACTTCACAATTTAAGCTTTTGGAACAATATAGGAGCCTGACTTGACAGACTTTTTTATGTTTCAAGCGGGTTTTGCCTTCCCTATATATTGCCAACCATAGATGGTTTGAATCCTGCTGAACCTGCCGAGATTCGAACCATGTGTTGGCAGGCTGAATGTACCCACTTGACCTTCCTAAGATTTACCCCCTTTCATGACCAGGCCATTTTTTGCGATACGGCACTGTTGTCACCTTAACTGAAAATTGCACGGTCATGCGACGCTGTACCCCAATAAAATGTATGTCCTTTTTTCCCACAAATCAAGCTTTTTTTTTTTTTTTTGGTGGTAATTGATTACCTCCGCATTTTTTTTTTTTTTTTGCACTATAAACAAAAAAGACCAATCATTTTGAAAAAAATATATATATTTTTTACTTTCTGCTATAAAACCTATCAAATAAAAAAATTATATAAAATCAAATTTTTTCATAAATTGAGACCAATTTGTATTCTGCTGCATATTTTGGTAAAGAAACTCCCAATAAGCGTATATTGCGCAAATGTTATAGCGTCTACAAACTATGAGATATTTATTTTATTTTTTTTACTAGTAATGGCAGTGATCAGCGATTTATAGCGGGACTGCAATATTGCGGCGGACATTCTGACACTTAACACTTTTTGAAGACCAGTGACACTAATACAGTGATCAGTGTTAAAAAAATATGCATGGTTACTATGCTAATGACACTGGTTGAGAAGGGGTTAACAGGATCGATCAAAGGGTTAACTGTATGCCTAACCAGAGTTTTACTACAGTGTGAGAGGTGCTTTTACTAGGGGAAGAGATTAAATGTATTCCCTGCTTTGCAGAGACACAAATTTCATCTCTTCCCTCCTGTCAGAACGGCGATCTGCCTTGTTTACATAGGAAGACGGCCGTTCTGCCTGATGATCAGCAGGTGACGGTAGACATAGTCTGCAGGACCCACCTATCCGCTCTCGCTGTGTGTAATCACAGCGGGAGCGACCCGCCGGCAGTGTGCATGCGTGCCCCCTAACCGGAAAGATTTGATCAGTAAAACAGCTATAGGGCAGAGCTTAAGTAGTTCATTGGTCGATCAATCTGGATTCAACCAGCCTGCCGGATTCACTTGCGATTATCGCTAGCGGCTGCTATAGCTGCTAGAAATAATCACGGTCTTCACCTGGTGGGGAAAGCTTCCCCACCGGGAGCATACAATTGCTTGGTAGCAGGGATTCCGCTGTCAGCTCTGTCCGAGCTGTTGGGGGAATTGTGGGAATTTCTTTCCTGCAACCCATGAGTGCAGGAAAAAAAGGTGCACCATCTATGGCCTGCCTTAGGCTTTAGGAATACAAATGCACTTGAAGCAAGTCAAATACAAGTCAGAAGGGTCACTTGCAGGTAAAATGCACCTGTCACTGAATTGTGAATGATCTCAGAAGTGTCCCAAAACTGATGACATCGAAACAAACTCAAAACCTGTCTTTGCAGACCTTTTAAGGCTTTTGCCCAATTGCTGTCTTGTGTTCAAAGGGGCCCATAGGAGTTAATAGTACTACATGACAATTTTGGTTTCCAAAATTCCTTCCCCAATTTTCATAATGCTTAGCCACAGAAGTGCAGTAAAATCACAATTTGGCACATATGAAACCACAATCGTGTCAGTTGTGAGAAGCTGCATGCAATAGTGTCATAGCTGCATGCTACTGCATGAGCATAGGTGCAAACAATCCATTAGTGTGGCAACTAGGAGCAGATAGCAACTGTAATCAGTACGGCCCCCTCAAGAAGGAGAAAGTAGCAACCATGTCATGTAACTTATTTGTAAGCGTTAAGTATATTTTATTTGTTTATGCTTCGCAATAAGGTAGAGAAGCATAGATTTATCAACCTTTTGGTGCTTGAAGAGGTACTTTATGTTGGGGGCACTGTATGTATCAATGTGACACAAATCCTAGATGCACACCTTGCCCAGATTGCAGAACAGAGAAGGATCCTGTAGATTCTCTCTAAGCAAATGGCCTCAACTGTTAAGCAGATATACAAGCCTCCAGCAGCTTGACTACGTAGCAATCCTGGCCAAGACACGCTGTTTTTACACATTGACATGTTCTGTCTTTAAGCAGTAGACAATTGCTAAGTGCATTTCTATAGAATCATTTTTTTAATGAATTATCACATTTCAGTATAACTTTTAGTGAAAAGTGCAAGTTTTAGAATGAATGTTTTAAGCTTGCTTGATTTCACAAAGCTTTGAAACAGGTGTACAATGCTTTACCCAAATGATGGCAAAACTCATCATGTACTTGCTTCGTGAACATAAGTTGCACTTATTAAACAAAAGTGCAAAAATGAACTTTGAACACCCATATACAGGGTAGATCCGTGGGATTTCTTTCTAATCATTCCTTTAGACTCTCTGTGGTCCTACTTTTTATGAAGACTTATTTTGTACTATGGTGAAAGATATTCTAATGTAAAATAGAAAAAAAAAATATGAATGTGTCATAAATATGGGGAGTGCATGGAGTCATACTTTTAAGTACAACTGAATGTCTTTTCCATTCATTGTAAATGTATGGGATTTCAGTGAGATGGCTTCATTTCTGTCTCCTCATACTGTAGAATTCTGCATCTGTTTTGCTAAGATGAGTTAGCAGATGCAGTGACTGCCTAAACCTGCCCCATGTGTCCTATCTTCTGTTATACAAACAACAATGCACTTTAAGGAACCTGACTGCTCTCCCTAGACTCTGAGATTGTAAGATGTGCAGGTGGTAAATGTACTATGCCTTTGCTGACTACAAAACATTTAGGAGGAGTTTACGACAAGGGTATAATTTGTATAGTCTTTCATTGGGCAAGTATACATTACTGGAACGCTACATAATAAAAAAAAATATTTATAATATATCAGTGTTATGTCTTTGCATTAATCTGGCAGCAATGTAACCAATTCGAACATCTGAATTCCAGCTTTGGCAAAGGTTCACAATGATCAATACTCAGCAGGTCTTAAAAAATAAAAACCAGCACAGACTGCTATACTCTGCTAAGCTCTGGAGCGTTAACTCCCAGTGCTCACTGTGATCAATCAATGCAGAGCTGCATCTATTTCAGGTTGAGCAATGCTCGGCTTCGTTCAGTCCACTTCCTTTGAGCCCAGGAATTCAAGATCCCACCTGGAGATCCCAGGGGAATGCTGCTGAAAATACAGCTTCATATTACGACCTTGCACTGCTCTCTGCAGAATTTAGGATTTGTCCAAAAAGGATGATGAGGAAAAGAACCTGTGATGTCACTGGACCTGGGCTGAAGACTCCTGTAAAAAAAAAAAAAAAAAGGGGTACAGCTGTGTTTTAAAATAATAGCAGTGCAACATCATTAACCAGATCAATCACTGTTTTTGGTATAAATAATATTTCTGCATGGCGAATAATTTACTAGTAGCTTTAGTAGAGTAATAGAAAACCAAAAGACCCAACACTCCAGACATGCATGCTGCTGATTCTGTGTAATTGAATCAGTAATTGAAAGTGGCGTGTTCAAAATAATAGTAGGGTGGATTCTATTCGTATGGTCAATCAGACTGTGAAAAAAGAGGTGGCCCTTATTTAAGGATGAAGACAGCAAATGTTGTACATGCTGGGTATAGTGCATTTCTCTTTGAAAATCTGAGTCAAATGAGTCTTTCCAGATATCGTTCAGAAGAACAGCGTACTTTAATTAAAATGTTAATTGGAGATGGGAAAACATATAAAGAAGTGCAGAAACTGATAGGCTGCTCAGCTAAAAATGATCTCAAAGCTTAAAAATGGCAACCAAAACCAGAAAGATGTGGAAGAAAATGGAAAACTACCATTCAAATAAATCGATGATTAGCCAAAACGGCAAAGGCTCAGCCAATGATCAGCTCCAGGGTGATCAAAGAAGGTCCAAAGTTTCCTGTAAATACTGTAACAATTAGAAAACTCCTATATGAAGCCAAGCTATCGGCAAGAAGCCCCCGCAAAGTCTCATTGTTGAAAAAACAACATGAAGAAGAGGTTACAATTTGCCAAACACATTGACTGGCCTAAAGAGAAACAGTGCAACATTTTGAGGACTGATGAAGGTAAGATTCTTTTTGGGTCTAGGGGCCGCAGACTGTTTGTCAGATGACCCCCAAACACTGAATTCAAGCCACAGTACACTGTGAAGACAGTGAAGCATGGTGGGGCAAGCATCACAATATGGGGATGTTTCTCATACTGTGGTTTTGGGCCTATTTTATCGCATACTAGGGATCATGGGTCTGTTTGAATAAATCAAATACTTGAATAGGTCATGTTGCTTATGCCGAAGAGGAAATACCCTTGAAATTAGTTTTAACAAGCCAGTGACCCCAAACACACCAGTAAGCAAGCAGCATCTTGCTTCCAGACCAACAAGATTAACATTATGCAGATGGCAGCCCAATGGACCTTAATCCACTAGAAAACTTGAGGGGGTGACATCAAAAATGCTGTTTCTGAGGTAAAACCTAAAAATGCAGAGGAATTGTGGAATGAAGTGCAATCGTCCTGGGCTAGAATACCTGTTCACAGGTGCCAGAAGTTGATTCCATGCAACACAGATGTGAAGCAGTTCTCAGAAACAGTGGTTATACAACTACATATTCAGTGATTCACGGGAAAGCAAAATCTTCAAGCATTTTTCAGTTTAAACAGTAAGTGTTTGAGTTTGTAAAGAAAAATGCAAACACTGCTATCTTTTGGAAAATACTAATATTCCTTTTTCTTCATTTTCTGTACAGTAATAACAAATTTGAAACCTTTTTCTTCACGTTTTGATTTGTAATAGACAGTGCAGAGTTCCCAATGCATTTGCATGTATGGAAATAAGAGCTGTTATAAGGATTTTGAGCTTTGCTCACATTTTTAAGCACACTACTATTATTTTTAAACACAACTGCAAGAATACCAATTTCTCTTACGTCCTCCGACAGTCGCCGCCCACTCACAAGTCTTCACCAATGGGTATTGACCTTTGCTCCGTAGGAGTAGCTAGGCAACAAGAATTGTTAATACAAAAGCTTTTAGCATAGACACACCCCTAGGGGCTGTCCCCTCAGTCAATACCTCCCTGCACCAGCATTCCCAACTCAGTTTGATCTTGCCTAGCTTAGGAGTAGCTGGCTTTCCTGTGCTGGGGCTCAGTCTCAGCCATCTACCCTTTATTTGATTTTATTTCAAGTATTTTTCTCTTTTCCTTGCTAGCTGTTATTTTGTCAGCCTTAGTTTAGGGATCTTCTGATGAAGAATCATCATGTGGAGCTGGGTCTCGGACTGGCCGCCCTGGTTCCCAGGGCTGAGAGCCAGATGGATCCCCAGCCTGCCATCGAGCGTTCAGCTTAGGTTTTATCCTGGCACATTGAACGACCCATCCCTGTTCGCTGCAGGGATGCTGCCTGTGAGGTGGCTACCTCACTGGACGCCATGACTGCGGTCCACAAGCGTCCTGGCTGCGGCACTCCCTGTCTGCCCTGATAGCGGTTTGTCGCTGGAGACGGCTCCCCACGCCATCTGGTAATCACCTTCTGTGTGGGGACCTTCTGTATGGGTGTCAGTCTGTGGCTGTGTATTACCCTCCATGTCTGTGTAACTGCGGGCTCCCTGTCAGATCCCTGTGTGGCTGCACTGCCTGTGGGCTGCGGGGGGGGGGGGGCATCCTGCTCTTCTGTTTATTATGCTCTGGGTGCAGTTTTGTGTGCAGACATGTGTGTATGCGGCGGTCGCTGCGGCGATCCGCCATTTTATTTGCCTGAATACTGTGACCGGCCCTGTCCCTATGCAGCGCCGTGTTTTGGCGCCATTCGCCGCCATTTTGGCGGGCGTTATTCATCCATGCACATGACGGCGCCATGTTGTTGTAGCCTTCTCCCCCGGCCGAGCGGCCATTTTGCCGGAGCCTTCAATAGGCTATATCAGTCAGCCAGCATTGCATCACTTCCTCTTTCTCTGGGAACAGCGATCGGTGGCAGCAGTCTGGTGTGCTCTCTCCAGGTTTTTACCTTCTTGTCCTGTCATTCTTTGCTCAGTATTGTCTATCCCTGCGGGGTCAGTGCATACAGCAGTGTGTGGTGGGCTGCGCTCGCCGTGGTATTAAAGGGCCAGTACCTTTATACTTTTCTGTACTGGGGCATGGATTCTCAGGATAGCAAGTTTCCCCCCGCCCTGGTGGGGGACCAGGGGGCTGCTGCACCCCCCGAGGGGGCCGATCTGACCACTGTAGTGGCTTCCTTAGTGTCTCAGGTGCAGATGCTGCTGGCTGAACGATCCGCAAAAAGGGCCAGGTTATCCATTTCCTCTGATTCAGAGGGCGATGTGGCTGCTGTGGCTGGCGTACCCTTCTCGGGGTCCCGCTCATCTTTGGACCTTGTGGGGTCAGAGGGGGAGCCTGAGGTGGAGGGGGTTGATGTTTCTCCCCCTGGCTCGCCTGAAGAGCTTGCACTCATGAATGAGCTGATTGCTTCCATAAAGGACACCTTGCACCTGGAGGATGAGCCTACTCCTCCTGCTAGGGTGTCTTCTTTTGGAACACAGAGGACTCGCAAATCAGCGCAGGTTTTTCCCTGCCCTGCTGAATTTCACCATACGGTTAATGAACAGTGGCGAAATTTAAAGAAGCCCTTTACTGTGCCAATTAAGTTTAAACTGCTTTACCCGTTTGCGCCTGCCACCGACGAGCGTTGGTGTGTGGCGCCTCCGGTGGATCACGCGGTAGCCGTTTTGAACAAAGCTACTGCGGTGCCTTCTGAGGATACCCCGGTTTTCCGGGACCCTACAGACAGGAGAATAGAGTCTCATGCCCGTCATGCCTATATGGTGGCTGGTTCTATGCTGAAGCCTATTTTTGCTTCCATTATGGCGGCACAGGCTGTTGCTGATTGGACCAAGATGCTCAGGCGCACCTTGGCGGCTGATTCCGCTTCGCCTACCACGTTGGCTATGGTGGACCAGATCCATCAGGGTGTCATGTACTTGTGCGATGCGGACCTGAATTTAGCTCCCTTGGCTGCGCACCTGTCCAGCGTGGCGATTCTGAATCGTCGTCTGATTTGGCTGAAGAATTGGTCGGTCGACCAATCTTCTCGCAAGACGCTGGCGGATTTTCCCTACGCGGGGTCTCACCTTTTTGGCGAGGCTTTGGATACCCTGATAAAAGGGGTTACGGGGGGCAAGAGTACTCTCCTGCGCCAGTCTCACAAGCATAAGTCTTTCCGTGGCAAGCGGAATTCCTCGTCTAGGCCCTCTCAGGGGTCCTTTCGTGCCTTTCGGTCGCAGTCCAAGGGGTGGGGGGACGTCTGCGCGGTTTCCTACAACCTTGGCTGGCCCGCATTCGGGACAGATGGGTTCAGGAAATCGTTCGATCTGGTTGCAAGATCGAATTTCTCTCTCGGCCGGCGGGCAGATTTTTTCCCTCAAATCTTCAGCTGTCTCCGGAGCGCTTGCAGGATTTGCACCTAGCGGTGCGGGACCTGTGGGCCCAGGGGGTGGTGGTCCCGGTGCCTCATCGAGACAGATTTCGGGGGTTTTACTCCAATCTGTTCACTGTGCCCAGAAAGGAGGGCAAGGTGCGTCCGATTCTGGACTTGAAGACTCTGAACCGCTTTGTACGGGTTCGCAAGTTTCGCATGGAATCCCTGCGCTCAGTGGTGGCTGCCCTGAGTCCGGGGGAATTCATGGCCTCCATCGATCTGAAGGATGCGTACCTACACATCCCCATTTTCAAGGGTCACCAGAGGTACCTTCGATTCGCCATTGCGGAGGATCACTACCACTTCGTGGCGTTACCTTTCGGTCTCGCTTCGGCTCCGCGAGTTTTTACCAAAGTGCTGGCGCCGGTTCTGGCCCTGTTGCGAGCACAGGGCATTGCTGTCTTGGGGTATCTAGACGATATCCTGATACGGTCAAACACCAGTCAGAGCCTGGTGACCGACCTGTCCACCACGATGCGGACACTGCAGGAGTTCGGTTGGACTATAAACATTCCGAAGTCGACTCTGTGTCCTTCGGTTCGTCTTCCCTACCTGGGAACGATTCTGGACTCTGTCCAAGCGAAGGTCTTCCTGCCTGGAGGACAAGCTTCGGACTCTTCAGGACGAGGTCAGGTCCCTCAGGGACAACCGGCACTCGTCTCTACGGACGTGCATGAGATGTCTAGGTTTCATGGTCTCGTCTTTCGAGGCGATCCCCTTTGCCCAGTTTCACACGCGGGGTCTCCAAGCGGAGATTCTGGCCGAGTGGGACGGGCGGCTGCAATCCCTGGATCTGCGGATCTCGTTGAGCCACGGCACCAGAAGGGATCTTCGGTGGTGCCTCCAGTCCCCGGCGGTGTCGGGGGGCAAGTCTTTTCGTACATTATCGTGGACGGTACTCACCACGGATGCCAGCTTGTCGGGCTGGGGTGGTGTTCTGGGCATTCTGTCCGCCCAGGGAACTTGGTCGGGGGAGGAGTCCTCCCTTCCGATCAACATTCTGGAATTGAGGGCGATAAAGCTTTGCCTTCTGAGATGGACGGACCGGCTTCGGGGCCGCCCAGTTCGGGTTCAGACGGACAATGCCACCGCGGTGGCCTACATCAACCACCAAGGGGGCACCAGGAGTGCCCGAGCAGCTCGGGAAGTAGCCGACATTCTGTCTTGGGCCGAGACGCACGTCCCGGCGATAACGGCAGTTCACATTCCGGGGGTGGAGAACTGGCAGGCGGATTATCTGAGTCGCCAGACCCTGGACCAGGGAGAATGGTCCCTTCACCCGGATGTCTTCCACATGTTGTGCGCGAAGTGGGGTTCCCCGGATGTGGACCTGTTCGCGTCTCGTCTGCACAACAAGGTGGAAAGTTTCGTGGCACGGACGCGCGATCCTCGGGCAGACGCCTCAGACGCGTTAGTGGCGCCCTGGCATCAGTATCATCTGATGTATGCCTTTCCACCGATTCAACTGCTGTCCAGGCTTCTTTGCGGGTTAGCCTCGGAACCGCACACGGTGATTCTGGTGGCGCCGGACTGGCCTCGCCGGTCTTGGTACGCAGACCTCATAAATCTGGCAGTCGACGCTCCGTGAAGTCTGCCACTTCGAGAAGACCTCCTGTCTCGAGGGCCGATATTCCATCCTGCTTTACAGTCGCTGGCTTTAACGGCCTGGCTGTTGAAAGCCAGGTCCTGAAGGATAGGGGTCGCTCCCCTGAGGTCATTCCCACTTTGATCAAGGCTAGGAAAGCCTCTTCGGGGAAGATTTACTACCGTACTTGGAAAGCGTATTTTGCCTGGTGTGAGTCCAGGGGGTATTCCCCTCGCTCATACTCTGTGTCAAGAGTGTTGGCTTTCCTTCAAACGGGCGTGGACCAGCGTTTGGCGTTGGCCATGATTAAGGGTCAGATTTCTGCGCTGGCCGTTCTCTTTCAACGCCCTGTGGCGTCTAATTCATTGGTTAGCACCTTTGTTCATTGGGTGCGACATTTGGCCCCTCCTAGGAGGGACCCTTTACCTCCATGGGACTTGGTTCTGTCCGTGTTGCAACAGGCTCCCTTTGAAAAGATCAGGGAGATCTCGTTGTCTCTGTTATCCAAGAAGGTTGCCATTTTGGTGGCGATCACTTCGGCTCGCAGGGTGTCGGAGCTGGCGGCTTTGTCCTGCAATTCTCCCTACCTGGTGGTCCACAAGGATAAGGTGGTCCTGCGGCCTAACCCATCTTTTCTTCCGTAAAGGATCTCGGAATTTCACCTGAATGAAGACATTGTCTTGCCTTCGCTCTGCGCGAAGCCTAAGCCTCCGAAGGAGGTTGCCTTACATTCCTTGGATGTTGTCCGGGCGATCAGGGTTTACCTGTCGTCCACTAGATCTTTTCGCAAGTCGGATTCCCTCTTTGTCCTTCCTGAGGGACCTCGGAAGGGCATGGCGGCGTCGGCTGCGACCATCGCCAAATGGATCAGACAGATCATTGAACAAGCCTATGCCTTGAAGGGGAGGGTTCCTCCCTTCCTTGTGAAAGCGCACTCTACCAGGTCTTTCAGTACATCTTGGGCTTTCCGTCATCAGGCTTCTGTGGCCCAGGTGTGTAAGGCGGCGACTTGGTCGTCCGTTCACACCTTCTCAAAGTTCTATAAGGTGGATGTTCAGGCATCGGCTGATGCCTCCTTTGGCCGTAAAGTTCTCAGTGCGGCAGTTTCCTAGGGACCCTTGTTTTTGTGGGCCCTTGGTTGTTGGGGTGTTTTACCCCTGGGTTTCTTGTTTTCCTGGGTTGTTGATCCTGTTGAGCACGTTTTCCTGTTGCCCAGTTGGTTCTCTTACTGCGGTAAGGTTCCTTTCTCTGTTGTGGGTACTGCGTTGCCTTTCTACGGTTGCGTCTCCCACCCCTCATGTCTGCACTGCTTTGGGACATCCCATTGGTGAAGACTTGTGAGTGGGCGGCGACTGTCGGAGGACGTAAGAGAAAACTGAATTTTTGTAAAATCTTACCGTAAAATTCCTTTCTCTGAGTCCTCCGACAGTCGCCGCCCCCCGCCCCTATTTTGGGGTTTTTATGTACTCTTACTGCTATGCTACCAAACTGAGTTGGGAATGCTGGTGCAGGGAGGTATTGACTGAGGGGACAGCCCCTAGGGGTGTGTCTATGCTAAAAGCTTTTGTATTAACAATTCTTGTTGCCTAGCTACTCCTACGGAGCAAAGGTCAATACCCATTGGTGAAGACTTGTGAGTGGGCGGCGACTGTCGGAGGACTCAGAGAAAGGAATTTTACGGTAAGATTTTACAAAAATTCAGTTTTTTTTAAGGTTGCAGTAGTGCAAACATATAAATACACATATGAAATCCTTATAAGCGAGCTTTTGCCTGACAAAGAATACATATCTAAGGACTGGTAAGCTGCTATATACTGTATTACATTTTTGTTCCTAGGTTTAGATACCACTTGAATCTGTTTCTGTTAATTATGTCTGAAGCTCAGCTTTAGCATAAACTTTTCTTTTAGGCCCTTTGTATATAGCCAAGCACTTGCCTACCTGTACTTATGTTCCTTTTTTTAATTTTTTTGTGTCAAAAGCTAAAAACTGACTTGGCACAGGCCAAGGGTATTCTTCTTGGTGCCCAGGCCCATGATGCCCATTCTTCGTCAGACAGTAACTGGCAAGATGACCTGTTTGGCAGTGCCTGAAATATTCTGGGTCACGGTGCATCTCCTCCCACTTCTTAGGTTAGTAACCAATGGGCACAAGTACTGGGGAATTCCTTTTCCCAGTGGCCACCAAAGGCAGGAGCACTTTTCCCTCTTTCACCAAAGCAAAGGGCATTACAACTCTCACTGACCACCAATCTGAAGAGTCTTACTGCCACTGACCACCAATGTGAGAGGAACATTTTTATTCCCACTGACAATAACGCTGAGACATTTTTACTACCATGGGCTATCAATGTAAGGGGCGGTATTCTTCCCACTGACCACCAATGTAAGGAGTCTTCCTCCTGCTCGCACAATGTAAATAGCATGTTACTCACATTAATAAGTAATTGATGAGAACCTTTTTTTTTCCTCACAGAATATACACCTAACCAATGCACTTTGTATGCTTTGCTCTAAATTACATAATCCTGTCTGCTGCAATCTGCATGCGCTGCTGTACATACAGTGCATTGCAAAAGTATTCGGCCCCCTTGAACTTTTCAACCTTTTGCCACATTTCAGGCTTCAAACATAAAGATATAAAACTGTAATTTTTTGTGAAGAATCAACAACAAGTGGGACACAATCATAAAGTGGAACGAAATTTATTGGATATTTCAAACTTTTTTAACAAATAAAAAACTGAAAAATTGGGCGTGCAAAATTATTCACCCCCTTAAGTTAATACTTTGTAGCGCCACCTTTTGCTGCGATTACAGCTGTAAGTCACTTGGGGTATGTCTCTATCAGTTTTGCACATCGAGAGACTGAAATGTTTGCCCATTCCTCCTTGCAAAACAGCTCGAGCTCAGTGAGGTTGGATGGAGCGCGTTTGTGAACAGCAGTTTTCAGTTCTTTCCACAGATTCTTGATTGGATTCAGGTCTGGACTTTGACTTGGCCATTCTAACACCTGGATATGTTTATTTGTGAACCATTCCATTGTAGATTTTGCTTTGTTTTGGATCATTGTCTTGTTGGAAGACAAATCTCCATCCCAGTCTCAGGTCTTTTGCAGACTCCATCAGGTTTTCCTCCAGAATGGTCATGTATTTGGCTCCATCCATCTTCCCATCAATTTTAACCATCTTCCCTGTCCCTGCTGAAGAAAAGCAGGCCCAAACCATGATGCTGCTGCCACCACCATGTTTGACAGTGGGGATGGTGTGTTCAGGGTGATGAGCTGTGTTGCTTTTACACCAAACATAACGTTTTGCATTGTTGCCAAAAAGTTCGATTTTGGTTTAATCTGACCAGAGCACCTTCTTCCACATGTTTGTTGTGTCTCCCAGGTGGCTTGTTGCAAACTTTAAACGACTCTTTTTATGGATATCTTTAAGAAATGGCTTTCTTCTTGCCACTCTTCCATAAAGGCCAGATTTGTGCAGTATACAACTGATTGGTGTCCTATGGACAGAGTCTCCCAGCTCAGCTGTAGATCTCTGCAGTTCATCCAGAGTGATCATGGGCCTCTTGGCTGCATCTCTGATCAGTCTTCTCCTTGTTTGAGCTGAAAGTTTAGAGGGACGGCCAGGTCTTCGTAGATTTGCAGTGGTCTGATACTCCTTCCATTTCAATATTATCGCTTGCACAGTGCTCCTTGGGATGTTTAAAGCTTGGGAAATCTTTTTGTATCCAAATCCGGCTTTAAACTTCTCCACAACAGTATCTCAGACCATTTGCTACATTGACCACGGGTAATGCACTAGGTGTTTGCGCCTCCTCTTCCTTTCTTTTCTAAGTATCTCAGACCTGCCTGGTGTGTTCCTTGTTCTTCATGATGCTCTCTGCGCTTTAAACGGACCTCTGAGACTATCACAGTGCAGGTGCATTTATACGGAGACTTGATTACACACAGGTGGATTTTATTTATCATCATTAGTCATTTAGGTCAACATTGGATCATTCAGAGATCCTCACTGAACTTCTGGAGAGAGTTTGCTGTACTAAAAATAAAGGGGCTGAATAATTTTGCACGCCCAATTTTTCAGTTTTTTATTTGTTAAAAAAGTTTGAAATATCCAATAAATTTCGTTCCACTTCATGATTGTGTCCCACTTGTTGATGATTCTTCACAAAAAATTACAGTTTTATATCTTTATAATTCGAAGCCTGAAATGTGGCAAAAGGTCGAAAAGTTCAAGGGGGCCGAATACTTTCGCAATGCACTGTATGTACAGTATCTGACAAAAGTAAGTACACCCCTCACATTTTTGTAAATATTTTATTATATCGCTTCATGTGTCAACACTGAAGAAATTACTCTTTGCTACAATGTAAAGTAGTGAGTGCACAGCTTGTATAACAGTGTAAATTTGCAGTTCCCCTCAAAATAGCTCAACACACAGCCATTAATTTCTAAACTGCTGGCAACAAAAGTGAGTACACCCCTAAGTGAAAATGTCCAAATTGGGCCCAGTTAGCAATTTCCCTCCTTGGTGTCATGTGACTCATTAGTGTTACAAGGTCTCAGGTGTGAATGGGGAGCAGGTGTGTTAAATATGGTGGTATCACTCTCTCATACTGGTCAATGGAAGTTTAACGTGGCACCTCATGGCAAAGAACTCTCTGAGGATCTGAAAAAAAGAATTGTTGCTCTACATAAAGATGGCCTAGGCTATAAGAAGATTGCCAAGACCCTAAAACTGAGCTGCAGCACGGTGACCAAGACCATACAGCGTTTTAACTGGACAGGTTCCACTCAGAAAGGCTTCGCCATGGTCGACTAATGGCGCTTTTCCACTGCATGGAACGGATCGGTTTGGCACTTTTCCACTGCATGGTACCGCATGGTAAGTGTTAGAACGGTTCGGTACGGTTTGGTACAGCGGCGCTTTTCCACTACATGGTAAGGCTCGCTTAAACAGTACCACCTCAGTTGGGGTTCCAAGCGGGGCCGTACCTATACCATATCCCACAATGCTTTTGCATGCAGCCTTGATTGTTTGTCACTACTAGCCACTGATTGCTCAGAGAATCGTAATCCCACCCACTTACTACTTTAGTGGAAAAGCAAACCGAGCTGAGTAGAGCCTATACAGCGCTGAAACGTGCCGACTCGTACCACGCAGTGGAAAAGCAAACTGAGCCAAGCAGTGCCGAGTGGAGCCGAGCCGGTACTTGCAGTGGAAAAGTGCCATAAAAAAGTTGAGTGCACGTGATCAGCATCATATCCAGAGGTTGTGTTTGGGAAATAGGCACATGAGTGCTGCCAGCATTTCTGCAGAGTTTGAAGGGGTGGGGGGGTCAGCCTGTCAGTGCTCAGACCATACGCCGCATACTGCATCAAATTGGTCTGCATGGCTGTCGTCCAAGAAGGAAGCCTCTTCTAAAGGTGATGCACAAGAAATCCCGCAAACAGTTTGCTGAAGACAAGCAGACTAAGGACATGGATTACTGGAACCATGTTCTGTGGTCTGATGAGACCATGATAATCTTATTTGTTTCAGATGGTGTCAAGCATGTGTGGCAGCAACCAGGTGAGGAGTAGAATGACAAATGTGTATTGCCTACAGTCAAGCATGTTGGTGGGAGTGTCATGGTCTGGAGCTGCATGAGTGCTGCCGGCACTGGGGAGCTACAGTTCTTTGAGGGAACCATGAATGCCAACATGTACT
This sequence comes from Pelophylax lessonae, assembly GCF_965119305.1. Lineage (NCBI taxonomy): Eukaryota > Metazoa > Chordata > Amphibia > Anura > Ranidae > Pelophylax > Pelophylax lessonae. Next base: position 668,899,056 of record NC_138768.1, on the reverse strand, counting down.
GTGACATACTGAAGCAGAGCATGATCCCCTCCCTTCGGAGACTGAGCCGCAGGGCAGTATTCTAACATAACGACCCCAAACACACCTCCAAACGACCACTGCCTTGCTAAAGAAGTTGAGGGTAAAGGTGATGAACTGGCCAAGCATGTCTTCAGACCTAAACCCCATTGAGCATCTGTGGGGCATCCACAAACGGAAGGTGGAGCGCAAGGTCTCCAACATTCACCAGCTCCGTGATGTCGTCATGGTAGAGTAGAAGAGGAGTCCAGTGGCAACCTGTGAAACTCTGGTGAACTCCATGCCCAAGAGGGTTAAGGCAGTGCTCCTCCCACTTCTTAGGTTAGTAACCAATGGGCACAAGTACTGGGGAATTCCTTTTCCCAGTGGCCACCAAAGGCAGGAGCACTTTTCCCTCTTTCACCAAAGCAAAGGGCATTACAACTCTCACTGACCACCAATCTGAAGAGTCTTACTGCTACTGACCACCAATGTGAGAGGAACATTTTTATTCCCACTGACAATAACGCTGAGACATTTTTACTACCATGGGCTATCAATGTAAGGGGCGGTATTCTTCCCACTGACCACCAATGTAAGGAGTCTTCCTCCTGCTCGCACAATGTAAATAGCATGTTACTCACATTAATAAGTAATTGATGAGAACCTTTTTTTTTCTCACAGAATATACACCTAACCAATGCACTTTGTATGCTTTGCTCTAAATTACATAATCCTGTCTGCTGCAATCTGCATGCGCTGCTGTACATACAGTGCATTGCAAAAGTATTCGGCCCCCTTGAACTTTTCAACCTTTTGCCACATTTCAGGCTTCAAACATAAAGAAATAAAACTGTAATTTTTTGTGAAGAATCAACAACAAGTGGGACACAATCATGAAGTGGAACGAAATTTATTGGATATTTCAAACTTTTTTAACAAATAAAAAACTGAAAAATTAGGCGTGCAAAATTATTCACCCCCTTAAGTTAATACTTTGTAGCGCCACCTTTTGCTGCGATTACAGTTGTAAGTCACTTGGGGTATGTCTCTATCAGTTTTGCACATCGAGAGACTGAAATGTTTGCCCATTCCTCCTTGCAAAACAGCTCGAGCTCAGTGAGGTTGGATGGAGCGCGTTTGTGAACAGCAGTTTTCAGTTCTTTCCACAGATTCTTGATTGGATTCAGGTCTTGACTTTGACTTGGCCATTCTAACACCTGGATATGTTTATTTGTGAACCATTCCATTGTAGATTTTGCTTTATGTTTTGGATCATTGTCTTGTTGGAAGACAAATCTCCATCCCAGTCTCAGGTCTTTTGCAGACTCCATCAGGTTTTCCTCCAGAATGGTCATGTATTTGGCTCCATCCATCTTCCCATCAATTTTAACCATCTTCCCTGTCCCTGCTGAAGAAAAGCAGGCCCAAACCATGATGCTGCTGCCACCACCACCATGTTTGACAGTGGGGATGGTGTGTTCAGGGTGATGAGCTGTGTTGCTTTTACACCAAACATAACGTTTTGCATTGTTGCCAAAAAGTTCGATTTTGGTTTAATCTGACCAGAGCACCTTCTTCCACATGTTTGTTGTGTCTCCCAGGTGGCTTGTTGCAAACTTTAAACGACACTTTTTATGGATATTTTTAAGAAATGGCTTTCTTCTTGCCACTCTTCCATAAAGGCCAGATTTGTGCAGTATACAACTGATTGGTGTCCTATGGACAGAGTCTCCCAGCTCAGCTGTAGATCTCTGCAGTTCATCCAGAGTGATCATGGGCCTCTTGGCTGCATCTCTGATCAGTCTTCTCCTTGTTTGAGCTGAAAGTTTAGAGGGACGGCCAGGTCTTCGTAGATTTGCAGTGGTCTGATACTCCTTCCATTTCAATATTATCGCTTGCACAGTGCTCCTTGGGATGTTTAAAGCTTGGGAAATCTTTTTGTATCCAAATCCGGCTTTAAACTTCTCCACAACAGTATCTCAGACCATTTGCTACATTGACCACGGGTAATGCACTAGGTGTTTGCGCCTCCTCTTCCTTTCTTTTCTAAGTATCTCAGACCTGCCTGGTGTGTTCCTTGTTCTTCATGATGCTCTCTGCGCTTTAAACGGACCTCTGAGACTATCACAGTGCAGGTGCATTTATACGGAGACTTGATTACACACAGGTGGATTTTATTTATCATCATTAGTCATTTAGGTCAACATTGGATCATTCAGAGATCCTCACTGAACTTCTGGAGAGAGTTTGCTGTACTAAAAATAAAAGGGCTGAATAATTTTGCACGCCCAATTTTTCAGTTTTTTATTTGTTAAAAAAGTTTGAAATATCCAATAAATTTCGTTCCACTTCATGATTGTGTCCCACTTGTTGATGATTCTTCACAAAAAATTACAGTTTTATATCTTTATAATTCGAAGCCTGAAATGTGGCAAAAGGTCGAAAAGTTCAAGGGGGCCGAATACTTTCGCAATGCACTGTATGTACAGTATCTGACAAAAGTAAGTACACCCCTCACATTTTTGTAAATATTTTATTATATCGCTTCATGTGTCAACACTGAAGAAATTACTCTTTGCTACAATGTAAAGTAGTGAGTGCACAGCTTGTATAACAGTGTAAATTTGCAGTTCCCCTCAAAATAGCTCAACACACAGCCATTAATTTCTAAACTGCTGGCAACAAAAGTGAGTACACCCCTAAGTGAAAATGTCCAAATTGGGCCCAGTTAGCAATTTCCCTCCTTGGTGTCATGTGACTCATTAGTGTTACAAGGTCTCAGGTGTGAATGGGGAGCAGGTGTGTTAAAGCGGTTGTAAACCCTATTTAAAAAAAAAAAAAAAAAAAACCTGCAAGACAAAGGCATAATGAGCTAGTATGCATCGCATACTAGCCCATTATGTTTAACTTACCTTAAAACGAAGCCCCGACACGGACCCCCGGACATCGATGCGGGCGCTGCCATGATCCCTCGTCGTCTCTTCCGGGTTCGGCGGCTCCGGCGCGCTGATTGGCCGAAAGAGACGGCTCCAGCGCGCTGATTGGCCGGAGCCGCGATGACGTCACTCCCGCGCATGCGCGCGGGAGTGATTTTTCCGGCAAGCTCCCGGCAAGTTAATTGAAGGTCCCCCCGGACCTTCAGAGCGCATGCGCCGCTCGCACGAGCGGCTGCATGCACTGTAAATATCTCCTAAACCGTGCCGGTTTAGGAGATATTATTTGTACCTACAGGTAAGCCTTATTATAGGCTTACCTGTAGGTAAAAGTGTCAAAAAGCGGGATACAACCGCTTTAAATATGGTGGTATCACTCGCTCATACTGGTCAATGGAAGTTTAACGTGGCACCTCATGGCAAAGAACTCTCTGAGGATCTGAAAAAAAGAATTGTTGCTCTACATAAAGATGGCCTAGGCTATAAGAAGATTGCCAAGACCCTAAAACTGAGCTGCAGCACGGTGACCAAGACCATACAGCGTTTTAACTGGACAGGTTCCACTCAGAAAGGCCTCGCCATGGTCGACTAATGGCGCTTTTCCACTGCATGGAACGGATCGGTTTGGCGCTTTTCCACTGCATGGTACCGCATGGTAAGTGTTAGAACGGTTCGGTACGGTTTGGTACAGCGGCGCTTTTCCACTACATGGTAAGGCTCGCTTAAACAGTACCACCTCAGTTGGGGTTCCAAGCGGGGCCGTACCTATACCATATCCCACAATGCTTTTGCATGCAGCCTTGATTGTTTGTCACTACTAGCCACTGATTGCTCAGAGAATCGTAATCCCACCCACTTACTACTTTAGTGGAAAAGCAAACCGAGCTGAGTAGAGCCTATACAGCGCTGAAACGTGCCGACTCGTACCACGCAGTGGAAAAGCAAACTGAGCCAAGCAGTGCCGAGTGGAGCCGAGCCGGTACTTGCAGTGGAAAAGTGCCATAAAAAAGTTGAGTGCACGTGATCAGCATCATATCCAGAGGTTGTGTTTGGGAAATAGGCACATGAGTGCTGCCAGCATTTCTGCAGAGTTTGAAGGGGTGGGGGGGTCAGCCTGTCAGTGCTCAGACCATACGCTGCATACTGCATCAAATTGGTCTGCATGGCTGTCGTCCAAGAAGGAAGCCTCTTCTAAAGGTGATGCACAAGAAATCCCGCAAACAGTTTGCTGAAGACAAGCAGACTAAGGACATGGATTACTGGAACCATGTTCTGTGGTCTGATGAGACCATGATAATCTTATTTGTTTCAGATGGTGTCAAGCATGTGTGGCAGCAACCAGGTGAGGAGTACAAAGACAAATGTGTATTGCCTACAGTCAAGCATGTTGGTGGGAGTGTCATGGTCTGGAGCTGCATGAGTGCTGCCGGCACTGGGGAGCTACAGTTCTTTGAGGGAACCATGAATGCCAACATGTACTGTGACATACTGAAGCAGAGCATGATCCCCTCCCTTCGGAGACTGAGCCGCAGGGCAGTATTCTAACATAACGACCCCAAACACACCTCCAAACGACCACTGCCTTGCTAAAGAAGTTGAGGGTAAAGGTGATGAACTGGCCAAGCATGTCTTCAGACCTAAACCCTATTGAGCATCTGTGGGGCATCCACAAACGGAAGGTGGAGCGCAAGGTCTCCAACATTCACCAGCTCCGTGATGTCGTCATGGTAGAGTAGAAGAGGAGTCCAGTGGCAACCTGTGAAACTCTGGTGAACTCCATGCCCAAGAGGGTTAAGGCAGTGCTGGAAAATTAATGGTGGCCACACAAAATATTGACACTTTGGGCCAAATTTCACTTAGGGGTGTACTCACTTTTGTTGCCAGCAGTTTAGACATTGATGGCTGTGTGTTGAGTTATTTTGAGGGGACAGTAAATTTACACTGTTATACAAGCTGTACACACACTACTTTACATTGTAGCAAAGTTTATTTTCTTCAGTGTTGTCACATGAAAAGATATAATAAAATATTTACAAAAATTTGAGGGGTGTACTCACTTTTGTGAGATACTGTATATATTGAGGTTATCAATACAAAATGCCTTGGACACTGTAAGTACACAGTTATACAACATCCACATGTTCTGGTTACTATATCACTATACCATATTCAAGTTAGTGAACATAACAAACTCGCCCAAGGGGGTAAATGGTGGCATGGGAGTGTATAACACAACAGTCAAGGTCGTTACCGTAGTTCTCTGTAGGCATAGAAATGTGAATATCAACATGTTTGACAAGTCAGAAGCACCATTTGTATCTGGTTCCAAGGCAGGAGGAGAAAAAAAGAAAAAAAGGTGGGAGGAGGGGAGAGGGAAGTTCCGCAAGATAAATTATGCGTGTTTGAATCACATTTGCCTACACTAATCCAAAGAACACCAGGTATGGACCAGGTTAAGGGCAGCCTTCACCCTTTCTCTGCCCGGTCCGTACAGACCTACAGCACTGCTTGCAGCTGCAGTGCAGTGTTTACCAGCCCCCTTCCTGAAGTGCAGTGGACTGAGGCAACCATCACTAATGATGGCTCCAGTGTCCACTGACAGCTCAGCTGATCTCATAGTAAACTGAGAGTTTACTATGTGTCAGAATGTCAGTTTATGAATGGATAAGGAGTCTCTATACAGACTCCTTATTCATTCAGGAAAAGTGCTGCAGAGAAAGGGACCTACTTAAGTCCCTTTCTCTGTTCCAAAAACAAGAGATATGGGGGTATGTTTAGACCTCTGATATCTCATCAAAGAACCCCCCCCCCCCCAAAAAAATGTAAAGATATAATTGTGAAAAACAAATGGAGCGGACTCTGTAAAGCAGATCCGCCTGCTCAGCGAGGGATCTATCTGCTGATCCCCGCTGAGCAGGCAAATGACTGGTCCGCTCCACTGATGCAGAACGGACACAGTCCATTGTTCTGTGTGGGGCGATCCGATCTACTAGATAGATGGCGAATGAGATCCCATCCATCTGTTTTTAGTGGATCAGATCGGATGCAGGCAGGTGTAAACGGACACATGTCCATTTACATCAGCCTCTCCATAGAAAACAATGCGTGGTCCAATTGGGCCAGCTTGAAAAACACCCGATCAGTCTGCTTGTGTGAAAGGGGCCTAAGGCCTTGTTCACACCGGGCATACACAGCATACCTTTACAGGGATGACTAGGGGTGACTAGGGTTCCATGCATCCTTGTGCAGGCAGTCCCATTGATGTAATGTGGGATGTAGCAAATGCATGAACAGAGCCGCCTCTCCCAAATTGACATCCATGTAGGTTTGCATGCATGTCCCTGAGCTCACACTGTCTGCGTTCGGGGTTGTACACCCACACCCACACGAATGTCAGATTGGGAACAGCAGCTATCCCTGTGCAGCCGTTGCATCCCAATTGACATAAATAGGACCGCCTCTACAGGGAAGCACAGTATACCTGTGCATCCCTGTGTGGGTAAACATGGCCCTCCATGGGCGTACACTTTAGTATGCCACATGTGACTGATGCTTTAGTAGTAATTTAGCAGGAATTTTGCAAGGTATGTTGTCTTTATGTGCACTGTTAATGATTTTAGTGTAGTTTTAGTGAAAAGAGCGATATGATGAACATTTGCGCAATTATTGCAGGGCCCAAAAAGTCAGTAGCATTTTTTTTTATTCCACAGGTCATGTGCTTTCAGAAATGTCTGGTTTAAGGGCCGGTTCACACTGGTGCGATGCCAGACATCGCATGTGATTAGCACCGCATTGCTGTGCAGATCACATGCAATGTCTGTGCAATGCAAATTCAACCATACAAACTGTATAGCTGAATTCGCATCGCATTCGGACCAAACACGTGCAGGTCCCCTTTTTTTGTCCGCACCAGAATCTGATCGCATGAGTGTTCATATCCATGCAATTTGATTCCTGTCCAAAATCACAGTTCGCACTGCGACCTGCAAACCGATCTGGGGTGTCATTAACTTTGTATTGACACCCGCAGAAGTTCGCAGAGGGCAGTGTAAACTGCCAGCGATTCAGGTGCGTTGCGGGAGCCCGGACTGGATTTGTAGGGTTTGCCGCATTGCACCATTGTGGACCGTGTGTGAGGGGACTTTTCAAATTCTGAAAGCTGTAAGTGAAAAATGGTAACCTCTGGATTTTTAAAGTAAATGGTTTTTATTTAGAGTTTTGCATACATTACGTTTTCACCATTTCACAAAAAGGTACAATTTAAAACGTACAAATATTTGTTCAAATATTTGGTATATATTAACTCAATTCAATTTTACTTTTAGATTTGGTAGGACTTTTGTACATTATGCCATGTATGAATCCACTATTAATGATTTTAGTGTATTTTTAGCGAAAATATTGGTGTGATAAACATTTGCGCAAATATCGCAGTGCACCTTCTTTTTATTCTACTGGCCATGTGCTTTCAGAAAATATATGGTTTGGAAGGTCTTTTATAAACTCTGAAAGCTGTAAGTGAAAACAGTAAACCTCCAGATTTTTTGAGAAATTGTTGCGCAAGTCCGATTTTCACTATTTCTCAAAAAGGTGCAATTTAAAATGTACAAATATTTGTTATTTATTAACTCAATACACTTTAGCTTTTATATTTAGAAGGAATTTAGCAGGGATTTTGTAAACTTTGCTGTGTTTGTATCTGCTAAGAATGATTTTCGTGCATTTATTGTGAAAATATTGTTTTGGCAAAAATTTGCGCAAATATCGCAGGGCCTTAAAAATCAGTAGCACCTTCCATTTATTCTACTAGTCCTATGCTTTCAGAAAATATATGGTTTGGGGTGTCTTTAACAAACTCTGAAAGCTGTAAGGGAACAATGGAAACCTTCAGATTTTTAAAGAAATATGGTTCTATACATTTTTGCGTATGCTCAATTTTCACCATTTTCAAAAAGGCGTAATTTAAAAATTACAAATATTTGTTTTTCATTAACTCAATACAGGTTAAACTTTTATATTTAGTAGGAATTTAGCAGGCATTTTGTGAAATATGCTGTGTTCATATCTGCTAGAAATGAATTTAGAGAATTTTTAGCGAATATATATAGTTTTTAAAAAAACATTTGCGCAGATATCGCAGGACGTTTAAAATCAGTAGCACTTTTTTTTTTTAATTCATTCTACAGGTCATGTGCTTTCAGAAAATAAATGGATAGGGGAGTCTTAAACTCTGAAAGCTGTAAGGGAACAATGAAAACCTCTAGATTTTTTGAGAAGTTTGGATGTTTCCATTTTTGCGTATGTTCGATTTTCACCATTTTACAAAAAGGTGAAATCTAAAATTTACAAATAGTGGTTATTATAAACCCAATACAGGTTAGCTTTTATATTTAGCAGAAATTTTGTAAAATGTGCTGTGTTTTTATCCGCTAATAATGATTTTAGTGTATTTTTAGCAAAAATGTTGTTTTGATAAGCATTTGCCCAAATATCATTGTGCCCTAAAAATCAGTACCACCTATTTGTATTCTACTGGTCATGTGCTTTCAGAAAGTATATGGTTTGGGGTGTCTTTAACTCTGAAAGCTGTAAGGTAAAAATAAAAAAGCAGAGGAAAAATTGCAAAAATGGTCTGGCCAGCTAAGTTTAAAAGTGGAACACAGGGCCTGGCAGCGAAAGGGTTAAAGCCCACTCTTAAATGTACTAATTTAAAAAAAAAATGGTTTAAAGTTAGAAGTTATGGTAGAGGTTAAAAGGGAGAAAAAGACAAGAAAAGAGAAAAAGGAAAAAGAAAAGGAAATGCCACCGATCCACACCCTCCAGTACACTGACTCCCCTCCACCGCACCCCCTACGGGGATTGAAGCTATCTAACCAGAGGTTCCAGACCTTTTCAAAACGATGTTGGTCCTGAATGATGTTGATTCCGGAAGTGCTATGAGCTTCTGGAAATTTGTCCTGTGCACCTGGAATCTAGAAGAACCCTGGATCCATGGTTTATGAGCACGAGGGGCATATAATTCAAAGGGTATACACGGCCACAGGAAAGGGATCAGCCTATGGGAACCATCTTGGACCAGAGAACAGATTCAGGTCTTACACGCTGATTACCCCTGTAGGGGTGATAATTTCTGGTGAGTGCGGGAAAAGTTGGGACTAAGGGAGCACTGTTTCCACACCCGGCACTTTTATACCCGGAGCACCACGAAAAACGCCCACGGAGCCGAATACCGCAACAGCCCACCTTTATATGCACTTTTATATGGACTTCATATGAACTTGCTTTTTATTCACCCATACGACTGAACTTTTTACTATATATGAAATACATATTTTACTCTATTCACAGATAAATTATATTTCTATCACTTGCACGGATAACACTTTATCACTTCTATTTATAAAAGTTTTTTATATCGCTAACCACTTTACTATCTGATATATTTCACTAGTTATTGATTTTGATTAGCAGCTTATGACTTTTTTATTATTCCTTTCGGCTAATCTTAGATACCATAGCCAGTATTATCCGGCCAATCTATCACCGTTGCACATGCGCACGCATATTTAATGAATAGTTGGAAATTATGCGCACAGATTTATTGCACTAAGTCACTTTAGTATTATTATTTTTATTCACTGGATTAATTGATTACTTGGATATTTTATATTGTTTTATATATTGCACTTTATGTATATATATATATATATATATATATATATATATATATATATATATATATATATTACTGACCCCATACATATGAGATATTACCCGTAATTACAACCAATTTTAGGCAGCGCCAATTACCTCACTACCTCCACACTGCTAGCCAATTTTTTATTTAGCACGATCCAGGAGATTTTGTTTTTCACTAATGCTAGATTTATCACAGGCAGGGCCGGATAACATAGGGGCTATTGCTGGAGCTGCAGCTCCAGGCCCCTCCCTCAATATAGACCCAGAAGGGGCACTGGGAGATTGTCTGTCCTCCATTTTTCGGGAAGGTACGGCCCGCAAAATCATTTGGCCCGACCGTGCGATATCCCGACTGACAGCTGAGCTGTTACAACAGAGCCGATGCTTCCTGTATAGTTCTGGCTCTGGCCTGACAGTCTGAGTCACAGGGGCAATGCATTTGATATCACTCCGCCTCAGCTCTACACCATGCTTCCTCCAGCGCGGCGCCGCTCCTCACACTGTGTCTCGAGCCAGCATTTCCCACCAACAGAACCATCCAGCAATACCCACAGCAGTACCAGCCAGTATTTCCCACCAGCAGTACCAGCCAGCTGTACCCACCAGCAGTGCCAGCCAGCATTTCCTGCCAGCAGTACCAGTCAGCAATTCCTACCAGTGGCAGTACCCACAGCAGTACCCACCAGCAGTAGCAGTCAACAGTACCCACCAGCAGTACCAGCCAGTAGTGAGTACTACCCACAGCAGTACCAGCCAGCAATACCCACAGCAGTACCCGCTAGCATTTCCCACCAGTAGTACCAGCCAGCATTTCCCACCAACAGAACCATCCAGCAATACCCACAGCAGTACCAGCCAGTATTTCCCACCAGCAGTACCAGCCAGCTGTTCCCACCAGCAGTACCAGCCAGCTGTACCCACCAGCAGTGCCAGCCAGCATTTCCTGCCAGCAGTACCAGTCAGCAATTCCTACCAGTGGCAGTACCCACAGCAGTACCTGCTAGCAGTACCCACCAGCAGTAGCAGTCAACAGTACCCACCAGCAGTACCAGCCAGTAGTGAGTACTACCCACAGCAGTACCAGCCAGCAATACCCACAGCAGTACCCGCTAGCATTTCCCACCAGTAGTACCAGCCATCATTTCCCACCAACAGTACCAGCCCACTGTACCCACAAGCAGTTCCAGCTAGCAGGAACCACCACCAGCTAACAACCAGTTGCGAGTAGCAACATCACCAATACCAGCTAACATCACACACACCTCACCAAAGATAAGCAGTTCCAGCCATCACATTAGGGTTGAGTTAATTAAATGTTTGACCAAATATAACAGGCTAATTTTGAGGTTGATAATTTTGTACGCCCTCTGAATGATGTTCTAAATATCCAAAAGGCCCTTGGCAGAAAAAAAGGTTCCCCACCCCTGATCGACCTAAATGACAGGAGTGATGCTGTCACTCCTTTCATTCAGACAGCTGGAGAAAGGAGCACAGAGTGGGAACTGCAACAGCTGTTCCCTCAAGCTGGTCTGGATAGTAAGGAGAACTGGAAGGGCAAACGCAGATGAAAAACGAAGGGATTTCCAGTCACTACTTACCAACCAGCCAAATTAACCTGTCTAACAGTATGCGTTAAAAACAGGGGTTTAGTTGCACACATTTGCAAATACATGCGTAAGCTGCAGGCCGCGCCAAGGCACCCTGATATCTGCAGTCCCTAACTCTACCTTTAAAGAGTCTCCACAATCCAGTCACCTGTCCTCCATCTATCTCATCAGAATGCATGTGCTCCCATTGTGGAGACTACTGCCTTGCTAAAGAAGCTGAGGGTAAAGGCGATGGACTGGCCAAGCATGTCTAAAGACCTAAACCCTATTGAGCATCTGTGGGGAATTCTCAAACGGAAGGGTCTCTAATATCCACCATCTTTGTGATGTCGTCATGGAGGAGTGGAAGAGGACTCCAGTGGCAAACTGTGAAGCTCTGGTGAACTCCATGCCCAAGAGGGTTAAGGCAGTGCTGGAAAATTAATGTTGGCTGATGTGGGAACATCAGAGAATACACAGGGGATTTTTTTAGATCCCGATTCACAATGAGCACCAGTAGATCAGAATTTACCGATCTACATTCTGCACACACTGAACAGGGAGATTTGTTAAATATTAATATAAATAGTTAAATGTTAATATACAAACCCTGCATGAGACAGGAAAAAAAAGATCCTTTACCGATAATTACGCGTTTTTCTAATCAACCTGCAGAGATCAAACGCATAGTTAAGAGATATTGGAATGTACTCACTATGGACCCTCTTATCAATCCACTTATTCCAGACAATCCAGCATTTACATTCCGGTGAGCCAAATCATTGAAAGATAGATTGGTTTCAAGTGAATATAGAGAGGGTCCCCATGGTGATCCATGTAAATGCTTGGCACCAAGTGTGGAGGTTGCAAATACTGTGGATACATGGAAATAACCAGTTCAATAACCTTACCGAATGGTGAGGCATACAGACCTTACTATTTTGCGAACTGCAAAACGAAAGGCGTTATTTATTTACTCAGTTGTGAATGTTCGTGCTTCTATGTGGGGAAGACGAGGCTTGAGTTCTGGCAGCGTGCCTACCAACATATCCGGAGTATGCAAACCAGCAATCCGGATCTACCTTTCGGTAGACACGTTGCCACAGTACACAGTGGGGGTTTCCCACAAATCTCATTCCTCATCCTGGATCGTGTTCATCCAGGTATCCGGGTTGGAGATTGGAATAAAATCCTACCCCAAAAAGAGCAATATGGATTTTTAGATTAAGAGCAACTTCACCCCCAGGCTTAAATGAATCTGTCTCTTTCAGGCCCTTCTTGGAGGGCTTTGTCTCGGGGGGGGGGGGGGGTTCTGAATGGGACAAGATGTAATTAGGTTGGGATATGAATTGGGTTCAAAATATTGTTCCTACTTAGACCTTCTTGATTCTTCTTTTCTATCTCTTTCCATAACTCACAACAAAATTAACGGGTATGACAATTTTCCCTTTGTTCATGTATGGGGGTCTCTGATGTCAAATATTGTAACACTGTTTATACCAGAATTTTCTCTCTCTGTATGGAAGGGTTTTCAGATATTCAATAAATGTATATTGTATGTATTCTTCATATAGATAAACAATGTGATTGTTCAAATATTTGACTGGTTGTGGCTATGTAGAATACATTTTCTGAGTGTCTTTCTTCAACATTCTGGTATGCATTTTTTATGTGATAGGGGTTGCATTAACAGTTGTGTCCTCTGAGTGCCACGCATCTTTTTAGACACCCAGGACTTACCACCCGGCGCATTTAGGCTGCCAGGGACACTGGTGTGTCTACCGTCGGCCTCTGTAGCAGGGCTATGACGGCTGGAAATTTCGGTTGTCATGGCATCTGCATTTGCGTTGGTGGGCTTGTGACGCGGGCCAGGACTACAATGCCTGTGATGCTCTGTGTGTGGCACCTGGATCTTCTTCCAACTTGACTAATGGTGCCATGGTGGAGACGGACACCGCGAGCCCAGGGGGCAGGAGGCTTCCACAGCTGTGGTGGATCCACAATAATTTAATTCCAGGTAACTTCCTACAAATAAGACAAGTTTGGATCATTTTTGTACGCACTGTTGATGTGGACAGTTGCCCTGGTTGGATTCTCTCGTTTCAGGTAAAGAAAAATTGTTTTTTGGACACTATTGATAGCTTCTGGTCTGGCCGTGGCTGCTTTGACTCTTTGAGCCTTTTGCAACCAGGTTTGTAACTTTGATCATATGTATTTAAGGTCTATGGATATTAATATATGGCTATGCATTTCTTGATACCAGAGAGACCTATAATTGGAATCAATGGATACGCAGTGATGCAGTGCATTTTTGTAAGGAATTTTCCTGACATGTCTTTAACCATCACCCTTTGTTTGGGATATTCAAGTGAGATCATCTGCAGCAGTGCAGATAAAATCACATGAACCCCCCCTCCTTTTTTTTTTTTCTTCTCCCAGTTATGGTCACATTCATATTATAATACAAATTATTATTCTAATTTAATAGATTTCATTTCAGTAGTGAGGATCCATGCCTTTACAGCCCCTTGTGGATACCTGAGTGCTCTTATATGTGTGGCATCCACGGGGATACCACTGGATGGAGTCCCACTTGGATATACCTGTTGGTTCTTGATTTTAAATTTATGCACTTTTTTTGATCAATAGGATTTTATACCCCAAGGTCTGTATAAATTAAAAGCTTTTGTATTATGTATTTTGTGCAGAATGAATTTATACATATTTATATTGTTTATATATTTAACTAATGGGAAAGTTCTCATTTTCCAGATCTAGTTTTATAAAATGCATTCATAGACCCCTGATGAAGAAAAAGACTTTGTATTTCGAAACGCGTTGGGTCATAGCTGTATTTTTGTGAGCGGTTTTTTACAAGAATGCTGATCATTCAGATTAATCCAACCGCATATCTTTTTATTTGTATGTTAACCTTGATGTTTAGCTATATTTATCTATTTTTGTAAATAAAAAATATTTTTTGAGATTTACCGTCTATTTTTCTACACCTTATCAACCCTTTGCTCTTTAACCACTTTAGGACCGCTCACTGTGCTGCTACTGCAGCACAGTGGCAGCCCTGCGTCCAGCAATGTAGACCAATAGGGGGCCCCCGCTCGTTCACGGACACGGACACCTCAGCACGAGTGACCGGCGGACCCGATTTCCGCCGGTCACTCGCAATCGTCAGTTACAGAGGGAGAAAGGCAGACGGCTAATGTAAACAAAGCCGCCTGTCATTCTTCCCTGTGTAACAGCAAAGATCATATGGTCCTGCTATGTAGGATCGTAGATCTCTGCTGTTACATGAAAAGCCACATCCCTGCACAGTAAGAAGCACGCCCCTATGGACACACTTAACCCCTCCTTCCCCGATAAAGTTTACCCCTTCCCTGCCAGTGTCATTTTTACAGTAACAGTGCATATGTACCCCCCGCAATGTCGCAGTTCTGCAAAAAAAATCGCAGATCGCCGCCATTACTCGTTAAAAAAAAAACAACAAAAATGACAAAAATCTTTCCCTTAGTTAGTAAACGCAATAACTTTTGCGCAAACCAATCAAAATACGCTTATTGCGATTTTTTTTTACCAAACATATGTAGCAGAAAACAAATTGGCCAAAAATGTAAAAAAATTTTGATTTTTAAATTTTTGGGGGGGGGGGGGGGGAATTTCATATAAAAAATTTTGAAAAAAAATATTATTTTTGCAAAATTGTCACTATTTTTTGTTTATAGTGCATGATCAAAAAATCACAGAGGTGATCAAATACCACCAAAAGAAAGCTCTGTTTGTGGGGGAAAAAAAGGAAGTCAAATTTGTTTAGGTACAGCGTCGCAGGACCGCGCAAATTGTCCGTTAAAGTCACGCAGTGCCGAATCGCAAAATAGGGCCTGGTCAGGAAGGGGGTAAAATCTTCCGGGGATTAAGTGGTTAATATTGCAAAAAATAAAAAGCGCAAAGGTGATCAAATACCACCAAAAGAAAGCTCTGTTTGTGGGAAAAAAAGGATGTAAATTCCGTTTGGTTACAGCATTGCATGACCACAGTATTGTCAGTTAGTTGCGCAGTGTCAAGTTGAAAAAAGTGGCCTGGTCATTGAGCAGCCAAATCTTCCAGGGCTAAAGTGGTTAAAATCCCAATAAGAGGGAACTTTTTTTGTATTGTAATTAATGGTGTACTCATGTTTGTTGCCAGTGGTTTAGACATTAATGGCTGTGTGTTGAGTTATTTTGAGGGGACAGCAAATTTACACTGTTATACAAGCTGTACACTCACTACTTTACATTGTAGCAAAGTGTCATTTCTTCTGTTCCAATCATTTTTATTGAAAGAAAGATTTTTAGGCAAACAATGAAGTATGAAATAGTACAAAAAAACAGATCACTCAATGGTGTTACAGTGGAAATCGTCAGCATCGACATGTTCTGGTTACAATATCACTATACCATATCATAGTTAGTGAACATAACAAACTCGCCCGAGGGGGTAAATGGTGGCATGGGAGTGTATAACACAAGTCAAGGTCATTAACGTAGTTCTCTGTAGGCATAGGAATGTGAATATCAACATGTTTGACAAATCAGAAGCATAATTCTTATTTGGTTCCAAGGTAGGAGAAGGAGAAAAAAAAAAAAAAGGTTGGGGGGAGAGGGAAGTCCTGCAAGATAAATTATGCGTGTTTGAACCACATTTGCCTAAACTAATCCAAAGAACACCAGGTAAGGGCAGCCTTAACCCTTCCTCTGCCCTATCCGTACAGACCTACAGTCAGTGCCGGTGCAAGGATTTTTGACACCCTAGACGAAACCTCATTTTGCCGCCCCCTTGGCACCGCCCTGACTCCACCTCCTTTGCCCTGCACATGTATACCCCACCTTTTTAATGACTGCTACCATTTTAAATACAACGCTTTGCTAGATCAGCTAATTTTAAAATAGTTGATTTTAATTGTAAACATTTTCTGATATGCAAAACATAGCTGGTCTCTGTGGTATGCCTGGCTCTGTGTGCTGGTCTCTGTGGTATGCTGTGGATATCCCGGCAGGGCTGTGGGCGGCAGTGTTAAAGTTCAGCTGTCAAGACTGAGAATGGAGCCCCTTTTTCCTCCGTAGTACCGGCTCACAGGCGGAGTGATATCAAGTGCACTTCGCCTGTGAGAGGAGGAATCATACAGAGGAAGCTCACAGCTGTAGTAGAGAGCAGAGCCGCGTGCTTCCTCTGTATGGCTCCTCCTCTCACAGGCGAAGTGCACTTGATATCACTCCGCCTGTGAGCCGGTCCTAAATAGCCGCTCCGTTCTCAGTCATGACAGCTGAGCTCGCCTCTGACATTGCCATCCTCAGCCCTGCCGGGATATCGCCCTCGCGGTTGTCCTTGAGTGCAGGGCGAAATGCAGGAGACTCCTGCAACTTGCGGGAGACTTGAGATTTCTGCAATACCTGGGAACACAGTATATTTGCATAAATCATATTCATTAATTTTTTACTTTATTTGTGATCTGGCGCATGGTGGAGATCGCTTGTGATTGTCACAAGTGTGTTTCCCTTGGTTTTGGAAATGTTCACGAAATCACTAATTAAACCTAAAGCTGGCCATATGGCCATGCACTGATCGAAATCCCCTGAGTGGGTGCTGAGTGAATAAAGAAATAATTTAGATTTTCTTTTATTCAGTGCTGGTTCACACTATTGTGACGACACACATCGTATGTGATTCGGAGCGCACTGCTCCTAAAATCACATGCGATGTCTGTGCGGTGCGAATTCAGCCATACAGATTGTATGGCTGAATTCGCATCTGAATCGCATTGAACTGGCACAGGACTCTTTTTTTGGTCCGCAGCAGAAATTGGATTGCATGGTGGTTCATACCAGTGCGATCCAATTCATGTGTTAACTGTCAGACCGCACTGCGATATCAGACTGCCGAATCGACTCTGCAGCAGACAGGTAGACCTTGACCGCCCGGACCACGTCCAGAGAATACAAGGCAAACTCCTTAGGATGCTTGGGTCGTGCACACAGCGAAGGCAGCATGATATCCTCATTGAGGTGGAATGAAGAAACCACCTTGGGAAGAAAAGATTGACTAGGTCGCAGAACCACCTTATCTCTATGAAGTACCAGAAAAGGAGAACGGCAGGCCAAGGCCGCCAGTTCAGACACCATCTCTCGGATGTTCTCGAAAGGAGGTTTTTGTAACACTGACAAAACCAGATTCAGATCCCAAAGAGGCAAAGGAGCCCTCTTCGGGGGAACCAAATGCAGACCAAAGAATGCGACGCCAATGGTCGCTGAAAAAAGATGGCCAAGGCCGACAACTGACCCTTAACCGCAGTCTGCGCCAGACGCTGATCCACGCCCTTCTGCAGGAAGGCCAAGACCTTTGCCACCGGGAAAGAATGAGGATGAAGACCATTCGCTTCGCACCAAGCGATATACGCTTTCCAAGTGCGGTGATAAATCTTCCTTGAAGTGGCTTTGCGAGCCTTCAACAAGGTAGGGATGACCGCTTGTGGAAGACCCCTATCCCTCAGGACCTGGCTTTCAACAGCCACCAGGGAAGCCGCCAGGGACGTTCGACGACCATCTGAACGATGTTTGCGTACCAGGACCGTCGAGGCCAGTCCGGGGCCACTAGAATCACTGACATCCGTTCCAACGCCACCCTGCGAAGGAACCTGGACAGCAGTTGAATTGGAGGAAAGGCATAGATCAGCCGGTAGCGGTGCCAAGGCACCACCAATGCGTCCACGGCGTCTGCCAGAGGATCGCGATTTCTGGCCACAAACATTTCCAACCGTTTGTTGAGGCGGGACGCGAACAGATCCATGTCCGGGGTTCCCCAACAGGCGCACAGAAGGCGAAACACCTCTGGGTGCAGGGACCATTCCCCATGGTCCAGGGTCTGGCGACTCAGTCTGCCTGCCAGTTCTCCACACCCGGAATGTGAACAGCCGAGATCGCCGGTACATGCGATTTGGCCCAAGACAGGATCTCAGCCACTTCCAAGGCCGCCTGGGCACTCTTCGTGCCCCCTTGGTGATTTATGTATGCCATGGCCGTGGCATTGTCCGTCTGTACCCGGACCGGACACCCCTGAAGCTGAGATGATCACCGGAACAGACAAAGCTTTATTGCCCGGAGTTCCAGGACACTGATCGGTAGCAAAGCCTCCCCCGACGACCAGGTCCCCTGGGCACAGAGTGTGCCCAGAACTCCTCCCCAGCCCGATAGGCTGGCATCCGTGGTGAGGATAGTCCACAACAGAGGCCAGAAAGACTTTCCCTGTGTTACAGATGGGGACTGGAGCGACCACAAGAGATCCGACCGCACCGGGCAACTCAAGGAAATCCTCCTTTCCAAGGACTGAGGCGTCCTGTCCCACCTGGCCAGGATCTCCGCTTGCAGAGTCCTGGTATGAAATTGAGCAAATGGAACTGCTTCGAAGGCCGAGACCATCAAGCCCAGAACCCGCATGCAGGTCCGCAAAGAGGAGAGATCGTTGAGCCTGAGGGCCCCGATCTCTGCCCGCAAAGTCCTGAGTTTGTCCTCTGGGAGGAAAACCTGCGATTGACCTGAATCCAGGGCCATCCCCATGTACTGAAGACGAGTTGAAGGGATCAGTGCCGACTTCTGAAAATTGATGGTCCACCCGAACTCCTGGAGCATCTGAACAGTCACGGCCAGACCGCTCCTCAGGGTCGCACATGGGTTCGACCTGAACAAGAGGTAACCAAGGACCGCAATGCCCCGTAAACGCAGTAAACTAGAACCGGAGCCAACACCTTGGTGAAGACCCTGGCAGCCAAAGCGAGGCCGAAAGGCAACGCCACAAACTGGTAGTGCTCCCCAGCCACCACAAAGCGGAGATATCTCTGATGACCCTCGAAAATAGGGATGTGCAGGTACGCATCCTTCAAGTCTATAGAAGCCAGAAAGTCCCTGGGCCTCAACGATGCTACCAACGACCGGATGGATTCCATCCTGAACTTCTGAACCCGCACACAGCGGTTCAGAGATTTTGAGGCCAGAATCGGACGCACCTTGCCCTCTTTCCTGGGCACTGTGAAAAGGTTTGAGTAAAACCTGCGAAACCGTTCCCGTGAAGGAATACAACGGGTACAATGACTCCTTGAGTGAGCAGATCGAGCACTGTCCCCTTGAGATCTCTTAGACGATCGGGGGACAGCTGGAGATTGGACGGGAAGAACCTGTCTGCAGGGCTAGATCGAAACTCGATCTTGTACCCTGAACGAATCAGTTTGTGAACCCACCTGTCCTGAATGCTGGACAACCAGGGTTCTTGAAAACAACGCAGACGTCCCCCCACCCCCGACAACAGGCGAGGGCGTCCCTTCAGGAAGAGGTGGACTGGGCCGCTGAGCCAGACTGTCCGGCTTTTGGCTTACCCGTCCACGGTTTCTTATGGCCACCAGGGGTCGGAAGGGTTTACCCTTCTCCTGCATCCCGAAGGGCACGATAGAAAGTACGTTGAGTCTTGAAAGAGAGTCCCCTCCGCGCGCGGGGGGACTTACCCTTAGTGACCTTGGGCAACAGAGTATTCTTACCTCCTGTGAGCCCCTTAATTAACTCGTCCAGAGTTTCCCCAAAAAGACGACCTCCCGCATAGGGAATCTCAGACACCGTCTTCTTGGACACGTGGTCAGCCGACCAGCTCTTCAACCAGGTAATGCAGCGGATCGCGATTCCCACCGCCGACAACCGGGCGACCAAAGGAGCCTTGTCCAAAGCCACGTTGCACAAATACATCCCAGTTTGGATGAGTTGATCAACCATTGCAAGAGCAGTCTGCGAGGCCGACTCCGCCACCAGGGTGCTACGAAGCCCCTTGCCCCATACTGTGAGCACCTGAGAGGCCATCACCGAGGCAAAAACAGGTTTCAAAAGGGAACCTGCTACCATGTAAATGTGACGGGAGAGTGTCTCCACTCTCCTATCTGCCGGATCCCGGAAAACCGGGGAATCCTCCATTGGCATCAAGGTTGACTTATTCAGTCGAGACACAGTGTGATCCACTTTTGGGGACACCGTCCAACGTTTTTCTACCGCCTCCGCGAAAGGATAGCGGACGGAAAAACGCTTAGGCACCAACATGTGCTTAATGCGCCACCACTGGTCATTCACAATCGTGAAATTCCTCAGGGCAGGTATAAGCCTGACCAGACTTCTGGGGTCTGTCGAACCCAAAAGCAGGCCGCTTACGTGACTGAGATGGCTCATCGTCAAGAAACAAGAGCTTCTGTAATGGCGCTAATGAGAGCATCCATCGTAGTGCGTTCCCGCGCTACCGAGGGGGAAGATTCCTCCTCCTCCTCCTCATCCCGCTCAGAAGCGGGGGACCGGGACCCCTCAGGAGGGCCATCGTCCGTGGCAACCAATTCAGGCTCAGAGTCAGAGGACTGGGAGGGCATAGGCTGTTTTTTGGAGGAGCGTTCTGACAGCAGCAGATTCACCTGGGAAGCCAAAGTCGCAAGTGCAGCAGCTATGGAAGCCATGGAGGAGGATTCAGGTGTACCCGAAGCCCCTACCAGGTCTGCGGGGAATTTGTTATCCTGGGAGTTCAATTTTGCCTTAAAATTAAAAAAGGGACGCTGGCCCTTTAAATCGGCAGTTCTGCGGACCCCCCCCCCGGCAATCTGCACAAACAGAGTCCCTTGTAAAAACACACAAGCCACAAACAAAATATGATTTGGATGAAAAATGGCAGAGGAATAAGCAAAAATCCCCCCAGCCTGTCTGTACTTGCCCAACCATGCGTCCTGTAGAGGAGACTGTGAAGAAGGAGGAAGTGACCTCACATCACTAGAGGCCAGACCTCGAGCCCAGAGAAAATATGCCTATTGAAAGCCTATGACAAAAGTCACAGGGAAAATGGCCGCTTGCCCTTACTAGGCATGTTGACAACATCCAAGATGGCACCCGACTGGGAGCCCTAGCAGAATCCCCACATGGCTGCTGTCTCACACAGAGATTAGATTCTGCACACCACACAAAATGGGGGCCGCCCCAACAGGCGGCAAATAAGTGCACCAAACACATACTGGTTATCCGCAGGGACCCCAGGGAGACCCATACAGTGCCCCCCGTGGGAGCGTGGAAGGGAGAACCCGGCCAGAAGTGGGACCTTCCAGAGACCACCAGCCCTGCTATCCCCTAAGAGAGGGCCCACAACCCCCCAAAACGTCCCCAGGGACAAGGGGGTTCAGTACTCACCATTCCAGAAGCGGGCACCGCTCAGATACGGGAGACCTCCCACCTTAATGTGGGGGTGCCGTCAGCCATGGAGAGACGCTGGCAACACACGGGCGATCCGGGTTGAGACATCCTCAGCAAAGCTCAGCTCCGCAGGCTCGTCCCCGTGTGGAGGGATATAGTCATTGCGAGGCCTGGGCGTACCAGTAACCTGCGACGCTCGTTGGCAGGCTGGGACTCCATAAGGATCTATGATACCCAGTCCGAGGCCCAGCTCTGCGATCACTTGTAGTCCTCCAGGAAAGGAATCCTGACTAACTAGTGATAGTGAGAGAAAATAAAATCTATTGTGTAAAGAAAACACATAATTTAAAAAAAAAAGAACCGAAAATCTAGGTCTCAGCAGGGAAGACCTAACTCTACTCCTGATGCTAGGCAGCTTCAAACTAAGATAATATCAGATGAGGTTCTGGTAATGGCTGAGGGATGGCCCCCTAGTGGCATGCTGAAGTACAAAAGTTTTTGTATTAACCTGTTAATGAGTTATCTAGCTAGCCTGCTCCTGCAGAGTGCGCCATTACCCATTAGTGAAGGCTAATACCATCGGCCGGCGACTGTCAGAGGACGTAAGAGAAATAGAGGATATTGGGGATATTCAATCCAGTCACCAAATATACCAAATTGTTGTCCAATACAGTTTCACCTTTGAGCATGGCCACCAAATGGGAAGCATGCTTCCCTCCTGGCCGCAGCCTTTGAAGAAGAGAGGTGATGCACCCTGGTAAATTATTGCTAACCATGTCGGAACAAGGTACCATTGCGACAATACCTTGTAGTTCACTTCCGCCAGGGAGGTATTTAAAATTCCCTTGTGCACCATGGACGACCATTGGAACCAAACTTCCTCTTCTATAGTTTCCCCTAAAGGCGCTTTCCAAGCTAGTTGGTAAGAAAATGTAGAACCTTGATCCGCAAAGTTTACAACTCTGAGATACTGCCTCGCGTCCCCAGGCCTCTCAAGCATTTATTTTCATAAAAAATCAGTGTAGTAATGCGCCCTGGTCTTGACCCAATGTCTGTAAGTAATGAGCAATTTGACGGAGTATAAATGGCTCTGACGGGGGCATTTGTAAAGTCTCCAAAATTAAGAGTGCTTTCTAATACCTTTATGGTATATAAAATGAGCTATCCGGTAAAGGCCCTTGTTGATTCCCCCCCATGTGAACTGTTGTGGATGTTGCCCAGGAAGGAATTGCAGATTCCTGAAAATGGGGGTCACTGGGGTGTGGTTTGAACGCAAAGTATAAGTTTTACACACCATGTCCCAGAGACTCATGAAATGTGAAAGAGGGGCTTAGAATGACATTAGGCTCCTCAGAGGGGAGCCAGAGTAGATCAATGGGGAGCGGGGCAGCTAGGCTTGTGCCTCTAATTTTACCCAATTAGGTTGGTATGCTGTGGAAAAAAATTTGGTAAAGCTGCACGAATTGGGCCACTCTATATTAACATATGAAATGAGGAATTCCCAGACCTCCCTGCCATTCTGCAACCTCCCAGGCTCCAAATAAATGTAAAGACTATAGATTGAAGTTTTTTGAAAACCGCTGTAGGAATCAGTATCGGTAGGGACTGGTAGTAGAGAATTCTGGGGAGAGTCGTCATTGTAATTGCTCCTTTTTTGCCCATCCAAGAAAGAGAATGAATCAACCAGCGCTTCATTTCACCACAGTAGAGGAGGGGAATATAGTTTGCCTTGTATAAAGTAGACACATTTGAAGTTTTTTTTTTCCCCAGGTAAAGGAGGGTCTTAAGGTCAACATTTTTTTTTTTTTTTTTTTTACTAGTAATGGCGGCTGACACCTGACATTGACACTTTTGGGGGGGGACCAGTGACGTTACAGTAATCAGTACTAAAAATATGCAGGGTTACTGTACTGGCAGGGAAGGGGTTAACATCAGGGGTGATCAAAAGTTTAAATGTGTCCCTAGGGGGTGGACTTGAGCATGAACGCAGACTTGTGTTCCTAAATAAGAGGAACACAGGACCCATGTGTTCATTACAGAACAACGGTCTGCCGTGTTTACAATGGTAGACTGTCATTCTGTCTCCACGGGGAGCAATTGCAGGTGCCCGGCGGCTATCAGACCCGAGAATTGGCTTCCCCTGTGGCGAATGGGCACGTGCACACCCCTGCAAAAGGGACATACAGGCAAGTCATTTCGTGGGACAAAGCCGCCATGCCACAGTACATGTACTGCTGGCGGTTGGCAAGCGGTAATGGGACAGACTGGCGGCAACATACACTATTACCAAAAGTATCGGTCTTTACATGCACATGAACTTTAATGGCATCTTAATCCTTAGGGTTCTACATGACAAACATTGTCAGTTTGTGCCCGTCAGCCACAACCCTTTCCTCTCCCCCTCCCTGTCTGCTCGTTAGTGCACACCCCCTCCTGCTGCTCTATTTAAATCATCCCATCCCCTCTATAATATAATACCTGCCTCTGTGTGTTATAGAAAAAAATGTGCTATCTGTACCTAAATCCAAGCCGCTCCCGGCGATCACAAGACTGCTCGGCTCTCCCGCTCACCTCCTACCCTGGCTGTCAGCGGCAGTGCTTGGCCTGCCCGCTGAAGCTGTCAGCCAGGCAAAAGGAGACAGCTGAGGTGTTACCTGAGCACCAGGAGCCACTCTGATTGCGGTACAGATCGCATATTTTTGCTATAACACAGGGACACTTTTTACATTACAGAGGGGATTAGATGACTTTATAGAAGTGGCTTACCACTTTAAATTGGCCCACCCTTTGCAGCTATACCAGCTTAAACTCTTCTGGGAAGGTTGTCCACAAGGTCTAGGAGTGTATAGGAATGTTTGACCATTCTTCCACAAGCATTTTGAGGTCAAACGCTGATGTTGGAAGAGAAGGCCTAGCTCACTCCTGCCCCCGCTCGTTCCCTGGGGAGCCAGCGCGCGTGACCAGCAGCTCTGATGGCCACCAGCCACTAGCGATATCCTGCAGAAGAGGGAGAAAGACAGCCGGCTCATGTAAAGACAGCCGTCTATCATGCTCACTAAAGGAATCACAGAGGCTATGCGTTCCTGCTATGTAGGATCATATATGTCTGATTACATCACAAGCCACGCCCCCCCCATTAGAATCACACCCCTAGAGACATACTTAACCCTTTGATCACCAGTAAAGTTAACCCCTTCCCTGCCAGTGTCATTTTTAGAGTAACAGTGCATATTTATAGCACCGATTACTGTAGTAATGTCACTGGTACCCCCAAGTGTCAAAAATGTCAGTCAGGAGTCCGATCTGTCCGCCGCAGTCTGTCCCGCAAAAAAAAAAAAAAAAATGCATATTGCAATTTTTTCTTCACCAAAAATATGTAGCAGAAAACAAATTGGCCTACAATGTTAAATTTTGATTTTTACATTTTTTGTGAGCATTTCATATAAAAAAACTGCACAGGTGATCAAATACCAGCAAAAGAAAGCTGTTTGTGTGTGGGGGGGGGGGGGGAGTACATTAAATTTGGGTACAGCGTCGCACGACAGCGCAATTGTCCGTTAAAGTCATGCAGTGCCGAATCGCAAAATAGGGCCTGGTCTTTGAGTAGCCAAATCCTCCGGGACTTAAGTGGTTAAAACACAAATCTGACCCAACAACCTCCACGTCCATAAAATACCTATGCAACAGTTTGGATAAACATACAGGCCACATATATCATGCTTTTATATATGGAAAAAACAGGAATATGACAAAAAGGTAAGACATTTCAATTAAGACTGGTGTAAGTTGAAGCAATAGGCTTCTAAAGGCTAGTACACACTAAGAAAATCGGGCGAACATTTACGTCCAAAGAATTTTCGTATGATTTTTGTATAGTGTGTACACAACTCGACAGCGGATTCATAGTTTTCAAAAGAAAATTCTCAAGGGGGCAAACTCCAACATTTCTCATACGGGAACAAAAACTATTTTCATTTAAGCACTTGGCCACTGCAGCAATGTGGCTTGTTATCGTCCAGCGACGTAGACCTACGTCGCTGGACTTCTCCCCCTGTAGGCGGTGCTCGCGCGCCGCCGGAGGCGCACTCCCGCTGTTTTCAGTCACAGCGGGAGTTGGGCCAGGGGAGGAGCGGCGGCGATCGCCGCCACTCTTCCCCGATCGTCGGGGAATCGAGTTTGGAGATCCGCCCGCCTGTGTAAACAGAGCGGGCAGATCTCCTAAGTGACAGGGAGTGACAGATCAGAGTGTTCAGCATAGCTGAACATCCGATCTGTCCCTGACTCACTCAGTCACCTCCCCCCACACACGTCAGTAAGCATCAGGCATACATTAACACCCTCCCTCTCCAATAAAATTAACCCCTTCCCTGCCAGTGTCATTTTTACAGTAACAGTGCATATTTGTTACCCCCAAAAGTGTCAAAAATGTCAGTCAAGGGTCCGATCTGTCCACCACAGTCCCGAGAAAAAAAAAAAAAAAAACGCAGATCGCCACCATTACGCGTTTAAAAAAAAAACACCAAAAAGGACATAAATTTTTCCTGTAGTTAGTAAGCGCAATAACTTTTGCACAAACCAATCAAAATACGCTTATCGTGTTTTTTTACCAAACATATGTAGCAGAAAACAAATTGGCCAAAAATTTAAAAAAAAAACAAGATTTTTACATTTTGGGGGGGGGGGGGGGGGGTAGAGAGAAATTTCATATAAAAAAAAGTGGAAAATATTGTTATTTTTTCAAAATAAATGCTCTTTTGTTGTTTATAGCGCAAAAAGTAAAAATCTCACAGGTGATCAAATACCACCAAAAGAAAGCTCTATTTGTAGGAAAAAAAAAGACGCAAATTTAGTTTGGGTATGGCGTCGCACGACCGCGCAATTTTCAGTTAGTCACAGCGCCAAATCGCAAAAAGTGGCCTGGACGCAAGACAGCAAAATCCTCCGGTGGTAAAGTGGTTAATGTGTACCATTTTCGCACAATTTTTGTACAACAAAAATCAGAACTGAGACAGCATGATCAGAAACAAGAAAAAAGCCTTTGTTGTGCGAGAATTTTCGTTCATCGGTTCCGATTTGCTGTGAAACTAGGAAAATAGGACGATCGTTCGCCCGATTTTCTTATAGTGTGTACCCCACTTAAGGCATTGGACAATGCCTCACTAATCAAAGCCAACTATAAAGTGTTCTTGAGGCTATATATGGTCCCGAGTGCATCTGCCCCCCCCCCCCCCCCCCTATGTGATAAAAAAAAAAAAAACATCCATTAATCTATCCTTGATATGTCACCAAAGTTGCAAGTTCTTCAAATAGTGCTGCTATAGGGAAAAACATAACAAAACTGGTGATGTTGCAGCAGGAGAGAGTTCCTCAGAAACATGCAAAGTGCCTGGTGTCTCCACTTGTGCCCCCCTCTTATTGCCTCACTCACTAAAAATCTCGCCCCTCAAAGGAGGCATCCACAGCTCCTCCTGGTTGTATGTAGATATCAAGAGCCAACCCTAGGGTAATTCCTCCTTAGCTTTACGTCCTCTCCCCAGCAATTTCAAACGTGCGTCTTTGCTGCCACTTCTAGCAAGGTCTCCTCTACTTCCTCCCGTGAAGTACAGATGCCTCCCAGACAGTTTGTCCCTATAGCAGCACTTTTAGAAGAACTTGCAGTGTTGACATATGATGGGTCGAGTATTGGATTCATGGATGGACTTATTTTTATCACAAAGAGTTATGAATGGGAGCACTAGTCTATCTATATATATATGCTCACATCTGATTGTATGATTTGTAGCATTGGCCACTTTCACTTGCTTTCTCACATTTTACTATATACACACACATTTTGTTCTATATATTGTGTCTTTGCAATCGAAGCCAACTATAAAGTGTTTTGAGGCGGTATATGGTCATGAGTGTGGCATCATCTGTCCCAGGTCCCCACCCCCATGTGATAAAAAAAAAAAAAGCAGAGATGGAGCTTTCATCCGCCTGCTCGGCAGATCAATCCCCGCAGAGAAAAAAAATGGAGTCCACCGACGGAGCGGACAGGTGTGAGGGGGCCTTAGGGATGAAAGCCTGAAGAGCACATGACAGACAGGTCCACGACACCAGGGCTCAGACCATAGCCAATCACAATGTTAGACACCCATAACCTATAATTAATTTACCTAGCCTGAGGGAGGGTTTTTCTACATCTAACGATTTAAAGCGCTGCGTAAACTTATGGCGCTAAATCAATGCTGTATAATACTACAATAACTAGGGACGCAACGATACGATATTCGGATCGGTTATCAGCCAGATACTGGCAAAATAGCTGGATCGGTAAAATTTAGCAGACCCACGGGCCGAACCGGGGCGTCACTACTCTCCAGGCTTCTGACCCTCTCTCAATCACTTCAATAGGAGAAAAAAAAAAAAGCTTTTACTCATCTAATTCTACAGTTGCAGGCATTCTTCTGTTTATAGGGGGGTCGTCTTTCTTTCAGTATCCACATCACTGGCTGTGTGATGTGGACATTTCCTAGGTATCTGCCGATCCCGAAGTATTTTGTTATAAGCTCACAAAACAGTACTTTCGGATCGGGATCGGCAATTTCACAAAGCAAAAGATCAAAAGATCAGGATCAAAAAAGTTGGATCTGTGCATCGCTAACAATAACACTGAACATTGTTGTAGTATTTTTAAATCGAAACAGGTGAAGCAACAGACCTACAGTAATGTCTTATGCCTATTACTCCTACGCTACACCCTGGGAACATTGTTACCATTGGCTTCATACAGAAAAGTGACCGAGAATTAGAAGTTACAATGTACATACAGAAAAGTGACCGAGAATTAGAAGTTACAATGTTCATATCTCATGATATATGGTTCTTCTGTTTGGGCTTTGAAAAATTTAATAAAAACTAAAAATTGGAAACAAAAAAACACAGTAGACACTAAATTACAGAACAGTTGTTTATTTCTTTACACGCTGAATCAGATTGATCATCTCAAACAGATTCCTGCACAGGGGGTTCATATCCATCAGCCCTTTCGACTTTGGCGCCTGTATCATCTCCAGTTGGCTTGCCAGAACTGCCACCCTCTCCGTGCAATTCCATAAGTTTACCCACTGCAAAAGAAATTGGAGGAGAAATATTAAACAATTCAAGAATGAACAGAACTATGGTCAAACTCAGGAATATGGAACATCAGAATGCTCTCAAATACTTTACAAATAATCATTTGGGACCAAAACAGTTTGTCACTACTGTTCCCACATAAGTATGCATGTATACTTTACTACATTTCTTATTGTACAGAAACCGAACAGAGAAAAAAAAAAAAAAAAAAAGCGGTTTGTGAAGGTCCAATTCCCCTAATCAGCAGGCAACCAAGCATAGTTGACACTTGCGTGCCTTTAATGGATATTGGTTTGTTTCAAAGAGAATACAAGCAGAGACTAAATTAAACTTACGCTCAAATTTTGGCTTCTTCAACATCTTGACTTTACGGACATAGACATCATGGAGAGGGTAAATTGACTGACAAGCTTTTTCAATGTCTTTGCCTATGCTGTCTGGAATTCTAAAAAGGAAAAAAAAAAAAAAAAAAAAAAAAGTTAAAATCTTTCACATAAGTGTCCTACAAAAGATTGGTTAGTATAAAAAAGGAACCTATTGTTAGATGTTGAGCTGCCATTGCAGATCTTTGATATTGCCAATTCCCAGGCTGTAATTCTGAAGCTTTGAATTCAGAGCTGTGAGTCACTGACCAGAACAAGTGTAAGATGGTTTGAAGCTTTACAGCATGCTTGTTCTAGGTCTAATTCAAAGCCAGATCAGACGAGGCCAAGCATCTAGCATTTTTAGAAGGCAGCCTGCAGTGACAGCTCTCCTCATAACAGGACAACTTAAATGTTATAACAATTTACACCATCCTGTTGCCAGAAAGGATTTCAAATTACTGGAAGGTGGGACACCTAAAAGACAGCAGTACTCACACTTTCAAGAATGCTTATTCCCCGATCATACAATCAAGCTCATTCCCTTCATCTAATATTTAAAATGGTTTAATGTATTTACTTGCATGCTTTTAGTGTTCAGGCAAGGGAGATCTGATCTAGACCATGTGCAGCAGCGCAAAAACTGATTACCATTATGAGCATGTAACAGATCAATGCTGCAGTGAAAAGCTGCTGCAGAAGTAGGCAGAGCATACTGTACTTAAAATCAGATCTACTCAATTTAAAATTGGATAAAATCGGTTTAGATTAGTATGGCCAAAGCTATTTAGGCCCAACTGTTCCTATGGTTCACAGTTCTGCACTCCTGTGACCAGTTTTTAGCAGAGAGCTGGCTAAAGTCTGCTGTCATCACTCAGCCAGTCCAGATCAATCCCAACTGTACACTCGGGATCCACCCATATGCATGGCTCAGGCTCTACCACCCCCTCCACAGCTCAATGCTCCAATGAGCACTGGAGGAGCAGAGCAGAGAGCCAGAGACTGACCATGACCGTTCTGTGCAGAGGCAGCAAGTTTTTTTTTTTTTTTTAAAGAAATTCATACTCATCTTAAAATGGTTTCTGCCTCTTTATAATCCATACTTTAGAAACCACTCAGATCCGCTTCAAAATAGTAGGTTATAAAGTTGAAAGGTGTATGTAAACCTCAACAATGAACTCATTTGCTCTGCCTTGGTTCGTTAACATACCATGCAAAGCGCACTTTGAGCGGTTTGAAAAAGTCTGTACATAACTACACAGGAACTACAGAATAATTAGCCTTGTTCAAGCAAAAACGTGACAACAGTTCACAAAAATGCTGTTTGCCCACAACAGAACTTGGGAGCCGAGTGCATTTTTAGCACGTTAAACAGACATTTTCTGAACTTGCAGTGTTTACTTATGCGCCACATAGTACATTTTTAAACAGGTACTGGATAGCCCTTGGGCAGCTGATCCGCCGATTGATCTGCACGTACCCAGCCATCATTAGAAGGCTGGGCACACAGATGCTGTACCCAGCCCATCCAAGTGGTTGGGTACCACGTGAGTGCTCGCAGGATATTGTTTACTGTGCTGGTCCCACCCATCTACAAGGAGAAAGATCAGTGCTTGTAAAGAAAGGAACACTGGAAATATACTTTCTTAGTAAGAAATGAAAAAAAAATAACAGCAGTTAAATAAGTCAAACATAGCTCTTAAAACTGAAATGGTCTGCTAAAGAAAAACTTGTACAAAAGTGGGTACAGCAGTCTTAAAGACTCCTCCTCAGTTGCGTCTGCCCTCATAGCAAGCACTTTCTATGGGCACAGATGTGCAGGCTTGATCTTGAGCCAGCCTATGTGCATCCACTAGGACACAGTACAGCTCAGCCCTGCCACTCGCTCTCAGGATTTGACTGACAGCAGCAGGTGCCAACGGATCCCGCTGCTCACAGCCAAGCTTTGAGGGTGGGATGAGAGGAGGGATAAGACTGGCAGACAGGAACAGTGCTCAGGTATGTGGAGACGTTTTACCTTAATGCAGGGCAGGCATTAAGGAAATGTTTTACCTTTAGAACCACTTTAATGCGATAAAAAAAAAAAAAAAAAAAAAAAACACAACACACAAGTTTGCATGTATTGTACAGATGTACATTTGCCCAGACACAATTTAGCCACAACAGGAGTCAGATTTACCAGATGTCCTAGTGTGAGGAAAAGTGGTCCCCATGATGACCTAATTACTCTTCACTGAAGGATATCGGCTTATGAAAGATTGTCAATTATATATATATATGTATAAATATAAAATGTGTTTTGTGCAACCTTTTATTTTTTTTTTTAATTTCCCTCCCTAGTTCCGCTCCCATGCAGCATTGCTGCTGCAGGGAACGGAACTAGGAAGTGATCACACCGACGGAGGAGCGGCGGGACTCTCGGCTGGCGATCTCAGCAATGAGAGATCATCGCTGGATCGCCAGGAGAAGGTAAGAGAACACCGCTGCGCTCTCTGCACATCCACCCCGAGCGTGGCTCGGGGATACCGATCCTGCAATGAAAAATCCACCCCGAGTCACGCTCGGGATTACCGCCAAGGTGGTTAAGGACTTTTTTTCAAACACCGTAAAGACTAATATTGTTAAACATTCCTAACAGGACATACTGTAGTGACAAGCTTAAAAAGTGTTGCAGTAATAAAAACGTCTAGTTAGGTGCCAAGTTTAAATGACTACCAAATGGGAAAACACTGAAGGAATCCTTTAGAGACTGCATTGATATCGCACTGGCAAAGCAAGTATGCATTCAGTGAATACCTCCTTATCCTCCTATCTATTCGAGGCCAGTGCTTAGGAAAATAGAATTGATAAAAAGCATGCCTGTGAGGGCATGCTTATAAACCAGACTTGCACAGCCAGCCATATCCCCCCAGTCCCCCACTTAAAGGATTTGACTGACAGCAGCATGAGCCAATGGCTCACAAAGACCTCCTTAAGGTCCGGTTCACATTAGTGCGATCGCAGAGATCACATGTAATTCGGAGCGCACTGCTCCTGAAATGAATGTGATCTCTGTGCGGTGCAAATTTCAGCCATAGTTTGTATGGCTGAATTTGCACCGCATCTGCACTAAACGCGCACATGACCCTTTTTTTTATCCGCAGCAGAATCGGATCGCATGGTGGTTCACACTAGTGCGATTCTATTCTGTGCGAACTTGCAGATCGAACTGCGATATGCGATCTCAACTGGGGGGGTGTCGTTAACTTTTAATCTACACCCCCTGCATATCGCATATGGCAGTGTGAACTGCCAGAGGTGCGGATGCGATGCGGTAACACGCTGCATATCCGCATCGTTCCCGCATCGCAGAAGTGTGAACCGGGACTTGCATTCATTCCCGTAAAAAAAAAAAAAACACCACCAAATATTTTGCCTCAATGGGAGATACTTACAGCTTGTTCACAACCTCTTTTAAGTCATTCGTTTGGACTTCCCGAGTCATGATTTCCATCATTTTCTTGCGAATCTGACGGACTTGCTGATGCTGGGCATATGAAGTCTTCCTGATCTGATTATTACGTTTTTTAGTGAATCCAACACAGAAGAGACGGAGCAGGTAGCCATCTGTTGTCTTTACATCAACATGAGCTTCAATCATGGTCTATGGGAGAAAAGATCAAATTTGTACCATACTGACTACTGGCAAGCAAATAAATAAATGGTTGCACTCATTTGTAATTCAGTTGCTAAATCGCTTACCCAGAACAAGAAAGCAAATTAGGATTTAAGAGTTTATGAAATGTCAGAACTGGCATGACAGTGGAGTAATTTGTATTTGCACAAGTTGGCACATGCTCTCTCATTCCCACTGACATGGAACACTAAGCATGGAGGCATCAGCAATGATCTCAAAGGGGTAATCACAAATAGTCATTTGGGACCGAAACATTGTCATCATTTGCCACCATGCCCCCCCTTTAAAATTGAAATACATACCCAAATTTGAATTGGTATACAGCAGATGTCAATATTATCATGTTTGCTGAAAGGAGGGAAAGACACTGGACAATTTCTGAACAAATGTTCTACTTCACTCCACAAAGGATCATTTTTTGTATGAAGTAAAGGAACCCTGCAGAGCCCCTGACAAAAATCGCTTCACACAATCATTCCTTTAAAAGACAGTCCTACATTAAAGAATTCAAGCAAATGAAACAAAAACTCCACACCGCACCAAAATGTTTGCAATGTTATGTTCTGCACTATTAAGTAAAAGTTCAATACATTAACAGCAGTGGAGATTTATACAGGCTTGCATTTCTTGAGGAACTTTACAATACCCAATTTACTACACACTACTGAACGTTAAAGATGACACGGATGCTTTCTGCAATCAAGGCAAAGTGAAAAACTCCCTGACCACGAAAGTTTGTATACTTAAGCTGGCCATACATTTAAAGAGCTCTTGTTCAGCACTGCCAGCTTTGCTTTAGTGTTAAAATAGTGTTAGACCCTGGACAGGTGTGACAGTATTTGGGTCTGGCTGTCTAGGTTCAAGCACCATTGCATAGTGGGGACCCTGTGTACCTTCATACATGGAAACCCTGCTTTGGTAAGAGCGTAATGTGCGGAGGAAGCAATGGCGATACCAAATATACATCCTTCAAGATGGGCCAAGTGCAGGCTGTCACATTGTCTAGAATAGGCAAAGTGTTGATGTATTTAAATCAAGAAAATTTGCATTGAAATTGGAATAAGGTAATGCTGACATTTTCCTAAAAGCATAATTTACTACTATTTTCTCTATAGACTGTATTGTCTTGGTAAACAGTAAAGTGAATTCTAAAATCAGCATTGCAATTACATTATGTACACAGTTCACGCGTCCCTTTGTTCTTGCCATTCCCAATGCCACGGGAGATAATAGCTGCACTCCTGGGCTATCAGTCAAGTTACAATATGTCACTTGGGATTCCCTTGCAATTGAAAGTGCCTTGAATATAGAAGAGAAATGAATGTGCTGCTGAAGAGCCTGCATTTGCCTGGCGTAGTAGTTGTGATCAGCAGGGAATAGGACCACTGTGGAACTTTTAATGGCAATCGGAAACACATTCATGATGCTGCCGTGGCAACCAATGAACAATGCACATAGGAAGGAAATTCTTTTAAGTGTAAACAGTGGACACAGAAGCAGGAGTTAAATGTGGAATAGGCATCTATAGGAGTAGATAAAACCCAAAACCACTTCCTGTCCTAGGCTGGCAACACTTTGCTATCTCCATAGATGTATTATGTTGCCCCTCAGGCTGGACTACAGGACACAGCATTTCTGGTAAGGTCAACAGGTATTTTTTGTAATTAAATATTCTTAGCTTGAAAAAAAGGAAAATAATGCAGCTACCAAATTCAAGGTCTGGTATAATGCAATATTAAAAAAAAAAAATTCTCGGGTTTAGCAATTCATAAAGGACAAGTTCACCCTTTAGAACAGGGGTTCCCTACTCACTAACAGGCCAGATTTTAGGTATTACCTTGGGGAGATGCAGACTAGAATACTGCAATCACTGAACAGCAAATAATATCAATGATATCACCTGTGATGCATTTCAGTTATCTTGCAAACCTGGCCTGTTAGGCTGGCCATACACTATACAATTTTCTTGTTCAACTTTCCTTTAGATTTACCAAAACCATATAATATAAAGTTCAAACCTGAACACTTTCAATTTGTATGCAATCAGGCAGGCCCTTGCACTACATAGTTGAAGGTAAATCTAAAGGAAATTGAAGAAAATTGTATGGTGTATGGCCAGCCTTAGTGGGTAGGAGTCGAGAAGCACTGCTTTAGAACATGTTACAACTGTATTCAGAGTAACATGTTCTAGTCCCTGCCCCCATCAATGTGACAGCGAGCAGGGGTTCTTCCTACTCATTGCAATACTTCGCAAGCTGCTACTTTAAAAAAAATAAATGCACTTTTTTCCCTGCAACAATATGTACATCAAATTCTTAAGGTGACCTTCGCCTTTAAATTGGAAAAGGTAGCCAAACTAAAAAATGATTTAGAAGAGCGTCTTTATCAGGCCCTAGATGAGCTGAAATTTGGATGGTTCAGCAGGGACCAGAAATTTCAATCCATCTATTGCCCGTCCAAATGGAGAGTTGATCTAATAATCAACTCCTCTTGAACAGGACTTGGGTATATTTTCCTTCAATCAGCGCATGCAGCCAATAGGTTATAGCACTGACCAGTGTATTCTGACAGCACAGGAGTCCTTGCTGTCAGAATTCAATAGCACCAACGGTAGGATTCAATCCTCCACATCCAATGTGTGGATGGGGGAATCCGGTCATCAGCCAACTGATAAAAAAATTCAAAACTATCTATGGCCATGCTTACCAAAAAAAAAAAAACTACCTATTCAGTAAATCGATTAGAGAATAGGCAACTGCATAAAGAGCTCATGAAAAGGTTAAAGCGGTTGTAAACCTAATAAAAAAAAAACCCTGCAAGACAAAGGCATAATGAGCTAGTATGCATTGCATACTAGCTCATTATGAATTACTTACCTTAGAACGAAGCCCCGACACGGACCCCGCTGTGGGAGCAGACATGATCCCTCTGCGTCTCTTCCAGGTTCGGCGCCACCGGCGCTATGATTGGCCGGAGCCGTGATGACGTCACTCCCACACGTGCGCGCGGGAGTCATTTTCCGGCAAGCTCCCGGCAAGAAAAGCCGACGGTCCGCTGGACCTTTGGAGCGCATGCGCCACTCGCGTGAGCGGCTGCATGCAGTGCAAATATCTCCTAAACCGTGCCGGTTTAGGAGTTATTCATTGTATCTACATGCAAGCATTATTAGGGATGCACCGAAATTATCGGCTGAAAATGGGCCTATCCCATTTCGGCCGAAAATGGGCCTATCCCATTTCGGCCGATAATGGGTTAAAAATGCCGGAAGTAGCAGGTTTAAAAAGTCCCGCCCCTGGCCGGCCATCCGCCTCTACTATGATCTGTTCATGAATGAAGTGACATACCGGGCGGGAGGGCGGGCGAGCGGCCGCTAATACAGTAGCTGTAACTATGTGAGCCTTCACTTCCTTGTCAGCGGGGGGACGATGAGCATGAATGGAATGAACTGACCTGACACCGGGCGGGAGGAGCGGCCGCTAATAGATATAACTATGTGAGCTTCACTTCCCTGTCAGAGGAGATACCCGTCTGATAGGGAAGTGAAGCTCACATAGTTATATCTATTAGCGGACGCTCCCCCCCCACCCGGTCTGTCAGTCCATTCATGCTCATCGCCCCCCGCTGACAAGGAAGTGAAGCTCACATAGTTACAGCTACCGTATTAGTGGCCGCTCGCCCGCCCGGTATGTCACTTCATTCATACACAGATCGTAGTAGTAGTAGTGACATCACCGGGAGGCGGTGGGCCAGAGGCGGGACTTTTGAATGAAGGGCACCGGAGGAGCACTCAGCAGAGTGACACTACAGTAAGGAGATTGAATCGCTGGGATGGGGAGGGACACTGAGGCAGAGGGGGGGAGGGTGTACTGCCGAGGGGGATGCTGAGGCGGGGGGGGGGGGGTTTAGCTGAGGCAGCTTACCAATTGTTTTATTATGCAGCATGAGGGGGTTAATGTATTGTCACTGCTGCATTAGTGACCGACCAGTGGCAGTTAATTAACCCCTTTGTGCTGCATTAGTGCAACCAGTGTTAATTAACACCGATACTGGTTGCACTAATGCAGCACAAAGGGGTTAATTAACTGCCACTGGTCAGTCACTAAAAGATGAGTGACCAGCAGTAGCAATACATTAGCCCCCTCATGCTGCATAATACTAATACAATTGGTAATTAAATTAACCACTTACCAACCCGTCACAGTACATATACTGTGACAGGGTAGCAGCGACAGGTGTACGTCGCTGCCTGTTTTTGGTGTATGCCCCTCTTCTAGCCAATTTAAAATTATTTGGGGGAAAAAAGTAATTTTCAGTTTTCGGCCAAGGGCATCCTGCATTTTCGGTCCAAAATTTTCATTTCGGTGCATCCCTACTTATTATAGGTTTACCTGTAGTTAAAAGTGGAAAAAAGTGGTATACTACCGCTTTAATCAGTTTTTTTTCTTTAAAAAGATACATTTAGCACACAAGAGCCAATATACTTGTCTACAAAAAGCACTGCTTCCAAATGAAGCTTTGCATTGCTAATCACATGGCAAAAAACACATTATATATATATATATATATATATATATATATATATATATATATATATATATATATATATATATATATATATATATATACACACACACACACACACACACACACACACACACACACACACACACACACACACACACACACACACACACACACACACACACACACACACACACACACACACACGTCTCCACCTGCTGGTACAGGCACTGAAGAGAATGAGGTAGGGTATGTATTAAGGAGTTAAGGAGATGTACCAAGGATTACTAGGACAGGATACACCACCTTAATCCATCAGGTCCTTGAAAGTTTGAGATGCATCCCACACCAGACAGACAAGGTAAGCAAACGCTCATTTTGACTTTTTAATACAGTATTTTTCTAGTGCCGACTAAATCCAAAGATCTTGCCTGTTTCACACACCACGAGTACCATGAAGTTTAACAAAACAATTTAGTAGCCAAAAAAGGAAGCACAGAACTCAAAATGGTAAACTAATCACACAGATCATGAAATATGTAAAAAAAAGTATAGGCCAGCTTATTCAAGGGCCATAACACAAAGTTGGTAGCAGTGCCAACAGAATACTGGGATGTATAAAAAAGGGCATTCACTCCAGAAATAGAGATTATTCTCCCACTCTACAAGACTCTGGTCCGGCCACACCTGGAGTATGCTGTCCAGTTCTGGGCACCGGTCCTCAGGAAGGATATGCTGGAACTGGAGAAAGTCCAGAGAAGGGCAACAAAAATAATCAGGGGAATGGAGGACATCAGCTATGAGGAAAGACTACAAGCACTGAACTTATTCTCTCTGGAGAAGAGACGATTGAGGGGGGATATGATATCAATGTATAAATATTGTACTGGCAACCCTAGCATATGGAAAAACCTATTCAGAGAAAGGAAATACAATAAGACACGTGGCCACTCACTAAAACTAGAGGAAAGGCGGTTTAACCTTAAAATACGCAGGGGGTTCTTCACTGAGGGCAGTAAGGATGTGCAATTCTCTTCCGCAAACAGTCATATCAGCAGGGAGCATCGATCGTTTCAAACAACTATTAGATGGGCACCTTAAAGACTACAATATACAGGGGAATACAATGTACGGTTAACAGCAAACACACACACATCATAGGTTGAACTGGATGGACTGGTGTCTTTTCAACCTCACTATGTTACAAAATCTCTCCACTAAGTTTCTTGTTAGGGTCCTTTCATAGGAACGATCCGATCAGATCCGCCTGTCAGTTTTTAAGGCAGACCTGATCGGATCCTCCATGCATCCCTATGGGGCAGTGGATACCAGCGCTGACACCCGCTGCTATCCGATTCTGTCCGTGAAATCCGGACGGATTGGAAACCCTATTTTCCATCCGTCCAGTGGACAGGTGGTCCGTTCTCATCCGATTCCCCCATAGGGGAGAGCAGGGATCTGACAGCTCCCTCTCCACAGAGTGGAGAGGGAGCTGTCATCCTCCTGCTCAGCGGGGATCAGCGGATCAATCCCCCACTGAGCAGCACACCCCCGCTGAGCAGCACAGAGTCCACCGACGGAGGAAGACCGTGTGAAAAGGAGCCTTAGGGAAAGAAAAAAATTGCAATAAAAAGGACTCATTGCGCTTTATAGATTTGTCATTCAGCAATTTCCTTTTTGTAGTGTTTTGGCTTCAAATCTCCAGCTTCAATAGATACTCAAAAGGAGCTGGTGCCAACCATGTAGCTGTATTGATATGAAACTAGCTAGAAACTAAATTCGAATCACAAAAACACATAAGAATCATCGGGATTTCTAATGCCAGAAATCAGAAACAAAGCTACAGCGTGACATGGCCACTTAATAGTCGAAGATATCTAAAATATGGAAATCAGTTGCAAAACTGTCCTGTAGATTACCTGCCACTTCTTGACCATAGAGCACATCTTGTCGCGGGTGAGATCCATGCCATGAAAGTTGGTGAGACAGTTCTTGCCCTGAACATCTTCAGTAATCAGCTTGAATTTACGGAAGGCCACTTCATCATTCTGAAGGTCAGCAAGGCTTACCTCAAATACACGCCCTTTGAGGCCATCAGAGGCAATCTCTACATTAAGCAAAATAGGAAAAAAATATTTAAAAAGTTAACTTTTCTAGAGTAAAACCAAGTTCATTATAGTGAATTTCTGAACGATCTCAAAGCTGGTAATCACAGATGTATTTGGGCCCGAAAAACTGTCTTAATTCATTCCCATTTTTTAAAACACCAATACTACAACTCATTTGAAACCCTAAGTATTAACGTTCACTTAAATCATTATATAATAGAGAAGA
This sequence comes from Pelophylax lessonae, assembly GCF_965119305.1. Taxonomy (NCBI): domain Eukaryota; kingdom Metazoa; phylum Chordata; class Amphibia; order Anura; family Ranidae; genus Pelophylax; species Pelophylax lessonae. Next base: position 668,859,585 of record NC_138768.1, on the reverse strand, counting down.
AAAAAAACTGAAGAGATCAGGGGCAGGAAAAAAAAAAAAAAAAGTCCGTTCTGGCTCAACTAAGCCACCACTTTGTTAAGTCTAACAAAAAAAAAAAAAAAAAAAACAGCAAATGTTATACTTGCCTTCTCTACAATTGGTTTTGCACAGAACAGCCCCGATCCTCTTCCCTGGTCCCTCGTTGCTGCTCCTAGCACCTCACTCCTATTTAGTGCCCCCACAGCAAGCAACTTGCAATGGGGGCACCTGTGCCGAGCTACAGCTCCGTGTGTCCATTCAGACACGGAGCTGCTGTTCGGCCCTGCCTCCTCTCTGCCTGACTGACAGCTGTGGGAGCCAATGGCACCACAACTGTGTCCCAGCCAATCAGGAGGGAGAGTCCTGGGCAGCCAAGAGACTTGTGTACTTTGCTGGAGAGAGATGGGGCTCAGTTAAGTATTAGGGGATGTTGGAGAGGCTGCTGCACCCAGAAGGTTTTTTTATCTTAATACAAACAATGCATTAAGATAAAAAAAAAAACACGTCTGACTTTACAACTCTTTTAAGGGCCAGTTTACACCACAATTTCTGCATTCTAGAGAAGGACCGGTTCACACAAAAAAAAACAATCCAGATCCGTTCCAGATGAATTCCTGCATGTGTTCCAATTCATTCTTTTCCTTCTTCCTTCATCTCAAATTCAGGACATGCACGTTCCACATTTGATGCGCTAAAATGCAGCATGTCAAACCTTTGACTGCACTGGTGTGGACTAGGGGCACTGGAATATATGAAAAACACTGTGCATGCATTCTTGAGGCAGATTAAAAACGCACTGGACTGCATCTAGTGTGAACCAGCATTAGGACAGTGTAGCTGTGTTAAACGTTAGTTCTGAAGATAGGTTATTATAGTCTACACAAATGTATACAAGCCACCCCCAGAAGGAAGCAAAAGAGTGCAAGAGGGTGCACCAGTGGATTGGTCCTGCACCCAAAATCTCTGCTATTTACACTATAAAGGTATGCAATCTTGGGAGATTAGGTTAGTGAGGTCATGGGGGCTTTTATGGGGTAAGTGTAAACATACATGTCTAACACTCCCGTATTAATCAGAGCACAAAAACGGAATATACTTCCTAAACAACTGTGCAATTAGTTAACATAATCGTACCCAAATCTGAATTGGCATCATATGGAATCTACATCTAATAACTGTAAATAAAGCAGAATACACTCAAAATATGACAGAGGTAATAGGGTTCCCAACAAGATCTTAGGGAATATAACTGATAGTGGTATAACAAAACTTGACTCCCAAAACGATCCTCCCAACTGTAAAGACAGTTTGGCTAAAATGCCTAAAAATTTGCACTTCTCAATCACAAGTCCGCTCACTGACACTTACTGGTTCCTTGTGTCCTTGTTACCAAAGTCTTGCCAAGGTTGCGGATATTGAACATTGCTGGTGCCTTAACATCATACCAATCTTTTTTGGAAAAGGGATCGACACTGAAAAAAAATAATAAAAAAAAGCATCTTTAAATCTCTTCAAGGAGGTTGCCTAATTTTAAATCATGCAGGAACATACAAGGATAAAATATTTTTTGTAGACTAGTGTTCTATATTACAAATTAGTAAGAATTCTGCTGATTAACATTTTAGGACTATGCATTTCCTGTAGCTCCAACAACATTATATTTAGGAAGCTGTGATCAATTATCACACTATGTATAACTGGCTTTCTTCAGAAAACTTCCTTCTACAGTAACTTCTGATACAGTAACCTATAAGCCTGTAGATTTGCACTATTGAAAAGAACCCCTAGTCAAGTGCAAACAACCATTAGGTTTCGTAAGAACTTCTAGACCCAAGGATAGAAGACTGCTTTCAGAGTGCCCAATAACCGTAAAAATCACTTGGAATATAATAGCTGCCTATTGTACTAACCCAACAAGGAGCCAGGAGCACCTGCAGAGGGCCGACAGGGAACCCCAGAAGAGGATCTGGGCTGCGTAGTGCAAACCATTGCACAGAGGACGCAAGTATAACAGGTTTATCATTTTAGGGTCCATTCACACTAGCGCGACTTGTCAGACGACCAAGTCGCCTGACAAGTCGCGGTCGGTCGCCATTGATTAGCACAGGACCCGTTCTAATAGGAGCGACACAAGTCGCTCCGACTTAGAAAAAGGGTCCTGTACTACTTTGGGGCGACCTGCATTGACTTCAATTATATGAAGTCCGTGCAAGTCGCGCCGAAGTCGCGCCTGGAAGTGGGATCGCGCCAGTCTGAATGGGCTCTTAGAAAAAACAAGCTTTACAGTTTGTTTATACTCGATGGATTAGATCAATCAATGCTAACTACAGCTAGCTCACTGCCAAAATGTATTCCCACTGTAAATAACCAAAGCCATTAATCTAAAAAGGTTACTAGGATTAAAGCAGAACTTCACTCTCTCAATCAACATTGACTATTTTTAATCCTCTGCTGCAAAAAGTTTTTCATATTTACATGTTATTTGCCCCCCCCCCCCCCCCCGTTACTTTCCAGTTTGCAGGCCTAGGCAAATGAGGTCATACTTCCCAGAAGACTTCAGGAGAAGAGGAGGGGTTTTCTGAGCCAAGCACACCTTCCTGACAGATGGATTCCAGGAAGTAAAGGCTATATGAATCATCTCCTTTAGCCAGCTTCACACTATAACTCACATGTGAATTGCACAGGAACAGCACCGCATAAGTGCGCAATTCACATGCGATTCAGTGTGGTGTAATTTGAGCATATTCATTTTGAATAAGCTCAAATTACACTAAAAAAAAAAAAAGCAGGCACCTATTTTGGAGTCACACCACAAACACATCACATGGTCATTTTGTATGGACAAACTTGAGCTTGTGATTTTTGGGGTGTTAAATCGGTAGTAAAGCCTGCTTTACATTTACCTACAAAAACAACTACCACCCAAACGTGCACCATTTAGGCGATATGCATCCAGGATGAAGCCGGTTACTTCACCGACGCATGCGCTCTGAAGTGTCGGCATACTTTGCCGAAAATTCAGAGCTTTGTGCGGCAACCGAGGTCTCCCATGCAGTATCATTGCGGTGCCAGCCAATCACACAGCCAGAGCGTGCGAACCAGGAAGACAGACAGAGGGAAGATGTCAGCCCTCAGCAGTGCTATTCATACTAGGACATTATGCAATTGCCTTACACTTTTTTTTCTTAAACCAGACATTGTTTACAACTGCTTTAACTTTGAATTGATACCCGCAGCGGATCACAAACAGTGCAATTGTAATGCGGTGCAGGAAATGAGCAGCGAACGCTGTGTTCCCCACACCAAATGTGTAAACCTAGGCTTCCTCATGATGGCCATAGCCAGTAATGCAAGGGGGGTGTTTTTCCTTGTTTTTTACTTGTATATAGTTATAGCTTTATGCAAAGTTCTCCTCATCTATTCAGAATGTTCAAATCTCTTGGAAAGCTTCTGTAAGATCAAACTCCCCTAAAGGCTTGTACACATGGGTCGAATATTGGCCGGTCCAACAAGAAACAGTTGACATTCGGACAGCATGTACAGCAGCACATCCAACAACAGAAGCTGGCCTAACAACCGATTTCTAGTGAAAACCAGCATCTGATAACCAATGACTGCCAGCGCTGATCAGTGTGTTAAGATGGCCCAGAAGCAAGGCGACCGGCAGCAACAATACACAGAGGAACTGACCTGGTTCCTCCCTCTGTGATCCTGGAAACCAGAAGCAACGAGGATTTTGTCACGTCCGGTTTTGGATATTTAGAAAGCAGCCCATCAGTGTTCGATTGGCTGCCTTGGGGGCCAGAGGAGAAGTTTGGGGTCTAAAAGACCCCAGATTTCTCCATAAAGATGACCTGTCACAAGTGGTGGTGCTAATTTATGGTGACGGCAATAAAAGCAAAAAAAAAATTACAAAATGCAACCTCTCGCTGACTGCCCCACGTACATTCACTGCAGGGGGCCGGCGTCATACGGGTACATGATTCTGCACTTCTGGGGCGGGCTTCACAGGCGACCTGCTCCCACTGTGATTGTCTGACATTGTATCTGCTGGGACCCGCCGATCGTTCGAGGCACAGTACAAGCACCCCCCATACAGTTAACAAGCACTTCCTAGAAACATTTAACCTTTTGATCTTCCTTGATGTTGACCCCTTTCCTGCCAGTGTCATCAGTACAGTGACCGTGGATTTTTTTTTTTTTTTAGCACTTATCGTATTACTGTCACTGGTTCCAAAAAAAAGTATCAAGTGTCATTTAGTGTCAGTGCATAAATTGAAATTGTTTTTTTTCTACTATTCTACTCTTTATTCTTTTTAATGGATGTGTTTTATAGCAAAAAGAACGCTTTCTTCAAATATTTCGGTCTTTGTTTATAGCACAAAAAATACAAACTGCAGGGGTGATCAAATACCACCTAAAGAAAGCTCCATTTCTGGGGGGGGGGGGGGCAAATTTTATTTGAAGGCGGGTAAACCTTCCTGAGCTGAAGCAGAAAACTAGTTTCGGACCGCCCACCGCATATATACTGCGGCAGGGCAGCCTGGCTGCTCAAAATCACGTACATGTACGTGATTTTGTGCAGGTGATATAGGGGGTACACATGTCCAATCAAAGCGGGTGCGATGGCCACCAGGACCCATCGATCATTCGAAGGAAAATCAGAACGTTGGTCTGCCTATGTAAACAATGCAGATTGCTGTTCTGTCAGAGAGTAGAAGATCTTGTGTTTCAAAAGATCTCTCTTGCTCCATTGCATCCACTCCTCCAGAACTGAGCGCTCAAACACCGCAAAGCGCTCGGTTCTCACAGCTCTGCCCCCTCCACGCTCACTGGAGTGCTAGGCTGGGGATACATATACACACACACACACACAGTAAACCCCCCTCCATCGTGGGGGTTACGTTCGAAACCCACCCAAGATAGCTGAAAATACGCGAAATAGAAATACCCTATTTAAAAACAGACCGGTACTGTACAGTAGATGGACTTCTGATATTCTTAAAGAGGAAGTAAACCCTTCTCTACAACTTGTACCTATAGGTAAGCCTATGATAAGGCTTACCTATAGGTACTGTACATATCTCCTAAATATGTACCGTTTAGGAGATATTTACCTTACATGCAGCCAGTGACGTCACTGGCGCATGCGCTCTGAAGGAAAGGCAGCTCGTGCCGTTCCTTCAGAGTCCCGTGCCGTTACTGTCGGCTCTCACGCACGTGCGCGTGAGTGACGTCACCGTGGCTCCGGCCAATCAGATGGCCGGATGCCGCGATCCCGGAAGACGGGCGACTGGACATGTCGCCCGTCATAGAGGCGAGTGAGCAGCACGGCGGGGGCTCGTTCTAAGGTAAGTATTGCATTATGGCTCTTGCAGGGTGAAAAAAAAAAAGTGCACGGGTTTACAACCTCTTTAAATCCATGTGTCATTTCTTCCACCCATTGGTCTGATGGAGCACATCTGCGCATGCTCCGAATGGCGTTACCGCCCCCCTTACATCACCACGCTCGGTGCGGTCCACGAGTGAGGCATGCGTTCCATCGCAGCCTCCCACTGATTCACCGCTCCCGATTGGGCTCCCTCCATTGGTGTCATCTCCCTGCTGCTGGACAGTAGGAAGACGGGACGAGCCGTGGGACCAGGAAGAGAGCCCCGAGCCATGAGGGCACGTCTTGAATGTAAGTCTGCTTATTGTGTGTGAATAAAGGGTTATCTGCTGCACTCATTGGTGCCAAAACAACACGATATACCGGGACCGCGAAAACTGAACTGTGATATAAGGGGGGGTGTGTGTGTTTGTATATATCTCGAGCTCTATCTCACACAGTAAACACCCATTATATCGCAGTTCAGTTTTCACGGCCCCGGTATTATATATATATATATATATATATATATATATATATATATATATTATGCTTGGGGGTTCCAAGTAATTTTCTAGTAAAAAAAAAAAAAGTAGATTAAGCCCCGGTTCACACTTATGCAGGAAGGCTGCGAATCCGCAGCCTGTTCCCGCATCGCACACGCACCCCCGGCAGTTCACACTGCCATATGCGATACGCTGGGGTGTCAATGTAATCTTAATGACACCCCCAGTTTGATCGCATATCGCAGTGCGATCGTGCAGTTCGCACAGGATCGGATTGCACAAGTGTGAACCGCTGTGCGATCCGATCCTGATGCGGCTTCCAAAAAGGGTCCCTGTGCGTGTTTGCTGCGGCGTGAATTTAGCCATACAAAGTGTATGGCTAAACTCGCACCGCACAACCGATCGCATGTAATGAAGGAGCAGTGCGCTCCGACATTACATGCGAACCCGGCACTCGCACAAGTGTGAACCGGGGCTTACATGTAGAAGCGAAGTGTCAGAATTGGCCTGGATATTAAGTGGTTAATACATTAAAAAAAACTCTAGCGCCGCTATGAATTAGAAAGGGATATGTGACAGCAGATTGCGATTCAACTTTACAGCCTGTCTCCAGTACAAGTGTCTTTGTTATGATTAAACTTAAGAGAAAACTTCTGCTGATCTTGCTATTGCTGCCTGTGCTCACACTGGGGAGATTCACCTCCATTCCTGTCACTGAAACCAGAACACGAAAAGGCTCTGATCACTGAACAGAAGCTACCAGCAAGAAAAGTTACTTCCTGAGCAGCCAGGAAGTTATGGGGAATCTGCTCCATGGGGACACAAACTTGAGGTCTTATCACTTCCTCACTGCCCAAATACGAAACACCACATTTTGGGAGTCTGGCTTTAATCAGTGGTAGTAGAGCCAGGTAACTTGTGATCAGGGAATTTCTGAGGCTGGCTCCATCACACAGCCTCAGAGCTCCACTACAGAATGGCAGACACAGGCCTGTCAGTCACTGCATTATACAGGAGTGCAGCTACATGGGCTGCTAGGGAGAACTCCTTGATTACAAAGCAGAGACCAGGAACACACAACCCCCATGGCAGTCTGAGGTGAGGAGCTCCTTCCACTAGGAGCTCAGTCACTATGTGATAACATAAGTGAGGTGTGTGCAGGGTGCACCCCTCAGCGCACACAGGCAGCCCTCACACTCCCCCCTGAGGTAAGCACACATTACGGACACACGGCTCTGCAGCGCCCAACACAGAGCGCCAACCCGAGCCTCTGCCAGGCCTGCAGTCATGGAGCCCGGCTCGTCCTTATCCACCTTCCATCAGTGCCATCCTTCTCCCAATGCCCAGTCACACACCTCCTAGCGCCGCACACACACCTCGCCCTCATTCCCTAGCCTTTATTTCTACTCACATCTTCTTCTTGGCACCTTTTTTGCCGCCTTTGGTCAGCCGCTTGTTCTTGCCGACTGCCATCTTGCCCAGCTGGGAGAGAAAGAGGAAACGCAGGCCGCACACGCGAGACTTCAGCGAGAAGGCGCGACCAGAGAGAGGGATGGGCGCCTGGGAGAAGCTGAGGACCTCTAGTGGGCGGAGGAGGTATAGCGCGAGAGACGGGTGATAGGCATGCACGTGGAAAGTCACAGGTGAAGGGACGAGATCAGCAGTTCAGGGATGTGGACTGAAGAGTGCTAATAAAAGTCCTGGACATTGAGGAACTGACCTGTAAATAGATAGAACTAGTGTCTAACTATGGAGTACCCAAATAGAAAGCATTGATCACACAATGATCCAACCATGTGTGGTTGACTTGTGTGACTTTACAGTGAGCCATCTGTTTAACCACTTTACCACCGGAGGATTTTGCTGTCTTCCGTCCAGGCCACTTTTTGCGATTCGGCGCTGTGCGACTTCAACTGACTACCCAAACGAAATTTACGTCCTTTTTTCCCACAAACAGAGCTTTCTTTTGGTGGTATTTGATCACCTGTGCTATTTTTACTTTTTGCGCTATAAACAAAAAAAGAGCGTTTATTTTGAAAAAATAACAATATTTTTAAAAAATTTTAATATGAAATTCCCCCCAAAAAAGATGTAAAAACCAATTTTTTAAAAAATTTTTGGCCAATTTGTTTTCTGCTACCTATGTTTGGTAAAAAAAATCGCAATAAGCGTATTTTGATTGGTTTGCGCAAAAGTTATTGCGTTTACTAACAAAGGGAAAGATTTCTGTCATTTTTGGTGTTTTTTTTTTAACGCGTAATGGCGGCGATCTGCGATTTTTTTGCGGGACTGCGACATTGCGGCGGACAGATCGGACCCTTGACTGACATTTTTGACACTTTTGGGGGTACCAGTGACATTACTGCAGTAATCAGTGCTATATATATGCACTGTTACTGTAAAAATGACACTGGCAGGGAAGGGGTTAATTTTATTGGAGAGGGAGGGGTTAATGTATGCCTGGTGCTTACTGACGTGTAGGGGGGGAGGTGACTGAGTGAGTCAGGGACAGATCGGATGTCCAGCTATGCTGAACAGTCCGATCTGTCACTCCCTGTCACTATGGAGATCCGCCCGCTTGTGTTTACACAGGCGGGCGGATCTCCACACTAGATCCCCGGCGATCGGGGCAGAGCAGCGGCGATCGCCGCTGCTCCTCCCCTGGCCCGACTCCCGCTGTGAATGAAAACAGCGGGAACGAGCCTCCGGCGGCGCGCAAGCGCCGCCCAGAAGGGGGAGTGTCTGATGAGGTAGTACTACGTCGTCAGACGATAACGAGCCACTCTGCCGCAGTAATATTACTGTGGGCGGAGGTAAAGTGGTTAATGACAGCTACTGCTAGAGATTTTCACTAATTGTAATTCTTTGTAGAGCCCCATTCACACCTAAGTGCCGGGTCACACTTGTGTGATGCGGGAAGGCTGTGAATTTGCAGCGTGTTCCCGCATCGCAAACGCACCTCTGGCAGTTCACACTGCCATATGCAATACAATGAAATGTTAACGACACCCCCAGTTTGATCGCATATCGCAGTGTGAACCACTGTGCGATCCGATCCTGATGCGGCTGAAAAAATGCCTCATGTGCGACTTTTGTGCGGGTGCAGTGCGAATTTAGCCATACAAAGTGTATGGCTGAATTCGCACTGCACATCCGATCGCATGTAATGAAGGAGCAGTGCGCTCCGATATTACATACGATCGCCGCACTCGCTATAGTGTGAACCGGCCCTAAGTGTATTGGAATCCTGGGCAGAATTGCACGATTCTGCCTGCAATTCCAGAGTCGCAACGAAACATGCAACACGCCTGCGGTGCCATTATTTCTTAGGTTAAGTTCACACCTGTGACATAAGGGGGTAATCCTTTATCCAACTCAGTAATTCTGTTTTTGATTTTTTTAATCTTGTTCTGACATGTTGGTGTTATATATTTCACTTGGATGTTAAAAGTTTTACTAGTAAATACAGCTGGATAAAACAAAGTTGTGTCTGTCTTCATTTCAGGCTACAAATCAACAAAAAGTGATTATTTTAAAGGATGGTGATTCTTTTCTATACCCACTGTATAATAATAATATACTTTTATCTTTAGCACAACGTTTTTTTATTTAATATCTTGGGGATTGTAGAACAGGCTGTATCATTTACCTGTTGCCCCACTCCAGCTGGATCTATCGTTCTCCTCCTCTGGCCAAAGTTTTGGTCTGTGGGCGGAGCCTTGGTGTCATCACATACAATACAGGGTCATTAACCCTGTATTGTTTAAAAAGCTGGGGTGCGACTGGAGCCAGTCACAACTTACAGTGGAACTACAAGGGATTAGTCACAGCACTGGAGGGAGACTGCTGGAATGACGCATTAGGTAAGTTATTTCTCCTTCTACCCCTAGACTAAGTGAGCAATTAAAGCAGAACTGAAGGCATTTTTCAACATTCAGCGATCAGGCAGGCTATTATCACATGAAATAGTGCAAACCGCTAAAGTGATTGTAAAGTCTACTTTTTGTTTGGGTTAGAAAAAAACAAACATATTATACTTACCTCCTCTGTTTTGGTTGGTTTTACACAGAGTAGCCTTGATCCTCTTCTTCTTGGGTCCCTCTTCTGTGCTCCTGGCTCCTCCCTCCTGTCGAGTGCCCCCAGAGCAAGCAGCTTGCTATGGGGGCACCTGAGCCGAGCTGCAGTTTTGTGTGTCCATTCAGACACAGAGCTGCGGTTTGGCCCTGCCCTCTCTCTCTCCTGATTGGCTAACTAACGGTAATAGACAGCTGCAGGAGCCAATGGCGCCGCAGTTGTATCTCAGCCAATCAGGAGAGAGAGTCCCGGACAGCTGAGGGACTCATGGACATCACTGGGGCTCAGGTAAGTATTAGGGGGTGCTAGGGAGGCTGCTTCACACAGAAGGCTTTTTATCCTTATGCATAGAATGCAATAAGATAAAATAACCTTCTGCCTTCACAACTCCTTTAAGATAAAAAAACTTTCTGACTTTACAACCACTATAAAGTCTAACAGGCATATGCATATTAAAAAAATGCAACGCAACTATGAATTCTTAAACATAGAAGTTGAGGTCAGGGAGATATATTGGTTCTCCCATGACGGGGTGGGCACCCTGAACTCAGTGGAGGACCAGGAATGGACCATCAGGCTTAACTATCTCCACACAGTTTATCATGATATGTCTTCCAGTGTTGTAGAATCGGTACAGGCAGTGGAACTTTGCCTCAAAGTATTAATTTTGCTTTCGGAAGCTTTGCATGTGTTCTGGTATGTTCTTCTCCCACACGGCTGTACCATAAAGCCAGTTGTCAGAAGGCACAGGCACATAAGGGAACACTCGTCTGTATGTTCTCATGACGTGATGCTCCATATATCGCTGCAACTGGGTTAAATGGGCTAATCTGCACTTTGTAAGGTACCAGACCTTGTGGTAGACAGGCATTGGGCAGCCATCGGTACTTGCGCCCAGTTCTTTCTTCAAGATTCTTCTGATGCAGGCCCGAAGAGGACGAGGACAAGGCACAGACGGCTCTGGTAGCGGTAGTAATTCCTTATCAAGGTCAAAACCCAATACTCCCGGCTGGGTCAGCATAAGGCCTCATGCACACAGGGCATTTTACAGCTGCTTTTAGGAGCGTCCGACGTTTTTTTTTTCGCAGCTTAAAAAGGCCCCTCCATGTTATTCTATGGCCTCATACTCACACAGGCTTTTAGAAGCTGTAAGTGGCAAAGACGTTTTTAACCACTTAAGCCCCGGAAGATTTTACCCCCATTCCGACCAGGGTTTTTTTTGCGATTCGGCACTGCGTGATTTTAACGGACAATTGCGCGGTTGTGCGATGCTGTACCTAAACAAATTTGACATCCTTTTTTTCCCACAAACAGAGCTTTCTTTTGGTGGTATTTGATCACCTGTGCGATTTTTTGATCATGCGCTATAAACAAAAAAAGAGCGTCAATTTTGCAAAAATAACAATATTTTTCACATTTTTTTATATGAAATTCCCCAAAAAAAATGTAAAAATCTAAATTTTTTAACATTTTCAGGCAATTTGTTTTATGCTACATATGTTTGGTAAAAAAAAAAATCGCAAAAATCGTATTTTGATTGGTTTTCGCAAAAGTTATCGCGTTTACTAACAAAGGGAAAGATTTTTGTCATTTTTTTTTTTTTAACGCGTAATGGCGGCGATCTGCGATTTTTTTTCTGCGGTACTGCGACATTGGGGCGGACAGATCGGACCCTTAACTGACATTTTTGACACTTTTGGGGTTACCAGTGACATTTCTACAGTAATCAGTGCTATACATATGCACTGTTACTGTAAAATTATACTGGCAGTGAAGGGGTTAACTTTTTTGAGAGGGAGGGGTTATGTGTGTCCCTAGGGGCGTGATTCTAACTGTGATTGGCTGTGGCTTGATGTGTAGAAACAGTGATCAACGGTCCTACATAGTAGAACCCTATGATCACTATTTCTACACAGGGGAGAATGACAGGCGGCTTGTTTACATCAGCCGCCTGCCTTTCTCCCTCTCCACCGACGATCGCCGAGTGACCGACGGACATCGGGTCCGCCGGTCACAGGCGCTGGGGGGTCTGTGACCGCGCGGGAGCGCGCCTCCGGCGGCGCGCGCTCGCTCCCTAGACCCTTACAGGCTAGCGACGTAGTACTACGTCGCTCTGCCTGTGAGGGGCTGACCGCCGCAGTAAGTAGTCGTGCGGCGGTCGGCAAGCGGTTAATATGTAAAAAAAAAAACCAGGACCAGCGCATTTTGGAGCAGCAGCGTTAAGCTGTAAAAACTCCTGACGCTGCTAAAGACTTCTAAATGCCGCATACAGTGTTAGGCCACGTCAGACATTTTTAAGCTGTAGTAGTTGGATTTGAGGTAGGAAAATAGAAGAGTGCAGAGAAAGGCTTCTAAACCCGAACGCTGCGAAACGTGGCTAAAACGTGCATTAACGCCAATACAAAACGCTTCCAAAAGCACATTTTTACAGCTGTTTTTTTCAGAACTGGCTTTGCAGATCGTTTTTTTCAAATGCCCTGTGTGCATAAGGCCTAAAACTCCACCTGCTTACATGCTAGCAGTCTTCTGTGGCATGTAAACTAAGCTGCGCGTGTGCATCTCAGCTTACATCACTGACAAGGTCCCTGCGTGCCAGGATAAATTTACTCCTTTACATGCAGAGAACATATGTCATCCCGTGTAGGCCAATGGAAATGTCCAAAGACCCGAACTCGAGAAGATGGTGGCACTGACTAGAGACCGATACTGTTAAAGAGGAGGTAAGTAGTTCTGCTTTAACCCTTTACATGCAGTGGGAAAGGAGAGGGGAGGGGTTCATTGCAAGGGTGGATTTTTTTTTCTCATTTTCATGGAGTTGTCTAAAGGAGTCTAAAAATGTAAAAGTATAACTAAAGGCTAAACCATTTTTATTTATTTTTTTTTTTTTAGCTGTGGATAAAGTGGATTGGGATTAGATCACCTGTCAGGTTTTTACTGCTGACTGTGCCCCTGTTGGGGAGATTTACCCTCTCTAGTTATCTGTTTACCATTATCACGGAAAGGGAAGGCAAATGAAAATCCCTGATCAATTGCTAGGTAGGGTGACATTTGCCACTAAGCCCACCTATGTCCGCGTATGGGAAAGGGAACTAGGGCTGGAGTTTACTACTTCTGATTTGACCCATTTATACCATCTAAGCCACTCGAGTTCCATTGATTCTAAAATGCAGGAAACGAATTATAAGATTTTAACGCGTTGGTACTGAGTGCCAGCTGATTTAGCACGCATCTATTCCTCAATGTCTGAGTCCTGTTGGAGGGTCTGCAGAGGAAGAGGTACTCTTATGCATTTGTGGTGGGAATGCCCAGTAATTGCTCCATTTTGGGAAGACGTGAGAGCTCCGATCAAAGCTGTCTTAGGTTTAGACATACCCTTCCATCCGCTCCATTTCTTGCTACATGTCCCATCCATGCCGATTAGTTGTTACTGGCGGAGTATATTACCCCATTTACTAAATGCAGCCAAGAGACTAATCCCTATATATTGGAAGCGACCACAAATTCCGAGCCGAGTGGAGTGGATGGGCAAGGTGAACGAGATCAGAGTGGCTGAGGACTGGAAAGCAACTTGCAGGGGTACCAGGGAGCAGTGACGAGATATGGCTGCCATGGCTGAGCTACATGGGTGACCCAGATCAGATGCCCTCTAGCTTGGATCAGGCATTGTTAGAGTTGGCGGACCCATCCCTTAGACTGGTGCGATGGGTTGATACTCCTCCCATTTCTTGATGTTACAGTGGCGAGAGACTTATGCTTACCTCCTGTGAGATGATGCATACTGCAATGGATGACCGCGGCCTGGCACGACTGACAACAATATCTATGAGACACTGGGTATGATCCTGATTTTCTATCTCCAATTTTCTTTTCTTCTTCTATGCCTGATACCTCTTTCCTTTTGAAGATGTTATACTGTTCAAAGTTGGTTGGTAGGCTGCTTAAAACGCAACCAGTTTGGATACTTGATACGAGAGATCGATCAGTAGATGGGGAACGTTCCCTCTTATGGACATTGCTGTTGTTGTGCTCCCCTCTGCTGCCCAACCGTAGGGGCGGGGGTGTGTTTGGGGGGCTTCTTGCGGGGTGCGGTGTGCTAGGGGAGGTCTGATGTAGGTAATATTTGCCCTTCTCCTCTGGTGCGTGGCCTGGCACGGGGCCTCCTGGAGCTGGAGCTGGCTCGGCTCTTCCATATTTTGGATAGACTGAGATGGGAGTCACATCGCGCTGATGTGACTTCACTCAACATGGGTGACATGGTCATTGTTTTAAAAGATGCACACAGTCTATATACGCACACACCTGAGTTATAAATGACATGTGACCTCTTTTTATTGTATGGTTTTCATGCATGTGACCTTATAAAGTTGAGTGCTTCCAGAATGGATCTCTACATTGTTATACTACAGTCTTATCTGACGCATATTCATTTTTCATTTCTCTTTGTTGTAATTTATAACACTGAACTGACTAACTGAAAATAAAGATTTTATAGAGAAAAAAAAAAAGAAAATCCCAGATTTTGCGTTACCCCAGAACAGGAATAGTAGGATATCTTCCTGCAGAGACACTACTGTAGTTCTGGTGACAAAAGGATTTTCTTTCACTTCCTGTTTCGACTATGGGACAGGAAGTGAATGGAAAACTCCCCAATGGGACACAAATGGCAAAAGTAAACCTTACAGGGTTTATTACCCTCCCTTACTCTATCCAAAATGAAAAGAAATGTTTAACCACTTGCCGACCAGTCACGTTGACTGTACTGCGGCAAAGTGGCTCGATTCCGTCCAGCGACGTAGACCTACGTCGCTGGACTCCTCCCCTTGTAGGCGGCGCTCGCTCCCCGCCTGAGGCGTGCTCCCGCTGTTTTCAGTCACAGCGGGAGTCGGGCCAGGGGAGGAGCGGCGGCGATTGCCACCACTCTTCCCCGATCGTCGGGGAATCGAGTTTGGAGATCCGCCCTCTTGTGTAAACAGAGCGGGCGGATCTCCTAAGTGACAAACAGTGACAGATTGCAGGGTTCAGCATAGCTGAACATGCGATCTGTCCCTGACTCACTCAGTCACCTCCCCCCCCACACGTTAGTAAGCACCAGGCATACATTAACCCCTCCCTCTCCAATAAAATTAACCCCTTCCCTGCCAGTGTCATTTTTACAGTAACAGTGCATATTTATAGCACTGATTACTGTAGTAATGTCACTGGTACCCCCAAAAGTGTCAAAAATGTCAGTCAAGGGTCCGATCTGTCCGCCGCAATGTCGCAGTCCCGCAAAAAAAAATCTCAGATCGCCGCCATTACTCGTTAAAAAAAAAACACCAAAAATGACAGAAATCTTTCCCTTAGTTAGTAAACGCAATAACTTTTGCGCAAACCAATCAAAATACGCTTATTGTGATTTTTTTTTACCAAACATAGGTAGCAGAAAACAAATTGGCCAAAAAATTAAAAAAATTTAGATTTTTACATTTTTGGGGGGGGAATTTCATATAAAAAAATGTTAAAAATATTGTAATTTTTTCAAAATAAACGCTATTTTTTTGTTTTTAGCGCAAAAAGTAAAAATCGCACAGGTGATCAAATACCGTCAAAAGAAAGCTCTGTTTGTGGGAAAAAAAAGGATGTAAATTTCGTTTGGGTATGGCATCGCACGACCGCGCAATTGTCAGTTAAAGTCGCACAGTGCCGAATCGCAAAAAGTGGCCTGGACGTAAGACAGCAAAATCCTCCGGTGGTAAAGTGGTTAAGCTTTAGTTCTATTTTATAATACTTAAGGCCTTGTTCACACCTGAGTGACGCTGCTGCGTAATTTTTTTTAAATTATTTTTGTGGTGTATTTTTGGAGCGACACTATTCAATTTAAATGGGCCTTCCTCTGCTCCAAAAAGTACTAAATTTTGGCACTGAGCCAGGCACATACCTCCCAACTTTTTGAAATGGGAACGAGGGACAACTATTAGCAAAAGTATGTAGACAAAGGACCCCCCCCCCCCCCAAGTCCCTGTAAAGGAGAATTCTAAAAAAAAAAAAAAATACTATATAGAACTATATAGATCAGGCTAAAATGAGGGACAAATCAGGAGGAAAGAGAGACAGAGGGACTTTTTCCAAAAAGTCCCTCGAAATCAGGGACAGTTCGGAGCTATGCAGGCGCATTTGGCGTTGCGTGTTTTGTCACACAACAATCAAGTCAAAATCGCATTGCCATTAACACTAGGTTCACACCTGTGTGGATGCTGCCGCTACGGGGACCTGCACAAATTCCCGCAGCTGCAACCACCTGCACAGCGAGACACCGGACCCGTGGGCGGGTGCCATTAATCCCAATGGCACGGTGCCCGCACTGGAAAACTTCGGTTTCCGTGCGAGCTGCAATTTAAAAAAAGTGCAGGAACTTTATTCCTGTGTTTTGTGGGGCACGGCAGCCCATTCAAATGAATAGGCTCTCGTCTGTTGGGATAGGTCTCTACTAACTTTGCACATCTAGACTTTGCAATATTTGCCCACTCTTCTTTGCAGAACTGCTCAAGTCCTGTTAAATTTGATTGTGACTGTTTGCGGGCTGCGGTCTTCAAGTAATTCCACTGATTTTCGATGGTTTAAGTCTGGGCTCTGACTAAGCCATGCAAAGACATTCACATTTTTCTCCTTCAACCATTGTGTGGCCATTTTTGCTGTGTGCTTTGGGTCATTCTCATTTTGGAAGGTAAACCTTCTTGCCATTGACAACTTCCTGGCAGAGGTTTTCCTCAAGAATTTGATTGTATTTTGCCCCATCTATTTTTCTTCTATCCTGACAAGTGCTCTAGTTCCTGCTGGATTTTAGCACCTCCATGCTTTACTGCAAGAATAGTGTTATTTGGATGGTGCGCTATATTGGATTTCTGTTTGGTGTCAAGGCCAAATATTTCAATTTTAGTTTTATGTAACCATAACACCTTTTTCCACGTGGCCCCAGAATCTTCAAGGTGCATTCAAGGTGGTTTGATGAGACTAAAATTGAATTATTTGGCCTCAACACCAAACGATATGTCTGGCGGAAATCCAATATAGCTTACTATCCAATATAACACAAGGTGGCATCCAAATAACACAAGGGGCACTAGCAGACGGACGCTTCTGGCAGAAGTTGCTACTATATTAAAGTGGGTCCAAGCCAATCTGCATTTATAGGCAATATACAGTACATTCTGGGACAATCTACAAGATTTGTCCAGGATGCGCATGGTCAATGAATGGTCCCATCTGCCCTTTATTATTTTAAGAGGTGACAAACTAGGCTTTCTTACCGGAGATCTTTTTGCATCCTCAACGAAAGAGAAACTGTTGAGGTTTTGTTCAAGATTACCAATGCCCACTAGCATTGGTGTCAGATGCTCTGAAGATGGGGTGGCTCTTTTACCCCAATTCTGCTGATCTTCAAGTTCTTGAAAAAACTAATGGGGAAGAAAGCACTGATCTTGGGAATAATACCCTCTAGCCTTACCAATGCCTCCAAATTCCATGAACCAGGGTCACACCTGCCATACTGCTATGGAGCAACATCACCTGAAGGCCTAGATATTGAAAGGCAGAGGTTGCTATGCTTAGGCTGTTTAGTCAAGGTGGTTTACACACTTCTAAAGTCCAGGAAAAATAGTACAAACAGGCTTAAAACAGTGTGGAAGCAATTCCATGAGAAAAGTACAGCCAAAATAGCTTTGGCAATACTTCTCCTTTAATATGGGCCAAGAATCCAAAGATCATTCCATAAATTATTCATCAAATTCTTTAGGGTGGTAATTAGATTCAAACTACAGAGGAAACTTTTCTTCCTGGAGTGAGACTTTGTGCTAGTCTTGGACCTTCTCTCCTCGAAAAGGTTTCCTCATGAAGGTATGGCATCTTATATTTAGGGCTGCATTTTTAGTCATAGTCATTTTGGCATGAAGGCTACCAAAGAGAGCTTCTTTGCTGACAGGGTGGTTCTAATTTAAAAGTTAGGATGTACACTGAAGGTGACTTTATTATTTCATCTAAAGTAGGACATAGTACTTCCAACCTATCTCTCATCAGAATCTGAGCATATAAGCAGTTTAGCCATTGTCAGATCCCTTCAGACATGTCTGATTATCTGTTTGCGTTGCCTGTGGGTAGAAATAAAGGAAAAAAATGCTTGCGATTGGGTCCTTGCCTCTTGGTTGTTTAAGAGCCCATTCAGACTAGCGCGACTTGTCAGGCGACTTGTCAGCCTGACAAGTCGCGGTCGGTCGCGATCCATTGAGTAGTACAGAACCCGTTCTAATAGGAGCGACACAAGTCGCTCTGACTTAGAAAAAGGGTCCTGTACTACTTTGGGGCGACCTGGGAGCGACTTGCATAGACTTCCATTATGTGAAGTCCCTGCAAGACGCGCCGAAGTCGCGGTGCACAGCGGTGCACGCGACTTCACAGGTTGCCCCCCGAAGTCGGATCGCCTCAGTGTGAACCGGCTCTAATACCATTTTCTTGACTTACAATTTTAAAGGTGTGGCAGCACCGGGTGGAGTCATGGCTGCTTCCACTCATGGTATGTCAGCTTTGTAGAGTGGCTTCTTGGTCCTCGCTCCACACCTTTATAGCCCATTATTGTATTGAAGCAGCCACACTTTCCATTGTTGCCTTTGATCAACGGTTGCTTCTTCTGCCACCTCTGTCAATTAAAATGTCATAATTTCTACCCCGTGTTGTTTAAATATTTCCAATGTGTATGCAGATATGGAGTCATCACGGAAACTTGATTTCATACCTAATGTCAATTTCCTTTCCTGCCGAAGTAAATGGCAGCATAGCATCCTGCTCTGCAAGCGTAGGCTAGCTACAAAATACTGTAACTGTGGTTGAGTACAAATTAATAAATAGTCCTTTGGGTGTAGAGGGGGAGCATACCACCCATATACTGACAAAGAGCTTATCAGAAAAGGAAAATTGTGGTATGCATGAAGTAAAGTTTTTTATTTTCTTGTTCTGCTGTCAAAGGGACACGTAGGGAGTTATAATTTTTACAAGAGGGTCACTCACAGCAATGAAAATGTGTTGAGAGAGGTATTAACTCTTCTTAAATTAAAAAGAAAAAAAAATGTCTGTACCTCAGCTTACGAAGACCAAGACAAGCCAAAATGTTTTTTTTTTTGTTATTAATATTAGTAAGGTTGTCGAAAGCATCATACTAACAAGCCGAAAATCAGCAGATCGGACGTTGGGCCGAAAATTCCCGTCCAATAATCGATGCGTGAGTACGATGCTTTCGACAACCGACTCCGACTTTTCGGCCGAAAAAAATCTGGTATGCAGGCGATAAAATTTTTGTTGGCCATCAACACAATGGCCGATTTTCCGTCAGTCAGTACAGATTTCGGCAGACAAAAATCTGATGAGCAAGACTGGGCATGCTCAGAGAAGAAAAAAACACACGGAAAGTAAACCAGCACATGACATCACTTCTGAAGTTGATTTTTGTTGGCCGAGAAAATTTGTGTGCAGTCTAGGCACATTCCAACCAACAAAACACAACTCTGGACAAAAGTCGGACGATCGGTGGCCGATAATCGTTGCGTGTGTACGAGGCATTAGAATGGACTACCCTTTTACTTACACAACTAAATTGTACATAACCCTTTTTAGTAACAGCACACCACAACACACAGCATGTGTGCTGCAGTGCAGGTGCGTTGCCTGCTAATAAACAGTAGTTGTGCAGTGGTCTGCCCCTCCAAATGAATGGTACTGCACCATACATAATGACATACATTACCATGCGTTGTGGTAAATTGCAGTAAAATTTAGCATTTTATCACATATTACTGCAAGGCATAATTCTAGCAGGGGTCATTTGATGGCACCACATTTTGCACTAGGGCCTTGTGGTTTTTGGTTATAATTGTGATTCCTACAAACTTGATTTATTTGGTCTTTATAATAGGACCTTTTGATTTCTTAATCAGTAACCTTTTAACTTGCACGGCAGCATCCATATTGCGGCAAATTACATTCTCATCCAGCTAATTAGCCACCTACTGTGACATTTTCTCTGTGCAGTACTGTAACATTAAATCAATCCCAACTTTAATGTTTCCTTCAACTGTGTGCTTCCACAAGAAGTGTATGACTTGACAAAGTTACATTGTATCCTGGGGAAACGTGCAAGAAAGGCCAGCTTTGATAATAAGAGTCTGGCTATCACAATATTTGTTGCCAAGTTCAGTTATTATGAATGGGCAGCCTTAGTACAAAACACGACTTAGGCCCCTTGCACATGGGCGGTTGGATTTCAGCTTTTAGTTGCGGATAGAGGAACTTATTTACCGCAGCTAAATGCAGACAATGCATCCCTATGGGGCCATTCACACAGTGCATTTAGCAACTGTGACAGAACCCACTGTCACTGTGTGTTTTGGAGGGGACTGTGTGCGTGCCTCCTATGGACAGACAACGGGCCAGAAGATACTGGAGACCTGGGGACATGCTGGCATTGAGTTAATGTAATGTAATGCTACAGCCCTTCTCCCCCCCACCCCCCCTCCTGTTTCGGTGTCTAATTGTGTGGATTCATGACACATAGACAATGGTCTGGACTGGAGACATCTCTCCGCAGGGGGTGTGTATTGAGAGACTGCCTGTTTACCATAAGCTCATTAGGTTATCTGTAGCCTGTTTCAATGTACAAATGTTCAGTTCCCATTGGTTGTTCCTTGTCCCCTTCCCCCCTTTGGCAAGGCTAAGGGGAGTGTCCCTAACTGTGTGTAAAACTGTATGTCTTGGAGTTTAATAAACAGTTTAAGCTCTGCATGTTGAACCCTCAAAACCTGTGTGGATTGTCTCGTGATTGAGGGGTTAAGGGCTGGGTATGGCTTCTCCGGAGGCTGTGGGTGCGTTTGGAGGACAGGAGGCACAGGTCCGGCGGATGTGCCCACCTGGGGTACTAAGATCCGTTACAGCAATGTTTTAACAACATACAGTTTTGTGCGTTTAGGAAAAATATAATTGACAGCATCCAGGAGCGATGTACTACAGCTATCTGTACATAAACACAGTTAATCGCAGTACAAAGAAAAAATAAGTAATCAGTAGTTAAAGAAAAGGCAAGAAAAATGCATGTCAGCGCAAGTAATCGCAAATAAACGCAATGTACAAACGTGAGTGATCTCTGTGCCAGAAATGTTGCAATTTCAAAATAAAAAAACATGCTTTTACCAGTGGCAGAACAGCCGTCCCTGTGAAAGGGGCTTTAATGCAAACTGAAGCAAACCATACAGGTGCAAATGGGCCTTTAAATTCTAACTGCAGGCATTTTTTTTTAGTTTTGAGTCAAGTTTAAAAGTAGATCAGCCTGTGACACTACTGGGCAGCTTTGCTCTCAACTTCTGTCCCTGTAATGCCAGTAAACGAAATGAAGCATGCGGATGTCACCAGGTACAAAAAGACACAGATATCAATAAAGCAAAAGTGATCACCTTTTGCTACTCCACTTAAAGGAGTTGTAAATCGTTTTTCATCTTAATCAATTCTAGGCATTAAGGTGAAAACCTTTTCTGCTTCACCTGCCCCCCAGAACCCCCCTTTTTCCTACCTGAACCCAATCGTTCCAGCGACGAGCACGAGCCCAGCAGCACCAGCCGCTGTCTCATTGGATAGATTGATAGCAGAAGGAACCATTGGCCTCCGCTATCAATCAAATCCAGTGACACAGGAGCGGGGGGCACGGCCGAGTCTTGCTGTCTGTGTCAATGGACGCAGCAGCAGGACTCAGGAACGTGCCTGTGGGGGTGCCCCCTTGGAAAGAAGCTTTCCATGGGGGCACCTGAAGAAGAGGAGGAGCCAGGAGCGATGCCAGGGAACCCCAGAAAAGGAGGATCCGGGCTGCTCTGTGCAAATCCCTTATACAGAGGAGGTAAGTATAACATGTTTGTTATTTAAAAAAAAAAAAAACCTTTACAATCACTTTAACCCTAGGTTCACACTATGAACCACATGTGAATTGCAGAGGAACTGCACCACTTTCCTGTGCAATTGACATGCGATATAGTGTGGTGCAAATAAGGCTCATTCATTTTGAATGAGCTCATATCGCATCACTTTGCACCAACGACATGCATGCACCTTTTTGTAGCTGTACCACAACTGGATCACATGGTTGTTCTGTGCCATGAGATCTGGTGTGATCTACTGCAGGCAAACACATTTCTTTTGTGACTGGCATTTGGGGTGTCGTTACATTTGTATTGACATCCACAGCAGATTGCAAGGGCGGTGCGATTGGAATGTGGTGCGGGAAAACGCACAGATCGCAGTGTTTCCCACAATGCATTAGTGTGAACCTAGGCTAAATGGTTTTTGTTATGGTCCCCAATTAAAAATTTTCCCATTGCTAACTGTCCTCACATCTTTCAATAGGGACACAAATGACCATACAAACTTCTACAGTACAGTAAACCCCCCTCTATCGTGGGGGATATGTTCCAGATACACCCGCAATAAGTGAAAATCATACCGGATTTGTAATCATTTGAAATGTTCTTTAAACGCAAATAAATGCAGGTTTGACATTGTCAGGGTGAATGAGGCCTTAAGCAAAGTTTGTTTACATGTTACATTCTTGCCTTCGGCCTGGGCCATTGATAAGGGGGTACCACCAGTCCTCCTGTACCGGGCCCAGGCACACAGGGGGGCCCAGGCTACAGGGGGAATCAGACGTGAGCAGGGGTGGGGGAGGGGGGGGGTTGTTGATCAGCGCTGCGGGTGCAATTACAGGAATGATGCCCTGTGTGTCTCCTCCTGCAGCAGCTGAAAGACAGTTTCTCCCCCTCTCCCTCCAGCCTGCTTTCAGCTTCTACAGGGGGAGACACACAGGGAATCATTTCTGTAATTGTACCCCTGCAGCACAGATCATCCTCCCTGTCCGTCCGTCCCCCCCCCACCCCCGGGCGCTACCGGCTTCCCTCTCCCGCTGGCTTCTGCGGGCACTCGGGGGTAAGGGGGAGGGGGCAGGGCCGGTGCTAGACTATTTTGCGCCCTAGGCAAGACCAGCTACTTGCACCCCCCCCTAAAAAACTGTACACATTGCCCCCCTTCTTGCACATAATGCCCCCCCTTTAACCCTACACTCCCTTCCTGAACACACTGCCCCCCCTTCCTGCACACAGTGCCCCCCCCCTTTAATGCTACACCCTCTTCCTGCATACACTCCTGTATACTTTGCCCTCTTTAATCCTACACCCCTCTTCCTCTACCCACTGCTCTCCTTTAACCCTACACCTCCCTTCCTGAACACACTGCCCCCCCTTCCTGCACACAGTGCCCCCCTTTAATGCTACACCCTCTCTCTGCACACGTTGCCCTCCTTTAATGCTTTACCCCCTTTAACCCTACACCCCCTTCCTATACACACTGCCCCCCTTTAACCCTACACAACCCTTCCTGTACACACTGCCCCCCTCTCTAGAGGTGACATCCACTGGGGATGAGGAGGTGACAGGAGAGGAATGTGGCCCTGGCCATGGCTGCGCCCTATGTGGCAGTGCACCCTAGGCGGCTGCCTAGTTCGCCTAGTGGTAGCACCGGCCCTGGGAGGGGGGATGTTCTGGATGGAGAACTAGGGAAGGGGCCAGTAAATATTTCATTTACCGCCCTCTTTCTTTTCTGAATGAACACAGTGAGTGATCAATACTGTGTTCATTTATAACTGAAGCATGGTAAATTTTATTTATTAAATCAATCCAATTTTATCTTTAGATTTATCAGGAATTTTGTAAGTTATGTTATGTTTGTGTCTGCTAATAATGATTTAAGTGTATTTTCAGTGAAAATATCAGTCTGATATTTTCAGGGGGCCTGTCAGGTAGGCTGTACGGGGCCCCGTGATTTTTAACAGTAGCCCTGCCTTCAGCTGTTATCGTGTGATAATCTCTAGGGTTGTGATGTTGGAACTTTATGCAAAAAAACCTATACCTCACTATTAGAAATCCCTCTAAAGACAAGATGGTTTTTAGATGCCTCCTAATAGGGAAAATAATTTTTCTTCACTGGTGACACAACATATATTAATGTCAGTCTCTAGGAATGCCTAATAATATTATTTGTGCCTTGTTTGACATGTGGAGAAAAAAAGAAATGTCTCTGATTCCTATTTGCAACAAAAAAAAAAAATTCTATCTCTTACTGATGGCCAAGACTGTTTGTAACGGTATAATCCTCTAAATTGCATTTTGCCAAGGGTAAAACATCTGTGACATTGTGAAATATTAAGCTACGTTATTCATTTTAATAGCAGGATCATCATGCAGAACATGCAGACGGGCACAGTGAGGGTATTCCAGTATGTCTTGGAGCTTGTTTTTAGTGTCTGGAAAAGACATCTAAAATGAGATTTGTATCCCAGTAAAATGTTGCGAGACTTTAGGACACAGCATCATCTCATATGTTTAAAGTTTGTGCTAGTTTGCATTATGTCAGTTTTAGAGGTATGAAAACAGAAATGTCAAAATGTTCACAATTTAGGCTAGGTTCACACTACTGTGATCTGATTTTGGCCTGACTTTGCTGTTCTTTATTATTCTGTATAACAGAGAAGAAAAAGTCTTCAGGTTGGCACAACTTAAAGCGGAGTTCCACCCTAAAATGTAACTTCGGTCCATCTTCTTGCTCCGGGTCACCTGAAAAACAAATGGATAATCGCAATTTTTTTTTTTTTTTACTTACCTGGTTTAGAAGATAATATACTTACCTTACTTCCTCTTCTTCCCTCGGCGGCCACGGCGAGTCGTCATTTCCTGGCTTGCAATGATTCCTGGGAGCTGAACGTCATCGCTCCCAGGAATCAATGCGCCTGCACCGGCCCCGACGTCAGTTCCGGTGCAGGCGCCGTCATACCTTGCTAAACAGCTTCTGGGCATGCCCAGAAGCTGTGCAGGGATGACGCTGCAGCCCCGGAAGTGACAGCGGGGCCGGTGCAGTGCATCGTGGGACCGAAGAAGACGGAAGAGGACGCAGAAGAGGAACGCGCTGGCTTCAAGCTGCCCACACCTGAGATGGCAGCGCCGGAAAATACATTTTCAAGGTAAGTATTTCTTCTTGCAGGTAAGTGCAACCCGGGACAGTTCAGAGGCTAGCCATTGTGGAATGTACTAGCCCTGACTGTCCCGGGGGTATTTTTATGTATTTCTTTTTTTATTTTAGGTGGAACTCCGCTTTAAGACACAAAATATTTTTTAGCTTTTAAACTTAAAATAGTCTTTTCTCTTCTGTTTTTTTTCAAGGCTGCATCACAGCATTTTGCTGCCCTATCAATACAGAATCATCCGCGTCGATACGCGTATCAGGAAGGAATGCGTCATGATACATTGCTGTATTGATATTTTGAGCACAGCCCTAATTAAAGCCCTGTTCCATGTGCCCCTTTTATACTTTGAGCACCTGCCCCTTTCCATGGTACTGGAGGAGGAAGAGGACATGGGATGGAGGAGAACATAAGGCTGGAGGAGGAGGACATGGGACTGTGGAAGGACATGGGACTGGAGTAGGACATGGGGCTGGAGGAGGAGCTGGAGGACATAGGACTAGAGGAGAAGGACATAGAATGGAGGAGGACATGGGGCTGGAGGAGGAGGACATGGGACTAGAGGGGGAGGACATGGGATGGAGGAGGAAGATGACATGGTGGGATAGCAAGTGGATGGATTTAGTGGGACAGCCAGTGGGTGGGCCCTGGGGAATGCTGGTGGTCAGGCCTGGGAGGGGTGGGGGGCCAGGCCTAAAACTGTGTAATATAGATTTTTATTTATTTATTTATTTTTTTGCAGGTTCGCTTACTATTCTTTATATACTTTCCAAAATACTATCAACAGATTGAAAATTCGACTGAGAACATTTACTGTATGTATGCATGCATTATCTCATAAGCAGCCTATAATGAAAATCTTTGGAGGATCACTGAACAATCATGTACCACATACTGTTCCTGTAGTGTAAATAATTGCAAGGTACATATTACAGCAGGGTGTCAAACTCAATTTAATCATGGGCCACATCAGAATTCGGGTTGCCCTCAAAGAGCCGGTTGTATCAGTTGGACTAGATGTCCAGAGCACCCCACTCCCCCCACTTACATCAGATGTCAAGAGCCCCCCACCCTCCCTTACATCACAGTGAACCTTATGCTGCAGTCTGGAAGAAGCTGGGGACTGGGCTGGGAAGCAGAAAGTGCAGGGTCTAGAGGAGGACCAGTAGAGGGCTGGAGTTTGCTGAATGCTGAGACCAGGGGAGACAGAGATGAGGTAGTGCTGCAGCTGAACAGAGAGGTGAGAGGTACAGAATCTGTTTGAGGAGTTCCATCCTCTCTGCTGCAGACTCCTGAGACAAGGTGGGGACAGAGATGAGGGGGTAGCTGAAGGAAAGGTGCGAGGGCCACATTAAATGGCCTGGAGAGCTGCTTTCGGCCCGTGTGCCTTGTGTTTGACAAATGTGTATTACAGGGAACCCTGGTGAAAAGGAGCCTCCTTGACAAACTCTGACACCACATATGTATATACTGTAACTTCCAGCTGATCAGTTTGTATTTGTCAGAAGGTTTTTGGACTTCTGCATTAGTAGGTTCTGCCTAAGGACAGCTGACAATGGGCCTTGTTTCTTTTCCACATTCCACCATTTACTACCCTATTCCCTCTAGCTGCCACCTCAATTGCCACACCACAATGCCACGATACATAAAGAGGATGTCATCAGATATGGAAGAAAAGAAGAGTGTCGGATGCAGCTTGTATGGTGGGAGCTTGAACTGCCAATTAGAAGGATAAACTTTCACAGACATTGAAGTGATACCATATCCGCTTCATTTGGTGATTACAATCGGGGACGGTCAGCTAAACATAGATGGATATTGCTTAAGGGAAAAAATCTTTTTAGTTTTTGACACATTGGTGTTGGAGAATGGCCACTTAGGATTAAACACTAGGAAGTACAACTCATTCATTGCTGGTGGGGATTAGGAGTGAGAGATTTCCTTTTATCTCCCTTGCCGCCTCCTCCTCTTGCTACAGATGCATATAATTCTTTGCAAATGGATTCTGAAGAAGCCCCTGAATAGGGTGAAACGCATCGATCCATAGGCACATATACGTTATCTTCTGGATTTCATCAATGTCGGGCTAATTATAAGTATAACTGATCAGAATATTGTTGTACTAATCATGTGTAATATGTTTTTAAAATTATATGTACTAATAAATTGTTGAGGTTTTACATTTAGGTATTTTATATACATTTTTGTTCATATACGGTATATTTATTGCTAGGTACCTTAAAATCCCTGCATTGTCCCGGCCAGTTTCTCCTGTTGGAGAACAGACGGGGGCCCTCTATATGGAAGAAAAGAACTTCATCCACTCTAACCATCTGACACACTATGTTAACCTAATACTTCCTAAAGGTGCTCGTGTGGATCCATGGCCAAAGGCAGCATGCTCACTTTTTAAAAAGACAGAATCTTTTACACACCTAAAGGCTGTTAGCTACTATGTTACCCAATCTGTAACTAGTGCAACATCTTCTTCTTTTGGAACGCCATTACTTTGTAACATGTGACAGGCACCAATGACATCAAGGCAGACTGGAAAATCCTAAGCCAAGTTACAGTAAGTTCACAGAGTAACTCTAAATGCAGGGTTCCAGCTGGATAAAAAAAATGGGGAGAAACTGAAGGGTGAAAGGTCTAAAGAGACAGTTGTGGCTAATGTTAAGACGTTGCTGTTGCTGGAAGTCTCCTGGGAGAGGTTAGGCAGTATTAAGCAAAAGAGGAGTTGCTTGTTATCCTCTTTGAAGGTAGAATATAATCAGTAAAACTAGTAAAACTAGGTCGTTTGGAATTTGGAATCCCTACCATTGAGCAGTGATGTATAGTAACTAAGTAGAACTACTTCACTACTGTACTTAAGTACGGAAAGGCGGTATCTGTACTTTCCTAGAGTAGAATTTTTTTCTCCTACTTCCACTTTTACTTCACTACATTGGAATGTGGAATGTGCTAGCCCTGACTGTCCCGGGGGTATGTTCAGTAAAAAATAATTTCTGTGCCCGGAACTCCGCTTTAAGATAATATGACAAATGAAAGATCTGCAGGGGGCTAGGAAAGAAAATTTAGGGTCGAGTAACATTTGGTCAACAAAACATAGTCTGGATGAACCGTGAGACACAGAGTTTGTTCCTGTGAAGCAGGGGATTGAATGCCTTCTCTTCTAGGTTGGGAGGGAACTGTGAGTTGTCCATGTAACTATTTTTTTTTTCTAAAGGGGAAGATACCAGTCATTTGGTAACTGGATACACAGGTATAATTAATATGGTAAGAAGCCCACTTAAAGACAAGATTTTTTTTAACCTGCACAGAGTCAATGTAGTAGGGTCAAATTGAATGCCTCTTTTGGCTTTTATTTTCGAAGATGGGTGACTGCACCATAGGGACTAGATTCAGTCTTGTCAGTTCAGTTGAGTATGGAACTGTTTGTACCAATTAAGGGTGAATCTGTCAGGACCTGAGACCCTACCTGATTTTATTTGTTTGATGGTCAGAGCCAACTTGAATACAGTAATTGGCTTTTCCAGGAGATTAAATGTGTGTGGAGCCAGGGACAGTATTCTTGACTGCGCATGGTATATTCTGTGTTCTTGATGCATTAGGGTTTTTAAGTTTGTATGGTTAGGTGTCAGGTTGTAAAGCTTACCCTAATAGGTTTTAAAAGGTTAAACTTTTAAAGTTGCTGCAATTTCCCCTGGGAGAGCAGTGTTGCTACTGTTGTTTGTAGTTATAGAGGAGATATAAGTTTTCACTCTCTGCCCTCAAAGGATATGGCTAAGGATTTACTGCACTGGTTCCTAAATTTATAGAAGATGCGCCTGCACCCTGTCAGGATGGCCTTCACACCCTGAAAGCAGAGCTCTTTTACCTAAGGTTTCCAAGGAGGTTTGTTTCTGTAGAAGTGTCAGGAGCCTGCTGTCATATATGAAGGGTTTCCAATTGGTTAATTTGGGACAAAAGGTCAGGAATGTATTGGCCACTTTGTTTCTTACAGTAGAACTATAGGCAAAACTTTTTTTCATTTTGGATAGAGCAAGGGAGGGTTATACCCCTGTCAGATTTTTCTTTTTTTGTCATCTGTGTCCCATTTCAGGGATTAACATCCTGTACTTAACTTCCTGTCCCATAGCCAAACAGGAAGTAAGAGGAAACCCTTGCAAATTAAGAGAATCCCTTGGGGTCCCCAGGTCACCAGAACTAGTGCCCTCATTGGAAGATTTCCTCTTTATTACTTTTCTGGGGACAACCCAAAATTTGGGATTTTCTTTTACTTTCACTTTCAATGATAATGGTAAACAGGACAAATAGAGAGGATAAATCTCCCTCACGGGGACACAGGCGGCAATACAAACTGACAGGTTTTCTAATCCCTCTCCATTCTATCCAAAAACGTAAAAATACGTTTTGCCTTTAGCTATACCTTAATGCGCAAACCATGTCTAATGAACACCCCACTCAGATAGGGCTTGTGAGCTTCCCAAACAATATGCGGAGCCGGGGGTGGTGTGTGTGTGTGTGTGTGTGTGTGTGTGTGTGTGTGTGTGGGGGGGGGGGGGGTAGTGAGTTTGCATTAGTACTGTAGTATTAGTGGTAAAGTAGTAAAGGTTTAGGGACAGGTCCGCCTCCACATCTGGATCTTGTAGGGGTCCATTTACACAAACCTCATCAGTTCTGTCATGCCTTTTGATAAGAAAAAACTGATGAATACAAAATCAGGTTACATCCGTTCATTTTACATCTTTGTGTTTGCATTTGTTTTCTTTTTAGTTTTTGTAGAAACCAATCAGGGTCCATTCACACTAGCGCGACTTGTCAGGCGACTTGGTCGCCTGACAAGTCGCGGTCGCTCGCTCTCCATTGAGTAGTACACAAGTCGCTCCGACTTAGAAAAAGGGTCCTGTACTACTTTGGGGCGACCTGGAGGCGACTTACATTGACTTCAATTATATGAAGTCCCTGCAAGTCGCGGCGAGGTCGCAGTGCATGCTGTGCACCACGACTTCACAGGTCACCCCAGCAAGTCGTGTTGCGCCAGTCTGAATGGGCGCTCATAAGTATAAACAAAAAAATGTTTTTTTTTTTTTTACCTAAAAACAAGCATAAAAATGAATGGCATCTCTCAAAATGGAAAATAAAACAGCCTTGTTGTGTTTAAAACGAACCTAATCAGAAACGGATGTAGGCGGATGATCGTCTTTTTTTACATCCGCAAGCCCATAGAAATTAACTGCTGGTAATTTTTCATCCAAAAACAGACAGAAGAGAATTGTGTGAACAGAACATGACTGTGTGAAAGAGCCCTAACGTTTTTTTATTTTAAATTTTATTTTAACTGTGCTGCTGCTTTTTCATTGTTCAGTTAGCAGGCTGAGATGTCTGGACCTTCTGTTACAGTAAATGTCAAGGATCTGGCTCTACTCTGTTGTCTGGTAGGGGTGCCTTGATTACAAGAAAGGCTGGACAGGACTACAAATCCCGTGGTAGGTAAATAGTTACCATATATTTACGTCATCAATGTATTAGCTGTTGTAAGGGAAACCCATCTTGATAGAATTATGTAGACTGTCATTGCTGATCCACTTCTCAGGATAGTGTTGTCAAGCTGCTATGCTGATCCTTGTCTAAGTCATTGATCTGGAACAAGTATGGAGATCCGACATTCTGACTTCGTTTTGCTTACACTTGCTGCATAATTATTCAGAGTTGATGGCTAGGGGGCCTTTGTATGAAAAACATGGAAACAAGAACAAGAAAATATCAATCAGGCTTCAATATTCTTGTTTGCAAAGCTGAAAAGTAAACAGAAATTTTAACTGGCTTCTATAGTGACGCGCTGAAAGGCTGAGACAGCTGCCGATCAGGCATCCTCATGGATCTCAACAATATGGCCAAGATTCTACCAGAGCCTGGAGCAGCTCTCAGATGGTTTTAGCCTGCTGTCAGCTGCTTCTAGGTCACAGTAGAGCACAAGTAAACTCCTCTAACCGACAAGAGAAGTAGGGCCAAAAAAATGTTGTTGTAAAGATAGAATGTTTTTACCTTAATGCAGAGAATGCATAAAAAAAAAAAACCTTCTGTGTGCATTCCCCAAAACCCATACTTACCTGAGCCAGATCTTGATCAAGTAAGCAGTAGCTCTCTCCTCACTGGCCATGAAGGCAACAGCAAGAGCCATTGGCTCCTGCTGCTGTCAATCACTGCCTATGAGGAGAAAGCAGGGAGCGGGGCCAAGCCATGCTGTGTGTGTCTATGAATCAAGCCCGCAATGGGGGCACTTGGCATGGGAGTGGAGACAGGAGCACAAGCCCAGAATAGAAGAATTGAGGCACAGAGCAGGTAAATATAACATGTTTATTATGTAAAAAAAAAAAAATCTCCTTACAATCACTTTAAGTGAAATACAAGGAGTATTTGATATACCTGAACTGTCTACAAATATGTTATCTGTTGGCCCTTGAGATTTAGACCACTGTGTTGCTTAAACAAGTTGTCTGTATTCTGTCACATTCCTTGTGTATGTGTTTCTGTTGCAAAAATAAAGAGTATCTATCTATCTATATATATATATATATATAGTGGGTACGGAAAGTATTCAGACCCCCTTAAATTTCTCACTCTTTGTTATATTGCAGCCATTTGCTAAAATCATTTAGGTTCATTCTTCTTCCTCATGAATGTACACATAGCACCCCATACTGACAGAAAAACACAGAATTGTTGACATTGTTGCAGATTTATTAAAAAAGAAAAACTGAAATATCACATGGTCCTAAGTATTCAGACCCTTTGCTCAGTATTTAGTAGAAGCCCCCTTTTGATCTAATACAGCCAGGAGTCTTTTTGGGAAAGATGCAACAAGTCTTTCACACCTGGATTTGGGGATCCTCTGCCATTCCTCCTTGCAGATCCTCTCCAGTTCTGTCAGGTTGGATGGTAAACGTTGGTGGACAGCCATTTTTAGGTCTCTCCAGAGATGCTCAATTGGGTTTAAGTCAGGGCTCTGGCTGGGCCATTCAAGAACAGTCACGGAGTTGTTGTGAAGCCACTCCTTCGTTATTTTAGCTGTGTGCTTAGGGTCATTGTCTTGTTGGAAGGTAAACCTTCGGCCCAGTCTGAGGTCCAGAGCACTCTGGAGAAGGTTTTTGTCCAGGATATCCCTGTACTTGGCCGCATTCATCTTTCCCTCGATTGCAACCAGTCGTCCTGTCCCTGCAGCTGAAAAACACCCCCACAGCATGATGCTGCCACCACCATGCTTCACTGTTGGGACTGTATTGGACAGGTGATGAGCAGTGCCTGGTTTTCTCCACACATACCGCTTAGAATTAAGGCCAAAAAGTTCTATTTTGGTCTCATCAGACCAGAGAATCTTATTTCTTACCATCTTGGAGTCCTTCAGGTGTTTTTTAGCAAACTCCATGCAGGCTTTCATGTGTCTTACACTGAGGAGAGGCTTCCGTCGGGCCACTCTGCCATAAAGCCCCGACTGGTGGAGGGCTGCAGTGATGGTTGACTTTCTACAACTTTCTCCCATCTCCTGACTGCATCTCTGGAGCTCAGCCACAGTGATCTTTGGGTTCTTCTTTACCTCTCTCACCAAGGCTCTTCTCCCCCGATAGCTCAGTTTGGCCGGACGGCCAGCTCTAGGAAGGGTTCTGGTCGTCCCAAACGTCTTCCATTTGAGGATTATGGAGGCCACTGTGCTCTTAGGAACCTTAAGTGCAGCAGAAATCTTTTTGTAACCTTGGCCAGATCTGTGCCTTGCCACAATTCTGTCTCTGAGCTCTTCAGGCAGTTCCTTTGACCTCATGATTCTCATTTGCTCTGACATGCATTGTGATCTGGAAGGTCTTATATAGACAGGTGTGTGGCTTTCCTAATCAAGTCCAATCGGTATAATCAAACACAGCTGGACTCAAATGAAGGTGTAGAACCATCTCAAGGATGATCAGAAGAAATGGAAAGCACCTGAGTTAAATATATGAGTGCCACAGCAAAGGGTCTGAATACTTAGGACCATGTGATATTTCAGTTTTTCTTTTTTAATAAATCTGCAACAATGTCAACATCTCTGTGTTTTTCTGTCAGTATGGGGTGCTATGTGTACATTCATGAGGAAGAAGAATGAACTTAAATGATTTTAGCAAATGGCTGCAATATAACAAAGAGTGAAAAATTTAAGGGGGTCTGAATACTTTCCGTACCCACTGTATATATACATCCTGCCAAAAGGCTTCATGTACACAGGACATTTGAAAACCTCTTCTGAACGCTGGAACTTGAGCTAGCAAACCATTTTTTTTTTTTTAAATGTCTGTTTTGCCACTTTTACATTTAGTGGCGTTCATGAGCGTTTTCGTTTGTAAGCATTTTTCAAGATAAGGGATTGTACTGATCGGTATACCCTCCCAAATCTCTCTCCCTCTCGCTCTCTCCCTCCAAAATACATCAAGGTAAAGTTCTTATATTGTTCTTCTGCTAGCGAGGCCCTTATTTAATAAGCATTTGTGCACTTGTGGTTAACTACATGTACTGCTTGCTGATTTTATCATTTTCATATTTATACCTATTTAATAAAGTTCAATTGTTATTATACTTATGTTTTTTCCAATTTTTGAAGTGCCTTGAAAATCCCACCACCAGGGGAATTCCTTTTTTTTCTTTGTTTTTGTGGTTTACAAGTCATGCAAACAGTAAGATGGTAGGCATAAGGATGCAGTCCAGTGCAAGGAGGAATAGAGCAGGATCAAAGGTCAGGCTGGTGGCAACACAGCCGCAGATCAGGATCAACTAACAGTACAGTTCTGGAACTAGAATAAAGTCAGATGTGTGGGTAATGCTGCCTACCCTGCTTACAAAATCTCAGTTCAGGGCTCCACAAATCCCATGGCGACTAGAAATTGCATCGAACTGGTGCCTGGGCTTTTGTCATCTCATTCACTGTTGGCCTAAATTATTAGAGGGGCGTAGTCTGCGAGCCGCATGTCTAAGGTTCAACAGCTGCAGCCCTCCAAGAATTAAATCCCTCTCCTGCCGCTATAGGCTGGGAGGGCAGAGCGACAGGCTGCCATTGGCTGGAAGTTTTCTGTGAGCAGGTTCTTAAGCCGAAAAGCATGCGATGCAAGGGGGACACAAACATATTACAGAGTGGGGACACTTCATGCTGATCTCTATTGGAG
Source organism: Pelophylax lessonae (assembly GCF_965119305.1). NCBI lineage: Eukaryota > Metazoa > Chordata > Amphibia > Anura > Ranidae > Pelophylax > Pelophylax lessonae. The sequence continues at coordinate 668,825,361 of NC_138768.1, read as the reverse complement.
GTGTTTGTAGCCCTCTCTCTGCCTATTTCTGTTAACAGAGACAGTGGTGGGGGCAGGACCGTCTGATTGATTCTGCACACCTGAGCGATGCCCAGGTGCATGGGGGGCGGGATGCAAATGATCAGGTCTGTGTTGGGGGTTCACTGGCAATTTGGGCGTTGGTGACACTCTGACCTCTGGTGACACCTCTCTTACCCCTCACCCCCCCATATCTTAGCTGGCTCCTAGATTTAAAGCAAATTTCAAGCCCTGGCTCAGTTCCTGATGGCAGAGTAGGAGGGTGGGTCAGTGACTCACTCACCAGTTCCCAAGTGTAGTAATGATTTGTGCAGTAAAAGGGGCCCTCTGGTCTTGTGACAGCTTTTCAGAGAACTCAGTTGCCTGTGGTACAGAATATGCTGGTCTTTCCGTGGGAGACTGGTAGACCGCAGCACGTGAAACGTCTAGCTTTCTGTTCTAGCCAGGGACTTGCCTTACTCTGAGTAAAGCGTCCAGCTTTCCCTTCTGAATGCACAAATAGCTCTTGCACTAGCAATCCCCTTGGCACCAAGAGGGCAAACCCCTTTCAACTCTCTTGTTGTCTCCTCCTGCTGCCCAGAGAATGGTGGACACTGTAGTTCAGAAAGCAATCTAAAGCATAAGATGGTCACTGTTTTGGACTACACTTCCCAAAGATTCTCAGCATTCTGCCTGTGAGTATATGGGGTTACTTGGCTGTAGTTTTCGCTCTGGCTGGAGGAAAGTTGTACAGCGTGTTGTCAGTGTCTCAACATAAATCTAAGAAGTGCACCCCGCAGGAGGCGCTAGTTTGGTAATCCCTTTGATGTTATTCTGCTTTCACTGAATCGAGTGGTGTAGAACCTCGACTACTCTGACACACCCTTTACACAAATAAACCACACCAGTTTAAAATAACCATGAGTATTTTGAAGGTAAGTGAGTTAACAAAGACAAGGTCAGCCAACTACACTCACTGGCCACTTTATTAGGTACACCCGTTACATAGTTACATAGTAGGTGAGGTTGAATAAAGACAATAGTCCATCCAGTTCAACCTGTGTAGGTGTGTGTGGCCGTAATCATCTCACATACCCCTGAATGTTCTGATCCTTGAGATGTACGTCTAAGAGTCTTTTGAAAGCCACCATACTTCCCGCAGAAACCACCTCTTGTGTTAGAGAATTCCACAATCTTGTAGCCCTAACAGTAAGGAACCCCCCACTTTGCCTGAGGTTAAAACGCTTCTCCTCTAATCGCATTGTATGCCCTCTAGACCTCATGCAATCCCTTCAACTGAATAGCTGTTTTTCTATTCGGAGATAACCATTGAGATATTTATAAATTGCTATCATGTCCACTCCCAGGCGTCTCTTCTCCAGGGAGAATAAATCAAGCGATTGCAGACGCTCTTCATAATTAAGGTCCTCCAATCCCCTAATTAGTTTAGTTGCCCTTCTCTGGACTCTCTCCAGCTGCAACACATCCCTCCTGAGGACTGGCGACCAGAACTGGACAGAATACTCCAGATGTGGTCGGACCAGAGTTTTATAATGTGGAAGGATTATAGTCTTATCTCTGGAATACATCCCTTTCTTTATGCATGCTAATATTCTGCTGGCTTTGGCAGCTGCTGCTTGACATTGCATGCTATTGCCTAGTCTATCATCTACCAAGACTCCCAGATCTTTCTCCATTTTTGATTTCCCCCCCAAGGAATCCCCCCCTAAAGTGTATTGTGCTTTTATGTTTTTAGTCCCCAAGTGCAAAACCTTACATTTCTCCACATTAAACCTCATTTGCCATGTCGTTGCCCACTCTGTTATTTTGTCCAGGTCATTATGTAGGATATCTGCTTCATGCTGTGCAGTTATTGCCCTGCCCAATTTTGTGTCATCTGCAAAAACTGATATCGAACTACTGATCCCGTCCTCAATGCTGTTTATGAATAAATTGAACAAGGTAGGTCCCAGGACTGAGCCTTGGGGGACCCCGCTTACCACCTCATACCAGTCTGAGTATGCGCTGTTTATTACCACCCTTTGGACACGCCGTTTTAGCCAGTTCCGTATCCAAGAGCAAACCCTGCGGTCGATACCTGCAGACCTTATTTTATAAATTAAGCGCTCGTGGGGAACTGTATCAAACGCCTTAGCGAAATCCAGGTACACCACATCCACTGGTCTGCCCCTATCTAGCTCACAGCTCACCTCCTCGTAAAATGTTAAGAGATTGGTTTGACAAGAACGCCCATTTGTAAACCTGTGCTGATTACTGCTGATGATGTTGTTGTCTTTAGCAAACTCTACGATATAGTCCCTTATCATCCCCTCCAGAAGTTTACATACTATCGATGTCAGACTGACAGGCCTATAATTTCCCAGGATATGCCTCTGCCCCTTTTTGAATATCGGTATCACGTTAGCTTTCCTCCAATCCCCTGGTACATTTGCTGTCATAATACTGTCAGCAAAGATCAGGAACAGTGGTCTAGATATAATCTTACTGAGTTCTTTGAGTACTCTCGGATGTACGCCATCCGGGCCTGGTGATTTGTTTGTGTTAATTTTATCCAGCCTTTCCCTGATTTCACCCTCTGTTAGCCATAGTGGCAAGACCTGTTTATTACTACTAACCATATAGTCGTGGTCAGTGTACCCCTCCTTTTCCTGTGTAAAGACTGACGAGAAAAAAAGCGTTCAGCACGGTTGCTTTTTCAATTTGCTGTTCAATTTCTTGGTAACACAACTTGCTAATCAGCCAATCACATGGCAGCAACTCAATGCATTTAGGCATCTAGATGGGAAAGAAAGGGAAATTAAGTGACTTGGAATATGGCATGGTTGTTGGTGCCAGACGGGCTGGTCTGAGAATTTCAAAAACTGCTGTTCTACTGGGATTTTCAAGCACAACCATCTCTAGGGTTTACAGAGTATTGTCCGAAAAAGAGAAAATATTCAGTAAACAGCAGTTGTGTGGACAGAAATGTCATGATGATGTCAAAGGTCAGAGTAGATGTTTGGGATTATAGAAAGGCAACAGTAACGCAAATAACCACTTGATACAACCAAGGTATGCAGAATACCATCTCTGGACGCACAACACATCGAACCTTAAAGCAAATGGGCAACCGGAGCAGAACACACCAGGTACCACTCCTGTCAGCTAAGAACAGGAAACTGAGGCTACAATTTGCACGTGCTCACCAAAATTGGACAATAGAAAATTGGAAAAACGTTGCCTGGTCTAGTGAGTCTCGATTTCAGCTGCAACATTTAGATGGTAGAGTGAGAATTTGGAGTAAACAACATGAAAGCATGGATTCATCCTGCCTCGTATCAACAGTTGCGGCTGGTGGTGGTGGTGGTGTAATGGGGTATATTTTCTTGGCTCACTTTGGGCCCCTTAGTACCAATTGAGCATCATTTAAATGCCATGGCCTATCTGGGTAGTGTTGTTGACCATGTCCATTCCTTTACGACTACAGTGTACCCATCTTCTGATGGCTACTTCCAGCAGGATAATGCACCATGTCACAAAGCTCAAATCATCTCAAACTGGTTTCTTGAACATAACAATGAGTACTGTACTCCAATGGCCTCCACAGTTATCAGATCTCAATCCTTTAGAGCACCTTTAGGACGTGGTGGAATGGGAGATTCCCATCATGGATTGTTTATGCTTGATACTATCATGTCAATATTGACCAAAATATCTGAGGAATATTTCCAACATCTTGTTGAAACTATGCCACAAAGAATTAAAAGAGTTGTAAAGACTGGAAGGATTTTTATCTTAATGCATTCTATGCATTAGGATAAAAAACCTTCTGTGTGTAGCAGCCTCCCCAGCACCCCTAATACTTACCTGAGCCCCCTCTCTGTCCAGCGATGCCCATCAGTCCTTCGCCCGTCCTGGGACTCTCCCACCTGATTGGCTGAGATACAGCCGTGGCGCCAGTGGCTCCTGTGGCTGTCAATCAAAGTTAGTGAGCCAATCATGAGAGAAATGGGGCGGGGCCGAACTGCAGCTCTGTGTCTGAATAGACATATGGGGATGCCACTTGGCTCGGGTGCCCCAATAGCAAGCTGCTTGCTGTGGGGGCAATCGATAGGAGGGAGGGGTCAGGAGCACCGAAGAAGGACCCGAGAAGAGGAGGATCTGGGCTGCTCTGTGCAAAATCAACTGCAAAGAGGAGGGAAGTATAACATGTTTGTTAGTTAAAAAAAAAAAAAAACCAGGAGACTTTACAATCACTTTAAGGCAGCTCTGAATGCAAAAGGGGGTCTAACCTGGTACTAGCAAGGTGTACCTAATAAAGTGTCTGGTGTGTGTATAATCACAACCTTATCAAAATTTTCTACTATTTAATTTAGTCATAAAACAGACTTAAATATGGAGATTTCTATGTTTATCACTTGACTTGTAACAGAACCACCAGAATCCAAACAGAGTAGGTACAAGGATGTTTAACCACTTCATCTCCGGAAGATTTTACCTCCTTAATGTCTAGGCCATTTTTTTGCGATTCAGCACTGTGTTACTTTACTTGGAAATTGCGCGGTCATGCAATGCTGTACCCAAATAAAATACATTTCATTTTTTCCCCACAAATAGAGCTTTATTTTGGTGGAATTTGATCACCGATTTTTTTATTTGCGCTATAAACAAAAAAGACTGACAATTAAAAAAAAAAAATATATATATATATTTAACTTTCTGCTATAAAACATATCCAAAAAAAATGTAAAAAATCAAGTTTCTTCATAAATTTATGGCAAAATGTATTCTGCTACATACAGTATTTTTGGTACAAAAAATCCCAAAAAGCGTATATATTGATTGGTTTGGGCAAAAGTTATTGTGTCTACAAACTATGGTATATATACTGGAATATTTCTTTCTTTCTTTTATACTAGTAATGGCGACGATCAGCACCTTATAGTAGGAATGCAATATTACAGCGGACATTCTGACACTTTGTGGGAAGCAGTGACACTAATACAGTGATTAGTGCTAAAAAAATATGTACTGTCACTGTAGTAATGACACTGGCTGGGAAGGGGTTCAACATTGAAGGGCGATCAAGGTGTTAATGTTAGTGCTGTGTACTGTTTTTACTAAGCAATGTGCCGGTTTTTACTAAGCAACAGCACATTGCTGCTGTCAGAAGAGAGCCCCGTGTTTGTTTACAAGTTTTCTTCAGTAATTATCGGGGCAGATCAGTGGGTGCCGTCGACCAATCAGTGGCCTCCACCCACTGCCTTGCTTGTGCTGCAGTTAATCAAAGCACAGCCGTCCATGCTCGAGCGCACCCCCTACCCCGGATCACGTACTAGGTACAAGCTCCAATGGGAGGAGAGAGTAGGAAGAGTTCTTTTTCTATTGGATGTCATGGAACATGTGATATAGCGCTTCTGTAATTTGTGTAAAATCAGTTTGACAACCCTCTTTCAACAATCCTTGTTCGCTGGTCTTAATGCTGGAGGAACCCCTTTCAGCTTAATAGCTCGAACTCCAGATAGACGGACCTGATATATGGGATATGATGAGGGATGTCCAGGTCTGCACTGAGATGTAGAGACTACAAGTAATGATTGGCAAAATTTGCCATGACACACTCAAAAGTCACAATAATAAGCTGGAGTTCTTGCCTTAAATTACAGAGGGGCGTTTATAGAAATGACCAACCACACCTTGTTGTAATGAAACCCATTGAAGCTGACAACTCACTCTGGGATTGTTACTGACTTCTGTCCTGACTTCTGTCCTCTCTCTCTCTGAGTTAAAGTGGAGTTCCACCCTAAATTTATACTTGCCTCCATCTTCTCACTCCGGGTCACCTGAAAAACAAATGGATAATCGCAATTTTTTTTTTTTTTTTTACTTACCTTGTAGAGAAAATATACTTACCTTACTTCCTTCTTCCTCCCCTCGGCGGCAACGGCAATTCGCCACTTCCTGGCTTTTGCAATGATTCCTGGGAGCTGAACGTCATCGCTCCCAGGAATCAATGCGCCTGCACCGGCCCGACGTCAGTTCCGGTGCGCGCGCGTCATTCCCTTCTAAACAGCTTCTGGGCATGCCCAGAAGCTGTGGAGGGATGACGCGCGCACACCGGAAGTGACGGCGGGGCCAATGCAGTGCATCATGGGACCGAAGAAGAAGGAAGAGGACGCAAAGGAGGATCGCGCTGGCTTCAAGCTGCCCACACCTGAGATGGCAGCGCTGGAGAATACTTTTTCAAGGTAAGTATTTCTCCTAAAAGGTAAGTGCAACCTGGGACAGATCAGAAGCTAGCCATTGTGGAATTTACTAGCCCTGACTGTCCCGGGGGTATTTTTATTTAAAAAAGTATTTCCAGGGTGGAACTCCGCTTTAAATGTGACTGCAGGAGAACTGACAGCTTTGTTGACTGTTAAAGATGACTGATGTCCTCTTTCACACGGTCCGCCTCCGTAGGCAGATCCATGCTGCTCAGTGGGGATCGATCCGCCGATCCCCGCTGAGCCGGCGGATGACAGCTCCGTCTCGGCTTGCAGTGCGGAGAGGGAGCTGTCACTGCTCCCGCTGCTCTCTATGGGGGATCGGATGAGAGCGGACCGTCTGTCCGCTCTCATCCGATCCGATCCCTGAACGGATGGAAAAATAGGGTTTCCATCCGTCCAGATTTCACGGACAGGATCGGATACGGATAGCAGCAGGTGTCAGCGGAGATGGAGGATCCGATCAGATCCGCCTAAAAAACTGACAGGCGGATCTGATCGGATTGCCCGTGTGAAAGAGCCCTATGGTGGCTGAGAGTGAGACTGACAACTCACTCTAGGATTGTGACTGGCTGTTAAAGATGGCTGCCATCCTCTCTCTGAGGTAATGGTGACCACAGGAGAAACTGACAGCTTTGTTGACTGTTAGAGATGACTGCCGACCTCTACGTGGGGTAATGGTAACCGCGGCAGGACAGGAAAATCCACCAGGCTTGGTGCTCAGATCCTTCCTCTTCTCTGACCTGATGCAAAGTTAAACTCACTCCTAGCTATAGACAGAGCCTAGCCACAGTGCAGCCCTGATGCTCTTTTAGATAGGACAGAGCCTAGCTATATCTCCAGGGCTCCTTTAGATGTGATGTAGTGTAGAAGCAGTGCAACCCCAGTGCTACTTTAAATGTGACTGAGCCTAGCTATATATCCACTTAAGTTCTGAAAGGTTTTACCCCTTGCATGGCCAGGCCCTTTTTTTTACGATTTGGCACAGTACTAATTTAGCTGGCAATTGCACGGTCATGCAACGCTGTACCCAAACAAAATGTACAGTATCTCACAAAATGTGAGTACACCCCTCACATTTTTGTAAATATTTTATTATATCTGTTCATGTGACAGCACTGAAGAAATGACACTTTGCTACAATGTAAAGTAGTATACAGTATACAGCTTATATAACAGTGCATATTTGCTGTCCCCCCCTTAAAATAACACACAGCCATTATTGTCTAAACTGCTGGCAACAAAAGTGAGTACACCCCTAAGTGAAAATGTCCAAATTGGACCCAATTAGCATTTTTCCCTCCTCTGTGTCATGTGACTCGTTAGTGTTATAAGGTCTCAGGTGTGAATGGGGAGCATGTGTGTTAAATTTGGTGTTATCGCTCCCACTCTCTCATACTGGTCATTGGAAGTTCAACAAGGCATCTCATGGCAAAGAACTCTCTGAGAATCTGAAAAAAAGAATTGTTGCTCTACATAAAGATTGCCTAGGCTATAAGAAGATTGCCAAAACCCTGAAACTGAGATGCAGAACAGTGGCCAAGAACATACAGTGGTTTAACAGAACAGGTTCACCTCAGAACAGCCCTCGCCATGGTCGACCAAAGAAGTTGAGTGCATGTGCTCAGCATCATATCCAGAGGTTGTCTTTGGGAAATAGATGTATGAGTGCTGCCAGCATTGCTGCAGAGGTTAAAGGGGTGGGGGGTCAGCCTGTCAGTGCTCAGATCATACGCCGCACACTGCATCAAATTGGTCTGCATGGCTGTTGTCCCAGAAGGAAGCACTTTTCTATAGATGATGCACAAAAAATCCCGCAAACAGTTTGCTGAAGACAAGCTGACTAAGTACATGGATTACTGGAGCCAGGTCCTGTGGTCTCATGAGACCAAGAAAAACTTATTTGGTTCAGATGGTGTCCAGTGTGTGTGGTGGCAACCAGGTGAGAAGTACTAAGACAAGCGTGTCATGCCTACAGTCAAGCATGGTGGTGGGAATGTCATGGTCTGGGGCTGCATGAGTGCTGCCGGCAGATCATTGAGGGAACCATGAATGTCAATGTGTACTGTGACAAACTGAAGCAGATCATGATCCCCTCCCTTCGGAGAGTGGGCTGCAGGGCGGTATTCTAACATGATAAAGACCCCAAACACATCTCCAAGATGACCACTGCCTTGCTAAAGAAGCTGAGGGTAAAGGTGATGGACTGGCCAAGCATATCTCCAGACTCTCCTCAAATAGAAGGTGGAGGAGCACAAGGTCTCTAACATCCGCCAGCTCCGCAATGTCTTTATGGAGGAGTGGAAGAGGACTCTAGTGGCAACCTGTGAAGCTCTGGTGAACTCCATGCCTAAGAGGGTTAAGGCAGTGCTGGAAAATAATGGTGGCCACACAAAATATTGACACTTTGGGCCCAATTTGCCCATTTTCACTTAGGGGTGTACTCACTTTTGTTGCCTGCGGTTTAGACATTATAGGCTGTGTGTTGAGTTATTTTGGGGGGACAGCAAATTTACACTGTTATACAAGCTATACACTCACTACTTTACATTGTAGCAAAGTGTCATTTCTTCAGTGTTGTCACATGTAAAGATATAATAAAATGTTTACAAAAATGTGAGGGATGTACTCATTTTGTGAGATACTGTATGCCATTTGATTACCACTGGGTTCTTTTTATTATATAAATGAAAAAAGACCAAAAATTTTGAAAAAAAAAACCCCAAAAAAACAATATTTTTTTACTTTCTGTTATAAAACAATCTAATTTCTTTATAAGTGTTGGTCAAAATGCATTCTGCTACATGTCTATGGTAAAAAAAAATCCCTACCATCAGGCGGTACATCTTAGCCGCTTATTGGACTGGCGCAGACTTTCGGCGGGTAAGCTCTGGGTGCAAATGGAATTGAAGCAATCTGCTGTCTCCCTTGGTGGGGCACCGTGGGTTGATGGGGACTTACTGCACCACATATGCTCCCACCCCATGGTTGGGATGATGCTAGCCACCATTCGCTCGCTTTTATCCCATTCTGCGATCTCCACGCCTATGTCCCCACTTTGCCCCATTCTGGGCAACCCAGCCTTTGCTCCAGGCATGGAGGATCTGGCCTTCCGCAGGTTGGAGGCTCGGGGCATCTTCCAGGCCTCCCATTTTGCTCGGGAGGACCAATGGCCATCAATGGAGAACTTGATGGCGATAGATGGGCGCTACACTCTGGGGTTTTGGCAGGTGGCCCAACTCCATAATTTTCTACATTCTTTGCCAGCGCCCGCCCTGTATGCACGGGCTCTTACGCCTTTCGGGGAGTATTGTGTCGGGAGTGGCTGTCTCCTCAGTCCTTTATCCAAGATGTATAGTTTGTTGATCACTCCGGCGGATGATTATGCTCTGCCCTGTCTAGAGAAATGGGAACGGGATTTGAAATTACATTTGACTCCGGCTCAGAGGTTGAAGATCTGTACCCTAGCCCTAAAAATCCCGACTTGCACGAAATTGCAGGAAACAAACTACAAAATTCTTACTCTGTGTTATAGGGTTCCTTCCCCCTTACACAAATTCTTTCCGGACATGTCGGAGGCATGTTGGCGGTGTCAGGACGACGTGGGGACCATGTTGCATATCTTTTGGTCATGTCCTTGGCTTGAGACCTTTTGGAAGGAAGTTCGGGTCCTCATAGGGGAACTTACGGACCATACCATCCCTGAAACCCCAGCCTTTTATCTTCTCCACTTGTCCGACATGCCGATTTCCAAGTGTAAGAAATCGATCATCCCGCATGTGCTCTGTGCAGCTAAATCCTGCATCCCGATGTTTTGGAAATCAAATCGGGTCCCCACTATTAAAGACTGCATGAGTAGGATGGAGGACATCAACAGGATGGAAGACCTCACCCTTACGGCGCAGCACAGACGGGAGCGTTATGAGAGGATCTGGGGTTACTGGAACGTCTTCGTCTTATCTGAAAGGGGGAGGTCCCTGTTGTGTTCCTAGAGACATGTCCTGAGTGGCAAACGGTATCGCCCATGTCGAGTTCTTCCCTTGCCCCCCCCTTTTTTGTCTTCCCTTCTCCCCCCTCACTCTCTCCTCTTCGCTCTTTCTTGCTTCTTTCCCTCCATGTCTTTCCCCTGGTTTTCTACCTGCGCTCTGACTTCCTTTCTCTTGTGCCTCCGACACCTTGAAAAGGCTTGGCAGTGACAGTTGGGAATGTTTTGGTATCCCCCCATTATTCCTATGCAAGTTAAGGTGCCTCAATATGTCCTGTTCCTGATGTCGTCCGGGGGCTTTCCCCTGGACATGAGGGATGGTTCTACCTTTTTTGTTTTGCACTTATTGGAACCTGGTCTTGATTGTATATTCTGTCTTGCTGGTATTTAAACCTTGTGATTATTGTACCTTACCGACAAATGTATGCTTATGTTTACTTTTCCACTGTTCTGACTTTCTAAATAAAATATTTGAAAAAAAAAAAAAATCCCAATAAATGTATATTGATTGGTTTGTATGAAAGTTAGTGTCTACAAATGACAAGAGGTGTACTGGATTTTTTTTTTATACTTGTAATGGTGGTGATCAGTGACTTATAGTGGAACTGTGATAGTGAACCTGACACTAACTGACGTTGGGGAGGGGGGACTGACTAACTGCTGCTGACATCACCAGTGACACTAATACAGTGATCAGTGCTAATAATATAGACTATCACTGTACTAATGACATGGGCTGGCAAGGGGTTAACTATGTGCCTAACAATGTGTAATGAGAGCACTGTTTTTTTTTTTTTTTTTACTAAGCAATGTGCTGGTTTTTACTCCCTGCTTTGCATATGGCTGCTAACTGTAGAGAGCTCTGTGTTGTTTACCAATAGAGTGCTGTCTTCTGTCATTCGCTCAGCCAGTCAGCAGAATCCAGCCATAAATCATTGGCTGGGACCCACTGATCGGCTTGTGCTGTAGTGGTCATGTACCTTGCGGCTAAACTTGACGTGTAGAGGGAAGACCTCTCGTACAGCCCCGGCTCTGAGACTACTGATGTTGTGACAGTAGCGGCGAGAGCGCAGTGAGGTATGGGTGCCTGTGTAGTCTTCTGCTGGAAGTAGAGATGCATAGCTGGTGTATCACCAGAATGGACCAGAGAGCTTGAACAGTAGAAGTCAGCAGGAACAGCAGACCCCGGGCTGGTGGGCACCAGGCAGCAGTTGGCAGTGCCTGATAGCTGGTGCAGGAAGACTGGTGGGCCACAGTAGAGGATGCTCCAGCAGGTACATGCAAGGCAGGTGAGAAAATGGATATGTGGTCAGTCAAGCCAGATCGGCAACAGATGGCCAGATGCAAGCATAGATGGCAGGAAAGGAATGGTCAAGGTAGAGGTAGAGGTTGGCAACACAAAATTAGGCAGATGGACAGAAGGCAGAGGCAAAGTCCAGATACAGGCAAAGGTCAGGGCAGGTAGCATTCAAGGGATGTCAAGAGCAAGCCGGGTTAAACACAGAAGTGACTGTAACTGGACTAGTGCAGCTGCTGCACTTATATAGGTCTTTTGGTGCCAAAGGTAATGGAAAACATGTGTGCACATGTGCATAGGCATGCAAATATTCATGCTCCTGTGCCTGGCAAGACGGGCACCTGCAGGGCCACACCTTTGCATTTGCCTCGGAGCTCCAGCTGCGCTATGGCCAGCATGTACCTGACAGTAGCGAATGACAGCACAGCTGGGGCTGCAGGAGCACGTGCGCCCCCTAGCCGGAAATACTGGATCACATACATGTACGTGATCTAGCGCTGCAGGGCCACTCTGCCACAGGTAGGCAATCTGCAAGTGGATATAGACTAGTGTCTTTATTTCATGCTGTATAGTCCAGCACCTGGCTACTCAGGTGCCATCCTTGTCACCATCAGGGTGCTCTGAGAGCAGCCAACAAAGGACGAAGTGCATGTTGACAGGAAATGGCTGTAAACAGCCTGTAAGAGATCAGCAGCACTGAGATGCAAAAAAAGGAGGAGGGCTCGTTTAACGAACGCATTTTGATAGATCTTCAGAAGTACATGTGAATGATCTTTAACCACTTTCGGACCGCCCCACTTACATTTACTGTGGCAGGGTGGCCCTTCAGTGCGAAATCTGGTACCTGTACGTCTTTTTTATTCCCAGGTCTGGGGCACACATGCACGCTGGCGGCGACCTGCTCCCGCTGCGAACATCACCCGGCGATAGTTTCCGAGAAAGTCAGAACGGCGATCTGCCTATGTAAACAAGGCAGAGAGGAAGATGGAGATCCTGTGTGTCTGCTAGGCAGGAACACAAATATCTGTCTTCCCCCAGTCAAAGCATCCACCACAGTCAGCAAGCACTCCGAGGAAACATATTTATCCCTTTGATTGCCCCTGATGTTAACCCCTTCACTGCCAGTGTCATTAGTACAGTGACAGTGCATTTTTTTTCAGCACTGATCATTGTGTTGGTGTCACTGGTCCCCAAAAAGTGTCACTTAGTGTCATCAGATTTGTCCACTGCAATGTCACAGTCCCGCTAAAAATCGCTGATCGCTGCCATTACTAGTAAAACAACAACAAAAAAAAATTCCATGAATCTATCCCATAGTTGTAGACTAACTTTTGTGCAAACCAGGGTTCTGTCCTGGGACCAATCCTGTTTAATTTATTCATAAATGATCTAGAGGAGGGGATATCGAGCACAATCTCAGTATTTGCGGATGATACTAAACTAAGCATGCCAATATCTTCTATACAGGATGTGAAAACCTTCGAGCAGACCTGAACAAAATAATGGGGTGGGCAACTACATGGCAGATGAGGTTTAATGTTGAAAAATGTAAAGTGATGCACTTGGGTGCCAGAAACCAGAAAGCAAGCTACTCACTAAGGGGGGGGGGGGAACCTCTGGGTGAATATAAGATGGAAAAGGACCTGGGGGTCCTAGTGGACAACAGGCTTGGCAGTGGCATGCAATGCCAAGCCGCTGCAAACAAAGCCAACAGAATACTGGCATGTATAAAAAAGGTTATTCACTCCAGAAATAAAGAGATTATTCTCCCACTCTACAAGACTCTGGTCCGGCCACATCTGGAGTATGCTGTCCAGTTCTGGGCACCGGTCCTCAGGAAGGATGTGCTGGAATTGGAAAGAGTCCAGAGAAGGGCAACAAACATAATTAGGGGAATGGAAGACATCAGCTATGAGGAAAGACTACAAGCGCTGAATGTATTCTCTCTGGAGAAGAAACGATTGAGGGGGGATATGATATCAATGTACAAATACTGTACTGGTGATGACCCTAGCATAAGGAACAAACTTTTTACAGAAAGGGAATACAATAAGACACATGGCCACTCACTAAAACTAGAGGAAAGATGGTTTAACCTTAAAATACGTAAGGGGTTCTTCACTGTAAAAGCGGTAAGGATGTGGAATTCTCTTCCACAAGCAGTCGTATCAGCAGGGAGCATCGATAGTTTCAAAAAACTATTAGATGGGCACCTTAAAGACCACAACATACAGGGGTATACAATGTACGGTTAACAGCAAACACACACACACATCATAGGTTGAACTGGATGGACTGATGTCTTTTTTCAACCTCACAAACTATGTAAGGGCTCTTTCACACGGGCGTTCCGATCAGATCCGCCTGTCAGTTTTTTAGGCGGATCTGATCGGATGCCCATTCAGCCCTATGGAGCAGCGGATGTCAGCGGTGACACCCGCTGCCATCCGCATCCGATCCTGTCCGTTAAATCCGGACGGATGGAAACCCTATTTTCCATCCGTCCTGGGGATCGGATGAGAGCGGACAGGCGGTCCGCTCTCATCCGATCCCCCATAGAGAGCAGCGGGGGCTGTGACACCTCCCTCTCCACACTGCAAGCGGAGACAAAACTGTCATCCGCCGGCTCAGTGGGGATCGGCGGATCGATCCCCGCTAAGCAGCACGGATCCGCCTACGGAGGCCGACCGTGTGAAAGAGCCCTAACTATATATAGGCTTATTGGGATTTTTTTTCTTTTTACCAAAAACATGTAGCAGAATACATATTGGCCTAAACTGATGAAGAAATTAGATTTTTTACATTTTTCTATTGGGTATGTTTTATGTCCGAAAGTACAAAATATATATATATATATATATATATTTTTTTTTTAAATCGTCTGGTCTTTTTTGTTACTAGCGCAAAAAATAAAAACCGCGAAGGTGATCAAAAACCACCAAAAGAAAGCTCTATTTGTGGGAAAAAGGACATCAATTTTATTTGGGAACAGTTTTTTTCGATCGCGCAATTGTCAGTTAAAGAAATGCAGTGCCGTATCGCAAAAAATGGCCTGGTCATGAAGGGGGGTAAACCTTCCGGAGCTGAAGTGGTTAAAAGATATAGTATGTGTATTATAAGCACATTATAAATGAGTGTTTCCAATTATTAAGAGTGTGATTAATATTCGTGTTCAGATGTAGTTCCGAAGATCTATTGAAACGCGCTGAGTCTACACGTAGATTGCATTGGATATAAACAATTACTTGAACCCTAAATTCAGTATTTTATTGTTTCTTTTGTGTTTTTATTGCATGTTCTAATAAAATGAATGGCTTTTACACACACGGTGTTTTCCTTGTGTCTATATGTTCCTTGGCTACTATAGTGTTGTTTGTATATTGAACCTCTATGGGTTTGTGGTGTGTTCCGGCCTACTTGTGTGCAAAATAATACAGAATGCTAAACTTTGTTTTTTAAAAGCACTACAATGACCTGAACCCAGCTAAATTTTATACATTTTTCTAAAGCCTTCAAAAACGTTTTCCTGTATAAACACGCTCTGAAAATGGTGCTTAATAAAATACAATTGTTTATAATACACAGTGCTTTAGCAAGCCACATTTAATCCCATTGCAATCCATGCGGTGCCCTCCAAGACAGAGAGCTTTGTGTGGAGAGATGGCGGCCTGCTGTAGCCCTGCCCCCATCCGCGGTGGCTCCGACTCACATGGCGCCAGGTGAGGCTGACCGGCCGGTACCCCTCCCGTGTGATGCAATTCCTTCTACCTGCGGGCAGGAGGGGTCTCCGCGGCGCACAACCCCGTCCAATCACATCGCCAGAAGTACAGGAACACGACGCACCAATAGGCGCTCGGCTCTGGTAGGAGCCCGCGATTGGCACCCAATGGAATGCTAGCCAGCGTTGACAGCCACCAATAGTATGGCACGGAGGGCGGAGACGAGCTGCCACTTCCTAGGACGCTGCAGTGAGTGAGTGGGGGTTTGGTGAAGGCGCACCTGACAGGAGGAGTTCTCGGTGTACGGAGGACGGTGCCGGTCAGCTTGTCTGCCCAGCTCTGCCCGCACAGGACCGCAGGAGCCGCTGTGACCCCGCCACCCTCTCACCCAGGCACGACGGGCCCTGTGTGCTCCTGCACCGAGCCATGTCCAGCCAGGAGAAACAGGTGCAGACAACAGGTGATGAGAGGAAAGCGCCAGCAGAGGGCCCCGACCCCGGGGGAGCCATGGCTTTAGGCCCAGGGGTGCCCATACGAGGTATCCGCATGAAGTTCGCTGTGCTCAGTGGATTGCTGGAGGTCGGGGAAGTCAGCACGAGAGACCTGGTGGACACCGTATTCAACCTGGTGAGTCAGGAGAGGAAGTCAGCCCTGATTGGATGGCTGGCTCACCATACACTTCCATTACATATCACATTTACTCTACACTGACCTATCCTGACCTGGGGTGCCTAGTGACTGCCCTAACCTAGGGGTGCCTAGTGACTGCCCTGACCTGGGGTGCCTAGTGACTGTCCTAACCTAGGGGTGCCTAGTGACTGTCCTAACCTAGGGGTGCCTAGTGACTGCCCTGACGTGGGGGTGCCTAGTGACTGCCCTGACGTGGGGGTGCCTAGTGACTGCCCTGACGTGGGGGTGCCTAGTGACTGTCCTGACGTGGGGGTGCCTAGTGACTGTCCTGACGTGGGGGTGCCTAGGGACTGTCCTGACGTGGGGGTGCCTAGGGACTGTCCTGACGTGGGGGTGCCTATCGACTGTCCTGACGTGGGGGTGCCTAGCGACTGCCCTGACCCGGGGTGACTATCTTGACCCGGGGGTGCCTAGTGACTGTCCTGTAATGTAGGTGCCCACTGACTGTCTCGCTCTATGGATGCCTGGTCTGCCCCATCAGAGGTTACCTTTAGGTGGGCACCTACCAGTTTCCCTGTCCTGTCAATGGATGCCCTGGCCTGTAGGTACCTTCTTTGTCCTGTAAATTACTATTTCTGCCTTGTCTTTTAGGTGCCTGCTTTATTTTGCCCTGTCCTTTGGTTGCTCACTGACTGCACATAATGTGGGTGCCACTGACTCTTGCCCTGTGCATGCTTGCTCTGCCCCATCAGAGATTGACTTAAAGTGGGTACCTACCAGCCTCGCTGCCCAGTCCTGGGGGTGCCTGGTCTGTCCTGCCCTGGGCGTGCTTTTCTGCCTCATCAGAGGATGACTTAAAGTGGGTGCCTACCAAGCTCTCTGCCCTGTCCTAGGGGGCCTACTCTGCCCTATCTGAGGCTTCCTTTTAGATTAGTGCCTGCCACCCTGGTTGCCCTGTTCTGTGAGTCCTCACTGACTGTCTTGTCTTGTGGGTGTTTGCAGTGTCCTCTCTTGTGGGTTCCCCCTGTCATGCCCTGTGGGTGCCTGCTCTGCCCCATCAAAGAATACCTTTAGGTGGGCACCTACCAGACTCCCTGTCCTGTCAGTATGTACTTTGTTCTTGTAATCCCTATTGACTGCCTTGTCTTGTAGGTGTCTGCTTTATTTTGCCCTGTCCTTTGGGTGGTCACTGATTGCTCTGTGATGTGGTTGCCCATTGACTGTCTTGCTCTGTGCATGCTTGCTCTGCCCCATCAGAGGTTGCCTTAAAGTGGGTAACTACCAACCTCTGCCCTTTCAGTGACTGCCCTGTCCTGTAGGTGCCCATTGTCTGCCTTGTCTGGTGGTTGGCAATTTACAAGCCATTTGTAAAATCTGTTATGTTTACAGACTGTTTCTGTCAATGAATGTCTATGTCCATAATGAGCATTTACGGACAGATGCAAACATTACGGTGGCTTCCTGCTTTCTTTCGGCGGCTTCTGTGCCCTGTAGATGCCTACTAGCCACTGTGTCCTGTCAATGTCCAACCTGTGCTGTGGGTGCCTGCTGGCTGTTGTGCCCTTTACTTTGTCCTGTCAGTGTCTGCCGTGCCTGGTTTGTGCCCACTGGCTCCCATGTTTTGTGGGGAGCCTCCTAGATGTCCTGTCATATGGGTGCCCGCTTTTCTTTCTTTTAGCAGTTGCCATGTGTTTTGGGTGCATAGTGGCTGACATGTCCAATGGGTGCTTGCTGTGACCTGTCACTGGCTGCCCTGGCCTGTATGTGGCTGCTGGCTTTCCTGTCCTTTGAGCTGCTGCTGTCCTTGCCAAATATTTTGCTACAGTCACCCAGCCATACACCGTAGAGCAAAGTAGGACGCAACTTGCCATCACATAAATTTGCTTCATCTTTTTCACCCAGTAAAAAAAGTTAGAATTGGAAAGGTTTGTAACTAAATTATTGCTATGTGTGTGTGTGTATGTATGTATGTATGTATATGTATGTATGTGTATATATATATATATATATATATATATATATATATATATATATATATATATATATATATATATATTTTTATTGTGTGTGTATATATGTGTGTGTGTGTGTGTGTGTGTGTGTGTATATATATATATATATATATATATATATATATATTATATTTCCCTGCAGGTAGGCCTTGGCTGTGATTTATTAGTCGGGGTGTCATGGTTTCCAGGTGTGCCTGCTGAAGGGGGGGGGGGGTCTCCTCCCCACTGGCTTCTGTGAGAGGCTTCTCATAGGGCGGTGGAGGAAACCCAATCAGGGGACACATCCAGGCTTGTAACTACACCAGAAGGCAAATTGTGCTGCAGAGGATTCTGGGAGTGGGTATAAGTTTGGGGGGTGGCGCATGACACAATGTCTTTGGCGGGAGCAGAGTCCCAGGAGGGAGAGAATGGCTGTCTCCCCTCTTGTCTGAGGAGGAGGAGGATCTCAGGGTGCTGCCTGAAGATCCAGAGAGTGCTGAGCTAAGCTGAGGGGATCCGGTGTGCTGAGAACCTGCGGAGAGTCAAAGGGGTCCAGTCCCAGGAAAGCCTACACAGGTCGTGAGTACTCAGTATTGTCCCTGGGGGTCTGTCTGAAGTTAGAGGGGACCACTCTGGAAGAGGTTCAGGGATCCAGTAGCCAGCTAGTGGTGAAAGGGGGTACCTAGGTTGGGAACCCTGAAGTGACAGAGGGGGTACATAGTCAGTGGACCCTGAAGAGCTTAAAGTGTAAAGGGGGTGCCTGTGGTTTGGGCCCTGAAGTGAATAGTGCACAGTGCACAGTGTGAAGTGTGTCAGTTGAGAGTTGCAGCAGTACAGGAACTTACAAGGAGTTTTCTCAGCCAGTGCAGTGCTGGAGGGAGCCATTCAGTGACTTTGAGCTATTGCAGTGTTACAAGTCAAGCAGTTCAACAGTCCTGGATCTTCTGGACTAAAGTCGAGGATCCAGCAAAGTTTTAGTAATTACACAGTGTTCAAGCGTTGGCTAGCGTCAAGTCAGCGCTAATAGGCTTTTTTGCCAGAAAAGTCCCACATTTGTATCTAGTTGAGCCCTAAAGGAGTATCCCACTCATTCCCTTCTCCCATCCCCTTAAATACAATAAAACCACAAGTTGTCGATGTCTCAGTGCTCACACCCAGGGTCGCAGCTCACAAGGGCTGGAGGGGTAACCGGTACCGATGGCAGACCCACCTCAGGCCACAGGCCTGGAAAACCTGCTACATTTGTTTAAAAAAAAAAAAAAAAAACATCCTAACTTTTTTTTTTTTTTTTAATAAATTTTTTTTTATTATTTCATAAAATATTCTCAGTGGTTTTGTACAGAGGGGATAGTAATAGTTCTATAGATGAAGTGGCAATTTCCCTCTTTTGCCGGTTTTTCATATGACTCAAGAGTTCTGTTTATGACACAATAAACCATAGGGTTGCATGATCTGACTGATGTCTATGCTCAGCTTCACTCCACTTAGAACAGTCAATTTAGGTTTCCGTTTGCTTTAGTCATAACCTTTAACCAATGTAATGGGTTGCTATGAGAATCCGTGCATCCTATGTAGACACTGCGACTTTTCTGCTTTAGATTTATAAGCATTCATAGGCTGCGTTTGGTTGGCATGCTACAAAGTTTATTTATCCTAATTGAGTTGGTAAATCATTCTTCTGATGAATTGAATTGATTTTTATCATATGATGAAGGAACACCAGTTAGCTCAACATATTTGCCTTTAAACTGGGAATCTGGTATATTTAATTTTGTGGTTTGGTCATGATGCAGCTAGAAATAGGCCATAATGTACACTAGGGAGGCATCAGGTGGATCACTTACAAAGTGTTCGTCTTGCAGCGAGTTATTTTGCCTGAGGCTTTTCTAGTCCAGCAGGTGTATGGATACATTTCACAGCAGGTGCTTCATAGGTTCATCTCCTACAGGAACAAATATGTGCACTCAGGTTAAATGTTAAAACTACACCGGATGACCCTATGGCCATGTGATCTAGATTCCTAGAAGAATCGTTTCCCTCCTTTTTATAATTTATCAGTTCAGATATCTATAGGCCTGATTGATGTATTTTTTACCATGTCATGCTGTCCAGGAAGTGTACATTCATGTCCCATGTGTGGGCAGGTGCTTGTTCATTGTTAACACATCTATTATTGTTTGGGAAGTGACTTGATACACGGGGCTTGCAGTTCATGTTGCTACTTAATTGTGAAAAGAAATAACATGTAACTTTAGATGTTTTTTCTTGCTCTTTCTAAGCTCAGTTTGAGGAATGCAGCATTTAAAATTGTGAACAGGTTGTAGCTGTGTGAGGTGCATGTGTAGAACTACCCTAAGTTCTGGATAGGCTTGTGACGGTATCAGATTTTCATGCTGCGATTAATTGATTAAGGTTTTGCCACGGTATACGGTATTATCACGGTATTCTATTATTAAATTTAAATTATTAAATTTCCACCTCACTTCAATTTCATTGCTGAATTTAGGGGCTTTGGTTCACTTATGCACATTATTATATAGTCAGTCAGTACAGACTCTGTGAACCAGGCCTAAAATAGGTCATCAAGCAGTGTCTGGCCTAACTGGTGATAACTGGTCCTGGCGCTCGGCTCTGATCCGATGGCCTGGTCATTAAGAGGGCAAATCCTTGTGGTCAAGAAGTGGTTAAACCTGAAGGAGGTGTTGTTTATAAATGACTTTACTATTGCTTTAGGCCTGGTTCACATGTATGCGGGTTGGTGGTTCACATGTATGCGGGTTGGTGGTTCACATTTGCACAGGCATAGCAGCCCATTGATTTGAATGGGCTGCTATGCCCTCATTTTCTGCAGAAAAAAGGTGCATGCAGCATTTTTTTAAAATTTAGTGGCCTTGAAATCCATCCTGCTTTTGCACCATGCGACTAACCTGCAGTTCCTGCTCTGGCAAGCTTTCTGCATTTTCTGTAGACACTGCTTGATGGCTATATAATAATGTAATGTGGGCTGCTATGCGTGTGTGTGTGTATGTGTATATATATATATATATATATATATATATATATATATATATATATATATATATATATATATATATATATATATATATATATATATATATATATATATTAGAGCTACACGATTCTGGCCAAAATGAGAATCACGATTTTTTAGCTTGGAATAAAGATCACAATTCTCTCACGATTCTCTGTGTAACAAAAAAAAAAAAAAAAAATTGGGATAACTTTACTGTTACGTTTTTTTTTTTTTTTTATTCATTAAAGTCTAATCATTGCGTTTGAAAGACTGCTGCGCAAATACAGTGTGACATAAAATATTACAACAATCGCCATTTTATTCTGTAGGGTCTCTGCTAAAAAAAATATATAAAATGTTTGGGGGTTCTAAGTACTTTTCTAGCAAAAAAAAAACTGATTTTAACTTGCAAGCAACAAGTGTCAGAAAAAGATCCAGTCTTTAAGAGGTTAAACTTCCTTTCTCCCTGGCAGAGGGAAGGAAAAGATACAAATGTAATCATTTTTGTTTATAGTTAGGAGACTTAATGCTGAAAGGGGTTAGCTGTGTGAGTGAATGAGTCATCCAGCTCACTGAAATGTATCAATTCACAAGTCAGGCAGACTTGACAGAGAAACTCGGTATTTTAAAAATGCCACAATAACAATACCGTGGCTATGCAATACCGCGATATATCGAATTACCGAAAACCGGCATATGTCTAGTTCTGGACATAAGTTTCATCCTTCGTTCTTAGGCTCGGTTCACATTTATGCGATGCGGGAACGCTGCGAATTCCCAGCCTGTTCCCACATCACAAACGCACCCTTGGCAGTTCACACTGCCATATGCGATACGCTGGGGGTGTCAATGTAATGTTAACGACACCCCCAGTTTGATCGCCTATCGCAGTGCGATCTGACAGTTCGCACAGGATCGGATCGCACAAGTGTGAACCACTGTGCGATCTGATCCTGGTGCGGCTCAAAAAAAAAGGGTCCTGTGCAACTTTACTGCGGGTGCAGTGCGAATTTAGCCATACAAAGTGTATGGCTGAATTTGCACCGCACAGCCGATCGCATGTAATGAAGGAGCAGTGCGCTCCGATATTGTATGCGATCGTCGCAGCCGCACATATGTGAACCGGCACTAAAGCTGCACCTTGTTAAAAAATCTCTGTAGGCCATTTACACTGTCCAGAAATGGAGGACTTGCCATTCTGCTACAGGAGTCCCCTACCTCAGTGGTCCTCAGGGCCCACTAACAGGCCAGGTTTGCAAGATAACTGAAATACATCCCAGGTGATATCATTGATATTTGCTGCTCAGTGATTGCAGTACTCTAGTCTGCATCTCCCCAAGGTAATACTTAAAATCTGGCCTGTTAGTGGGCCCTGAGGACCGGAGTTGAGGCCCACTGCCCTATCTGTCTCAATGAAGGTGGAAGTGATATACTGGGGGAGATTTACTAAAACTGGTGCAACTATGCATAGTTACCAATCGGATTCTTACTTCACCTTGTTCAATTAAAGTTGTACTGAAGTCTCGTGGATTTTTTTTTTTTTAAACAAACATGTTATACTTGTCTGCTCTGCGCAATGGTTTTGCACAGAGCAGCATAGACCCTCCTCTTTTTGGGTCCCTCGCCGAGTGCCCCCACAGCAAGCAGCTTGCTGTGGTGGACAGCCGAACCTCAGCTGTGTGTGTCTATTCAGACACCAAAGCCTTAGGTTAAGCCTTGCCCCTTCTCTCCCCCCTCATTGGCTAACTGACGGATTAATAGCAGTGGGAGTCTATGGTGCTGCTGCTGTCTCAGCCAATCAGAAGGGAGAGCACAGTGATGCTATGATCATTCTACCCGGTAATGGTACTTTTGGCAGTGTGGGCAGGTGCCTAGTCTTGCTGGTAAATAAAATCAGCATCTCCATGAAGCTGGTCAGCAGAGGGAAGCGTGAAGTGCTCTAGAATTTCCTGTTAGAGGGCTGTGCTGACTTTGGATAAAACAGTGGACCGCCACCAGCAGATGACATGGCTCCTCAAACCATCACTGACTGTGGAAATTTCACACTGGACCTCATGCAACTTGGATTCTGTGCCTCCTCACTCTTCTTTCAGACTCTACAGCCTTGATTTCCAAATGAAATGTAAAATTTTCCACAATCCATGATGATTTGGGGGACCATGTCATCTGGTGTTGGTCCACTGTGTATTAGCAAGTCCAAAATCAGCGGAGATCTCCCAGGCCCAAGAACTGGCCTAGGAGTCAGCAGCTTCAGTATTTGTAACAAATAGAAAAGGAGAGGGGCACCAAAAAGCCCAATATGGTGTAGTAAGTCAATTTTGTTCAGAAAATATTGGTAAAATCATTAGGTACTGCACTCACACGGTGGAGGGTATGACAGGCATGTTGTGGAGGTAAAAGGATCCTGCTTATCGAGGCACTTACCCCGACCCCCCCCCCCCCCCGCCTTGCTATTCCAGTTGCTTGCTCTCCAGCCAGCCCTCTGCAGCTCGAGCCACCCCTCTGCCTGCGTCTATGGACTTTTATCTCCACAACATGCCTGTCCTTCCCTCCACCATGTGAGTGCATTTCCTATTCATTTTACTTATATTTTCTCAATAGATTGACTTACCACACTATATTGGGCTTTTTGGCGCCTCTCTCATTTTCCATTTATTTCTGATACTGGCCCCCCAAGCCAGAATTAAGCAGGCAGCCTTGTTCCACTTATTGCTAGTTTTTTCATGTACAGTATAGTCAAACTTCAGGAATTGTTTGTTTTAAGATTGTTACATTGCTATATTGTTACATTGTACTGTTTACCTTCTTTTGAATATGACACAACTGTATGCCTTCTATTTACTTTGCTCATCTGGATTGACATAGCTGTGATTTTTTTTTTTTTTTCTTCCCTAATGCACTCTATGCATTAAGTTTATTATTATTATACAGGATTTATATAGCGCCAACAGTTTGCGCAGCGCTTTACAATGTGAAGGAAGACGATAGTTACAATACAGTTCAAAACAGGAGGAACTAGAGGGCCCTGCTCGTTAGAGCTTACAATCTAGAAGGGAGGGTCAAGTGAAACAAAAGGCAATAACCGTGGGGGATGGGTTGATGGAGAAAAAGGAGGTACATTTGTTAGGGGTTGGTAGGATAGGCTTCTCTGAAAAGGAGGGTTTTCAGAGATCGCTTAAAAGCTAATGGAGTGGGAGATAATCGGACAGATAAGGGTAAGGAGTTCCATAGGATTGGAGAGGCTCTGGAAAAGTCCTGGAGGTGAGCATGGGAGGAGATGAGGGAGCTACAGAGCAGGAGGTTTTGAGAGGAACGAAGAGAGCGATTAGGTTGGTATTTTGACATGAGGCTAGTGATGTAGCTGGGGGCTAAGCTGTGGATTGCTTTGTAAGATGTTTTAAGTATTTTGAATTTAATTCCTTGGGTGAGCGGAAGCCAGTGGAGGGATTGACAGAGAGGAGCAGCGGACACTGAGCGATTGGTGAGGTGGATGAGTCTGGCGGCAGCATTCATGATGGATTGAAGGAGGGATAACCTGTGTAGAGGTAAGCCAATGAGAAGGGAATTGCAGTAGTCGAGGCGCGAGATGACCAGGGAGTAAACTAGGAGTTTTGTTGTGTCATTGGTTAGAAAGGGGCGTATTTTGGAGATGTTACGGAGGCTGAGGCGGCAAGATTTGGACAGCGATTGGATGTGGGGTTTGAAGGAGAGTTCAGAGTCCAGGACAACACCTAAGACCTTGGCATGTGGGGATGGGCTGATAGTAATGCCATTGATATTTAAAAATGTCTTCTGTGTGTAGCAGCCCCCCCCCCCCCTTGATACTTACCTGAGCCCATCTTTATTCAACAATGTTGCAGGAGTTTGTCAGCTTCCTGGGACTCCCCCCCCCCCCCCCCCCCCCTCATTGGCTGAGACAGCAGCACGATGCAATTGGCTGAGTTTGGTTGAAAGCCAATCAGGAGAGGGGGTGGGGCTGGGTCGTGACTCCATGTTTGAATGGACACAGGGAGCTGTGACTTGGCTCGAGTGTCGAGTGCATCTTGCTGTGGGGGCGCTCCACAGAAGGGAAGGGCCAGGAGCAGCAAAGAGAGGCCCGATAAGAGGTTGATCCAGGCAACTCTGTGCAAAACTGCACAGAGCAGGTAAGTATAGCATGTTTGTTATTTAAAAAAAAAAAAAAAAAAAAAAACATTGCACCGGATTCCTGTACAAATATTTTGCAAATTTAGTGCGATGTGAAATGAGCCATGCATTATTTATTTATTTTTTTTTTTTTTTGTGGGTGTTTAGACCCATGCAATCTGATTCCGCAGTTCGCACTACGTTCTGCAAAGTGATTTGGGGATGTTTAACTTTATATTGACACCCACGGTGGTTCGCAGAGCACAGTGTGAACTGCCTGTGATTCTGATGCGGTGCAGGAACCGCACAGGAATCACTGTTGGTTTCCACACTGCATCAGTGTGAACACAGCCTAAAAATATTGAATTGGAAGTCATCGCTAAGTGTCCATTCACACTAATCCGACTTGGACGGCGACTTGTTAGCCTGACAAGTCGCAGGCCGTCACGCTTCCATTGTGCGGTACAGGAGCCGTTCTAATAGGAGCGACACAAGTCGCTCCGACTTAGAGAAAGGGTCCTGTACTACTTCGGGGCGACCTGGAGGCGACTTGCATAGACATTCATTTTATGAAGTCCGTGCAAGTCGTGCTGAAGTTGCGGTGCACGTGACTTCACAGGTCACCCCATAAGTCGGATCGCCGTAGTGTGAACCGACTCTAAGGGAAGTATTTTTGTTTTGTAACTGCTAAATCTTTATTTTTTTCTGACTGGAGCAGCTCTAGAGGAGTTTGTTTACTTCTACCTGGAGTTCAGTTTTAAAAATTTATTTTTGATAACATGGTAAGAATAACTTGGTAAGAATAGTTTCACTATCAGTAGCTAAAGGTTTTTGTGTTTTATGCTTTGGATATAGTGGGGAAATTTAGTAAAGCTCAAGTTTTTAAATATGGATTGACACCTGCTGGACAGGGAGTAGGGGGATTCTTACAAATAGGAATGCAAATGGCAGTAAAAAAAATTTGAGGAAGGTTTTTATCCATTCTCTACTCCAGCCATACATTTATGTATATTTGATGGTATTCCAGCGGGTAATACTTAAGGCCTAAATCGCTTGGCTGTTGTAGGCCATACACTGCCAGTAATCAGAATATTTCTGTGGCAGGACTCGCAGGTATATGCAGTCAGCTGTGGCTAGGAAGCCTGACAAATATTGATAACAGGCTTACCAACTCAGTTTGCAAGTAATCACACACACAGGGAGCACTTTGGTGTGCTGTGATCAAGGCTCATCGCCGAAACGCGTTAGCCACTGCTTTTATTCACTGCTATGCTACAATAAAGCACTTGTAAGGATTTGGCCAGCTTCCCCTTTGGTTTAAAAATTCAAAAAGAGACTTATAGGTAAAAATAAAGTAGAACTTAAGACAATTTTTGTTCATTTGTTTTTTTGTCATTGTGGAGATTTTCACTTTCTGTCCCAAAGCCAAAACAGTAAATGAGAGAAAATCCCTTCTGGCATTCTCACTGCAGGATTTCCCCTCTATTCTTGTTACAATAACGAACTAAAATTTTAGGTCATTTTTCTTTAATTTTCACAAAGTAATTGCCACCAGGATAAATAGAGGGAGTGAATCTCCCATACATGGTACAAACTGCATTAAAAAACCTTGAGGGGTGTTCTAATCCTTCTAAGTTCTAAATATTTACCTGTCCTGTGCAATGGTACTTTACTTAGAAGCCCCGAATCCCTTCTTCTGTGGTCCCCTTGTGGCGCTTTCCCATCCTCCTCTTCTGTGTCTGTCTTTTTTTTATAGCAAGCGCTTGCTATGGGGGAAGATGTATGGGCTCAATGACGGGCTGTGTCATGTATGACTCAGTGTGGCTTGGCTCCATCCGCTACTCCCTCGCAGGATTTAATTAACAGTAACACAGTAACAGGAACCAACGAGTCTCTCTGCTCACTAAACCCTGTGAGGGGGAGAGAGAGCAGTGCTACTGCTCCCTGGCACAGCGCTAGATCGAGCTCAGGTAAGTATTGGTGGGGAGCAGTGGTGTATTTTGGTTTTGTGCTGCCCTAGGCAAGGCTAAAATTGGGCGCCCCACTCCCTTTTTAATGGGTGTGACTCCCTCCAAAATTGAAGGACTGCAAGTCCCAGCATGAACCCCTGATATCTCACGAGAGGGGGGGGTGAGAGGAGGTGGGTGAGATAGAGAGGGAGGGAGGGAGAGAGTGGGAAGGGAGGAGGGGTGAGAGAGAGAGGGGTGTGAGAGAGGCGGCTCTAGCAACCAGTGGCCAATAGAGTCTCAGGTGGAGGGGGGCGGCTTTTTTGCTGCCCCCCTGCAAAATACAGCACTGGTGGGGAGGGGGTGTTGAGAGAATGCATTAAGGTAAAAAAAACCTTTAGCCTTTACAACCACTTTGTTTGTTAAGTCATGGAACAAATTATTCTGTAATGTGTAAACTTTCCAGTACTGTAGTTTTACGGTCCATTCATTAATCCTTATAACACCTTTTTCATAGTAATTGCATGAGATAATAGAAGTGTATAGGGAATTGGCACTGAAAACTATCAGCGGATTTTGCCGCACTAAATTTACCCCTTCAACATTTTTATTGTGTAATATTATCTAGCAAGAACCACAGTAATTGGTGAATATGGAAATGCCACTTTTACCTTAGTGTCTGTAAACCCTTACATATACCCAGTGAAGTGACTGGCCTCAGGTGATGCACAGAGATGAAACAAATCCTCCTACATAAGTTGTACCTTTCTATCTGGAGTCTCTTCTCTGTCCAAAGTCTAGAATTTATAAGCTTGTTTTAACTGCCAGAATAAAGGGGCCGGAGAGCTGAAATTACACTATGTAGAGCTCAGTGATGAGAGCTGTGAGAGTTGATTGGAGGGAAAGGACCCCTCCCCCCCCCCCTTCTTCACACAGCACACAGGAACAGAACAGATTCTGTCTATCAGCTGGAGGTCCCTCCCCTGTCACTATTTTTCTTTGTGTCACAAGTGATTCATGCTTATAGCAGAGGAGCAAAGCGGCTGACAGAAATGACATTTGGTGCTCTTTATTAAGAAAAGTATGCACTATAAAGGGACATGCTTTGTTAATATTTCATGTCCCAATTTCACAACCACTTTAAGCTGTGTAGAAAATGATTGTGACCTTTCAAATAACTGTCAACCAATGCTGCATTGTGTGTTTTGGACTTTGTACCTCAGTAGTTAATAGAAGCTGTGCAATCGATCCTGCTTCTTATACTTGTTTTACCAATACTTAAATAAGAGAACTGTAGGACAGGTGCAAATTATGTAGAGTTTTGTGTGAGTGCATACGTGTTATGTATATCAATTTAGTAAATTCTCTGTATTATAAGGCCTCATATACACTTGTGATTGAGAGCTGGTAAAACCTCCACGGTAGTGCTTTGTTTTTACTGCTTCCCCCTATTGCTGCTGATGCAGCGCCCAGGGATGTACACATGCTGCTGCAGGAATGTTACCCACAATTCAAGTAAAGAGTGCTGTGCTGCATCCGCAACTGGAACCTTGCACAACTTGCATGGTGCGGTTGTTCTGTATTTAGGAGTGGTAGAAAGGCAATACAGTGGCTGCTCACTGCCAGTCTATTGCTGTGTAAAGTGCAATCCAAATGATGATCATACTTCAGACAGCAAAGCGGGTCTAAAGGAAGCCAATAGCATATGTAAACCCAATCAATAAAATCTCATACGTTTTTAAACCTGTAAGTCCTTTTTAATGTTTGAAATCTTATGCTTTGAATAAATTATTTCTTTGTATTCCTTGTTCAGGCACATCTGTTTTAGGTGATAATGCTCTGTCCCTACCTCCCTTATTAAATTACCTTCACTTTCCAGCAGGTACCAGTCCCATGCAGTCCAGATTTTGCACATACACTGTAGGGTGCCAATTATAGTTGAACAGAAAATGGCAACAAACTCCCAAATCCCAGATGGAGGCGCTAGAACCTAACAAAATGTGATGGGTTCAGATCCTCAGAAGACAGCTCTAGACTTCATGGCCTGGTAAATGTTCTGTAAATGCAACTACAGTACTTGTTGCTGTGAACTTTTACTTTTTCTTGCCCGGGGTGAATTCATACACACCCAAGCTTTGCTGCTGATTTTGCTTTCTGTGAAAATCTATTTTGTGATCTGACTGTGCTGGTGCGAAATCTACGTACCATTCTTATAATGGCAGTGTGTTTGCAGTGTGTATCGCTTGCTTCCCCCCCCCCCCCTAAATTAATGCTATTCTTTCAACCTTTTTTGAATTTTGGTGCTGGTAATCCTTTGTTCATAGTGCTAGCTGACCCTCAGTTTGTTTATAGCAGTTCTGTCTGCTGGGGATAGCATACAAGGAAAGTTTTTTTTTTTCAGATCCCCATGACTAAGCTCTGAGGGGCAGAGCGAAACATGTTGGGGCGTGATCTGGTGGGAGCCCAGGCTCAAGTTTCCACTCTCATTACCACCACAGGATTCTGTGAATGTGGCACTAGGGATTTCTTTCTCTTTTCCCCTAAGTTTTCCAGATTACTGGTGTAGCACCCTGCAGGTAGGTTCTAGGTAAATGTATAGTGGGCCTTGTCTGCCTAACAGCAGGGCTGTGATTTATTTAGTTGGGGTGTCAGGGCTTTCAGATGTGCCTGCTGAGGGGAGAAGTATCCTCACTGGCTCCTGTGAGAGGCTTCTCATAGGGCAGTGTGGGAAGCCCAATCAGGGGACAAATCCAGGCTTGTAACTACCCCAGAAGGCAGATTATGCTGCAAAGGATTCTGGGAGTGGGTAAAGGTTGGGGGAAGTGCGTGACAGGATGTCTTTGGGAGCAGAGTCCCAGGAGGGAGAGTACGGCTGTCTCTCCTCCTGTCTGAGGAAGCGGATGTCTCGGGGTGTCACCTGAGAATCCAGAGTGTAGAGCTGAGGGGATCCAGTGTGCCGAGAGCCTGCGGAGCGAGAGAGGGGTCTAGTCCCAAGACAGCCTACACAGGTCGTGAGTACTGCGGATTGCCCCTGGAGGTCTGCCAGAGTCAGAGGGCACCACTCCGGAAGAGGTTCTGGGATCCAGTGCCAGCTAGCTGAAAGGGGGTACCTAGGTTGAGGACCCTGAATTTATAGAGGGGGGTACATAGTCAGTGAACCCCCGAAGGGTTAAAGGGGGCACATATGGGCCCTGAATTGTACAGAGTGTGACAGTTGAGAGTTGCAGCTTTACAGAAATCTACAGTGTACTACCTCAAGCCAGTGCAAGGTGGGACTCGGGAGGGGAGTTTTCAGTGACTTTGCAGTGCGGCATTGTCATTAATTCTACAGTTCAGTCTTGGGTCTTCTGGACTTATTGTCGAGGATCCAGTACTTCTATCAAGCTACAGTGTGTTCTCAGTGTTAGTGAGCGTTGGCTGGCTTCAAGGAAGCGCCAACGAGCATTTTACTAGGATTAAGTCCCAAGTGTAATTAGTTAAGCCTAAAGGAGTATCCCACTCATTCCCTTCTACCATCCCCTTTTCTACAATAAAAACCACAAAACCAAGAGGCCAGAGTCGTCCAGGTGTCAGTTCTCACACCCAGGGTCGGAGCTCACATGGGCTAGAGAGGTAACCGGTAACAATGGCAGACCCACATCAGGCCAAAGGCCTGAAAAACCTGCTACACTAGTGGGGATCCATCATGATTCAAAGGAAGCACACTTCTGGTATATGACTGTTTGTTCTGAAAAGCATGACCTCCTATTGTCAGTTGAGGGCTTTTTTAGATTGTAAAAATGTAAAGCTTTTCAGGCTTGGGTCTCGATCCTTTATAGGGACCCCACTAGGGATGCACCGAAATTTTGGCCACCGAAATTATCTCATTTCGGCCGATAATGGGTTAACATTGCCGAAAATAAATATGGCCACCGTGGGGAAGGAGGAGGGCGCAGGGCAGGTTTTAAAAGTCCCGCCTCTGGCAGGCCGTCCGCCTCTCAATGACGTCCCTACTACGATCTGGGCATTATGAATGGACATACCAGGCGGGGGGCGGGGCAAGCGGCCACTATAGATAGAACTAATGTGATCCATGTCTGTCAGCTCAGCACGACTATGTGTGAATGAGAACAGAACTGACCTGACACCGGGCGGGGGGAGCGGCCGCTATTAGCTGTAACTATGTGAGAGCTCCACTTCCCTGTCAGCGGAGATACATGCCTGTCAGGGAAGTGAAGCTCTCACATAGTTACAGCTATGGGGGGGGGGGGGGGGAGCTGAGGCAGCTTACCAATGGTATTTGTATTATGAAGCATGAGGGGTTAATGTATTGTCACTGCTGGTCACTCGTCTATTAGTGACCGACCAGTGGCAGGTAATTAACCCCTTTGTGTTGCATTAGTGCAACCAGTATCTGTGTTAATTAACACTGGTTGCACTAATACTGGTTGCACTAATGCAGCACAAAGGGGTTAATTACCTGCCAGTGGTCGGTCACTAATAGATGAGTGACAATACATTAACCCCCTCATGCTTCATAATACAAATACCATTGGTAATTAAATTAACCTCTTGCCAACCCATCGCAGTACATATACTGTGACAGGGTGGCAGCGACAGGTGTACGTCACTACCTGTTTTTGGTGTATGCCCCTGTTCTATCCATTTTAAAAATCTTTTGGGGAAAAAGTCATTTTCGGTTTCGTTTTCGGCCAAGGGCATCCTGCATTTTCGGTTTCGGCCCAAAATTTTCATTTCGGTGCATCCCTAGACCCCACCTCCCATATCCTGGTTAATGGTCTGCTGTCACCGTCTATAAAGCTACATTGAGGTACTAGACAGTGGTGTCCATTGTCCCCTTTATTATTCGCGGTGGCTTTTGAGACCTTGGCATTGTGATTTCGGCAGTCTCCCCTCCTGAGAGGCATTTCTATAGGCGACAGGACTGACGTCATTGGGCTCTATTTTGACCTCATTTTGTATCTCCGGGACACCTCCACTTCACTTCCGGCCACGATGCATATTATAGATGGCTTTGGTGCCTATTCTGTCCTGAAGATTAACTGGCAGAAGTCTGCACTGATGCTACTTGACGCCAGGGCTACTGTGGCGGGTGACCCCCTTACCCCCCCATGGGTGGTGTCCTCATTTAAGTATCTGGGTATTATCATTACGTGGTCTCCATCGGATGCCCTGCGTTCTAATCTAGATCCCCTGCTACAAGTGGTTAAGCAAAAATGTAAAGCTGGGTCCACTTAGGAAAAAAAATGGTGTAATAAAAATGTGGAGGTACAGTCAATGGAGATGTGATTGATGGTCGGTTTAAACATTTATTTAGGTTGATGTGTTTCCAATTTTAATTCATATTTATTGATTTCTTTGCTTATTCCTTATATTATCATAATATTCTGCTTTTGTGTTGAAGTATCAAGCGGATGATATATTGACTTTCATCAGCCTCCCTTTTGCTAAATGGGATGATCTCAACAACTCGGGCACTAAAGCCCTGTACACACGTACTGATCGTCGGCCGAACGATCGGCCGTCTTTTGTCCGGTGTTGTCCTGTCTGTTGAAAAAATGAATTTTGTCGGCCAACAACAGCCGACTGCAGAAGTGATGTCATTTGATGGTTAACTTTCCTTGTCTTTTTTTTTTCTTTTCTGAGCATGCCCAGTCTTGCTAATCTGCTGTCTGTCGGCTGAAATCTGTACTGACTGGCGAACAATCGGCCGTTCTGGTGACGGCCAACAAATATTTTAAAGTCTGCACGACAGATTCTGTTCGGCCGAAAATGCGCTGTCGGCTGTCGGAAGCATCATACTAACAAGCCTACAATTGGCCGATCGTTCAGCGGCCGAATATTTGCGGCCGGCAATCGGTACGTGTATGGGGCTTTACACTAAGGCCCTGTTAACACCTGGGTGTTTTTCAGCTCGTAAAACACATCTCTGAAGTCTCAAAACGCACAAGGAAAATCTTATTCATTTTAATGGCCCCTGTTCACATATGAGCGTTTTGTCGCCTGAAGCTCATGTACTTTTTTGAGCTTCTTTTTTGGCAGATTACAATCTGCTTCGTTTTTGTTGCCAATGCCTGCCCCCAAACACCTGGAAAAAAACGCCTGAAAATTATACGCTCAGGTGTGAATGGAGCCTAAGGTCTTCCCTTATGGCTGTCCAACTTGTTTTTCCTGCTTGGTTGCACAAATCTAGGAAAGTGAGGTAACCAAGCAGCTTACATATAACGGCATGCATATATCTGATTTTTTTTTTTTATACATTTCTCTCTGTACCCATAGGGGAGATTTACCTAATCTGTCCCGGTGACCACTGTCACCAAGACAAATCGGTACAAAACGCTTCAGCTGTTGCCAGGGAAAGAGAGGAGGTTAAATCCTCTTATGGTGACACCAATTCTTATCTTGTAAGGAAATTCCCCTTAATTTCTACAGGTTTTTTTTCCATGTGTGCCTCTGTGACAGCAAGCAAAGGGAAATCTCACCAATAGGACAGACAAGGTTTTATCCTATTCCTATTTATTTAAACAAGATAAAATATGAACATCGAACCTGTGTGTGAATATAAATATATATACTCTCAAATACATGCATGTAAAAATGTCTGATTAGCATTCTGACCTGTCCTGGAATGGCAGTTCTGTGCAATAGGATGGCTTCCAAAATGTGTCTTCAGTGAATGAAGACTTTGAAATTGGTTGCAGTAATGCAGGGCTCTGTGTGTGTGTGTGTGTGTGTGTGTGTGTGTGTGTGTGTGTACAGCTCCAGGTCTTCTAGACCATTGGGCTTATGATGCGCTCTCTCTTCAGGAGTAGGACTAGGCAGAAACCTTTTTGGTTACGCCCCTGAGGCAGTCCCAGAGGGTATACCATCATTTCCTGCTATAGGACTTCAGTT
Organism: Pelophylax lessonae; assembly: GCF_965119305.1. Lineage (NCBI taxonomy): Eukaryota > Metazoa > Chordata > Amphibia > Anura > Ranidae > Pelophylax > Pelophylax lessonae. Next base: position 668,791,477 of record NC_138768.1, on the reverse strand, counting down.
CATCAGGAGTAGGGACCTGCCTCTCTGCTGGGATCTGGGGACCTGGCATGCTTTCCTTTTTATATGGCAGGAGAGCTGAGGCTCTGGTCTGGTATCTTTTCACTGTGGCTGGTTCATTGAGGCCGGTGTTTGCTATCACCTTGGTATCCCAGATCTTAACGGAATGGGCAAAAGTTTTATGCCGGGATCTGGAAGGCAGTCAACACCCTCCTGAGCTGGCGGATCAGTTGATCCAGGGGTACAGTACATTTGTGATGCATCTTTGGATGCGGCCCCCTTGGCCAGCAGGGTATCTGTGACGGCGGAAGTTCTTCGCCACATTATATGGTTGAAGCACTGGTTGGCCGACAGGCTTCTAAAAAGGTGCTGACTGATCTACCTTTTGTAGGTGACCGTTTGTTTGGTGCCTCTATGGAAGAGATCATTAGGGGCCTTACGGGAAGTAAGAGCACATTACTTCAGCAGGTTGCTAAGGGTAAGGAACCTCATCGTAAAGGTGGTCCTTTCTTCTCGGCTCACAAGTGGCCCTTTCGTCTGTTTGGATCGCAGGAAAAGGGTTCCAGATCCACCCGTAACTTTGCGGGAGGCTTCAAGAGACCCTGGAACAGTAAGTCAAAAGCAGGCACTTCTGGTTCCGCAGACAAGCCTTCCCCAGCCTGAAGGGGCACCCTCACCTGCATCTGGGGTGGGGGGGGGACATCTTTTCCTTTTTCTGCATCCGTGGACCTTGCTCATTCAGGACAGATGGGTCCATGAGTTGGTTCAGTTACAAGATCGAGTTTTAGTCCTTGCCTCTGGCAAGGTTCTTTCCTTCCAACCCTAAGGGGATCTTCTCGCTTCTATCAATCTCAAGGACGCTTACCTTCATATTCCATTATCTGTCGGGCATTAGTGTTTTCTTCATTTTGCCGTGGGCGAGGAGAACTATCAATTTGTGGCGTTACCTTTTTTGGTTTCACCTCAGCTCCTCGGGTGTTAACAAAGGTTTTGGCCTCAGTTCTGGCCTTGCTATAGCACAGGGGTGGCGAACAAGTTCGACAAAAGGAGCCAAAATTTTAAACTGAGAGTCAGAGAGCCACACCACGCAGTGACCTGCCAAAACAGACAAACACACATAAATGTCCCCCATCAGAGACCCCCCACACACATAAATGTCCCACATCAGAGACCCCTGCACAATAATGTCCTTATCAGAGACCCCCACACACATAAATGTCCCCCATCAGAGACCCCCACACACATAAATGTCCCCCCTCCTCACCTGCTGCTGTTGATATGCGCAGGGGAAGATGTCAGTGGGCGGCTGTCTCGGCTGAGCTGAGCTCTCGTCAGTCACTCAGACACGTGACAGGCAGCTGAGGCGGGAGGGAGACACACGGGTCCCCGCGCTCTCTGGCCCGTGCAGTGTTGGGAGATGGGAGACGTGATGTCGCAGCCTGGGGGCGGGACTACGCGCTTGGAGATCTCTCCTCAAAGGTCCCGCAGCATCCAAACTTGGCAAAGACTACTAGAGCCACAGTATACCAAATAATGATAACCAAAGAGCCGCATTCAGTTTGGCCGGGAGCCGCATGCGGCTCGAGAGCCGCGTGTTCGCCACCCCTGCTATAGCAGAAAGTGATCACCGTGCTGGGTTACCTGGACGATCTGCTTCTGCATGCAGTGTCTTCCTCGGCTCTAGAAGCCGACTTGGACATTACTTTGTGAACTCTACAGCCGTTCGGATGGACATAATTTTCAGAAATCGGTGTTGACTCTGTCCACCAAGCTGGTCTACTTGCTGATGCTGGACTCAGCGTTGGCCTGGGTGTTTCCTCAGGGGAAACTTCTGAAGCTACAGGATGCCGTTCGGCTCCTGTTGTCCAACCGTCGGTCATTGCTCAGGACTTGCATGCCAGTGCTGGGCCTGATGGTTTCCACCTTTGAGGCGGTTCGGTTTGCTCAGTTCCATACCAGACCCCTGCAAAGGGAGATTCTGTCCAAATGGAGCAAGGATCTGCTGTCCCTGGACAATCTGACCCGATCAGTCGGCGATTCCTATGTTGTTGAAAGCTAGGAAATCTACTTCCAGAAAGGGTTTATCATAGGGTTTGGAAGGCGAACATTACTTGGTGTGAGTCTCGGGTGGGGGTTATCCCCTTTTCTGTGTCTCACCTGTTGGAGTTTCTACAACTGGGTGTAGATCAACGTTATGCTCTGGGCACCATCACATGCCAGATTTCCGCTTTGGCTCTAGTTTTCCAAAGGCCTTTTGGCAGCAAAGGTGGGTTGGTTCTCACTTTTGTGCAGGGAGAGCGCCATCTGGCTCCTCCCGTGTGATTACCTGGTGCCTCCGTTTGGTACTGTTTGTGCTTCAAAAGCCTCCCTTTGAAAATATTTGCGAACTTCTGCTCACTCTGTCGCAGAAGGTGGCCTTTATAGTCGCTATTACTTCCGCACCTAGGGTGTCGGATTTGGCTGCGTTGTCCTGTTGTTCACCTTACCTGGTGATTCATAGGGACAAAGTGGTGTTGCGCCCCTGTTAGGTGTTCCTTCCTAAGTTTGTCTCAAGGTTTCATTTGAATTAAGATATTGTGTTACTGTCCTTTTTATGTCCTAAACCGAAACCTCCTAAGGAAATTGCTTTACATTCCTTGGATGTGGTCGGGGCGATTCGGGTGTACCTAAGTGACTGAGCCTATTCAGGAATCCGATTAAAATGCAAATGCATTTTATCATGTGACCTCTTTAGAATACAAAAAGCCCTACCACTCACCCCTCCAATTAACTCTGAAGGGGGAACACCCCAAAACGCGTAAGCTTTTCTTTGGAGGTCCACATCCTACCAGGGCTTGCGTCAGCAGAGGATGCTCAGTGGAGACTCTTGCTGGTCCTTTATCGCTCATGTTTGCCTGTGTTTCACATTTGCTTTGTGAGTATAATGTGTATGTCTTTTTATTAAATTGTTTTAAAGATAATGCGCTAGGCTGGTTCGCACTCTGTCCATTCTATTTCTAGAGTTTTTTGTTTGGGTTACCACGACCTGTTGAGTGGCAGTACAGCCGGGACAACCTCCACTAGACCTGAATAGCATTCTTAGGATACCCGCCCCAAGGCTACCCCTCAAGCGCAGGGTCTTTCTGCCTTTTTAGTTTTGCCTTCAGCAAGTGATATGCATGCTCAATTGGGTGATTGACTCCGCCATTGCAGAATATTCCACTTATTTTCCTTCAAATGCTCCTTGGTTGCTTTTGCAGTGTGTTTTGGATCATTGTCTAACCTGTATTGTGAAGCGCCGTCCAATTAACTTTGCTGAATCTGGGCTGACAGTCGGGACAACTCACAGCCATTACACATAGACACTTGACACTCCGCCCCCTGTACCTCCCCCAGCAGGTTTCCAGCCTATCTCCTGCAGGCTGCTTGCTGCGTGAGTGGGCGGGATGGGGATGTACCTGACCATGGAGATCGCGCCCGCCTGGAAGAGGGAAGTGTGAGCAGCTGAGCAGAGGGAGCCGAGTGAATGTTCCTGGAGGTAGGCTCAGCTAGCTGTACATGGTGGATTCGTTTACAAGGACCTCTATGCTACGTCTGCTGAGTTACTGCAGCTTAGCATAGAGGTGCTGTTAGCTGACAGATGGAAATGCATGTCCTTTTCATTTAGCTCAATAAAGCATTGTGAATACCCCCTGGTGTGTGCCCTCCTGATACCCCATGGAATGCTCTCCCAACACCTCCCCCCAATGTGTGCCCTCCTAACACCCCATGGTATGCCCTCCAAACACCTCCCCAAAGTGTGTTCCCTCTTGACACCCCATGCTATGTCCTCCCAACCCCCCCAGTGTGTGCCCTCCTGATACCCCATTGAATGCCCTCCCAACACCTCCCCCCCAGTGTGTTCCCTCCTGACACCCCATGGTATGTCCTCCCAGCCCCCCCAGTGTGTGCCCTCCTGATACCCCATAGTATGCCCTCCCAACTCCTCCCCCCCTCAGTGTGTTCTCTCCTAACACCCCATGGTATGCCCTCCCAACCCTCCCCCCCACCCCAGTGTGTGCCCTCCTGACACCCCATGTTTTAATGGTTTTGTTTTTTGAGATACAGTCGCCAACACTTGCAGGGAGGCCCCAGCGAGATTTGAACTCGCGACCCCTGGTTTACAAGACCAGTGCTCTAACCCCTGAGCTATGGAGCCTTTTTTTTTTTTTTTTTTTTTTTAATGGTTTTGTTCATTTTGTGCACCTATGTATAAATATATACCTAAATATATAGCTATGTTTTGAATTTGAAAAAATCATATTTTATTTTATCAATTAAGAAGGGTTCGGTGAATGCGCATATGAAACTGGTGGGGTTCAGTACCTCCAACAAGGTTAAGAACCACTGCCATAGAGAGTATCCTGTGATCATCCACCACTGTTGTCTGATGTTGATGTCCAGGCCTTGTTATGTTGCTGAGCCTATTATTATTATTATTATTATTATTATTATTATTATTATTATTATTATGTTGCTGCCGATTTTGATGAAGAGCCAATGACTTGAAGGGATAAGCAGGGCACTGGTCATCAGTGCCCTGATTACAGTAAAGCGTCCATTGCACATCAGTGACCCCAGTCAGTGGTCATTAGTGATGCCAGTCAGTGCCGCCTCAGTGCCATAAAATATAAAAAAAACCCAGTAGTAATTAACGCCAAAAGAAAGCTCTATTCTGTGTGAAAAAAAATTATAACTTAATTTGGGTACAGCATTGCGTGACCTTGCAGTTGTCATTTAAAGTGCAACAGCGCTGAAAGCTGAAAATCGGCCTAGGCAGCAAGGGGGGGTGCCCAGTAGGCAAGTGGATAACTTGTAAGCATCAAATGTCAGAAATATAGGCTGAATTCTTAAGTGATTGTATCTATACAATAATTTAAACACTTGATTTTATTAAAAAAAAAGTACATAAAATCTTTTCCCCCTTTTTTTTTTTTTTATTTATTTTTATACTCCTATTTAATCCCATTACTATGGCGACAGTAAGGCCCCGTTCACACTGGGGCGATCCGACTTCCCGGGGCGACCTCGGAGCGTCCGGCACAGACTTCATAACATTGAAATCTATGACGGTCGCTCCGGGTCGCCCCAAAGAAGCTCCGGACCCTTTTTCTAAGTCGGAGCGACTTGTGTCGCTCCTATTAGAACGGGTCAGCAGCTTCCCTATGGAAGGCTACCTGTGAGGTGACCAGGTCGCCTCACAGGTCGCCCCAGTGTGAACGGGGACTTAATTTTAGCTTTTTTTTGTTTTACTAAAAGTGAATGTAATCTTATATTGGATTATATTTGTGGGTTACAAAACCTACAAAAAGATGGGTGTGTGTTCATGGTAGGTAGAAAGATGGTTAGGACAGAAGTGAAGTATCAGGCTAAAGGATAGGGATCTGAGACCTCTCCTTATTCCCGCACTAAAACCTGTATTTGTTTTTTTTTTTTTTTTTGGAACAACCAGGCCTGGTGTATTCACTTGAAACCAAGTGAATATAACCAGGATCGTTTACATCGCCCTGCAAGAAATGTGCGCTTTCTGTCTGCACAGCTTGGTTTAAGGTTACATTGATTTCATTAAGCTGGTATTTCTATGGCACAGAGACCTGCTTAAATAATTCACGATGCCTTCAGGACCAAAGTAATTCACTCTTTTGTTTTATATGAATTTGTTATAAAATGTTTGTTTTATTGATGGAGATTTCTTGGGGTGAGTAATGCTGTATATTTCACATTTGAACAAGCTACTTGGTTACATAGTTAGTGAGGTTGATAAAAAGACATCAGTCCATCCAGTTCAACCTATGATGTGTGTGTGTGTGTTTGCTGTTAACCGTACATTGTATACCCCCTATATGTTGTGGTCTTTAAGGTGCCCATCTAATAGTTTTTTGAAACTATTGATGCTCCCTGCTGATATGACTGCTTGTGGAAGAGAATTCCACATCCTTACTGCACTAACAGTAAAGAACCCCCTACGTATTTTAAGGTTAAACCGCCTTTCCTCTAGTTTTAGTGAGTGGCCACGTGTCTTATTGTATTCCCTTTCTCTGAATAGTTTGTCCCTTATGCTAGGGTCGCCAGTACAGTATTTGTACATTGATATCATATCCCCCCTCAATCGTCAATTCGAGAGAGAGAATAAGTCCAGTGCTTGTAGTCTTTCCTCATAGTTCTCTGGACTTTCTCCAGTTCCAGCACATCCTTCCTGAGGACCGGTGCCCAGAACTGGACAGCATACTCCAGATGTGGCCGGACCAGAATCTTGTAGAGTGGGAGAATAATCTCTTTATTTCTGAAGTGAATCCCGTTTTTAATGCATCCCAGTATTCTGTTGGCTTTACTTGCAGCGTCTTGGCATTGCATGCCACTGCCAAGCCTGTTGTCTACCAGTACCCCCAGGTCCTTTTCCATCCTAGACTCACCCAGAGGTTCCCCCCCCTAGTGAAAAGCTTGCATTCTGGTTTCTGGCACCCAAGTGCATTACTTTACAACATTAAATTTTTAATTACATTACATTACATTTTTCAACATTAAACCTCATCTGCCATGTAGTTACCCACCCCGTTATTTTGTTCAGGTCCGCTTGTAAGGTTTCCACATCCTGCATAGAAGATATTGGCATGCTTAGTTTAGTATCATCCACAAATACTGAGATTGTACTAGATATCCCCTCCTCTAGATCATTTACGAATAAATAAACAGCATTAGTCTCAGGACAGAACCCTGGGGGACCCCACTTTTACACCCGCCTAATCCGAGTACTCCCCATTAATCACCACCCTCTGGACTCTCCCCTGGAGCCAGTTCTCTATCCAGATACTCACCTTATGGTCCATCCATACCTACCTTCCTTAGTTTGTACAGTAAGCGTTTGTGTGGGAACAGTGTCAAAGGCCTTTGCAAAGTCCAGATACACTACATCCACAGGCTTACCTTTATCTAGGTTGCAGCTCACTTTATCATAGAAGGTTAATAGATTGGTTTGGCAAGGATGATTTTTCATGAATCCATGCTGATTACTACTAATACCGTTTTCATTACTAAAGTCTTGTATGTGGTCCCTTAACATCCCCTCCAAAATCTTGCAGACTACTGATGTTAGGCTGACCGGCCTATAGTTACCCGGGATATATCTCTGCCCTTTTTAAAATATTGGTACCACGTTGGCTTTTTTCCAATCAGCTGGCACCATACCCGTCTGTAAACTATCCTTAAAGATCAAGAATGATGGTCTGGCAATCACCTGGCTGAGCTCTTTAAGAACCGCTCCCGGTGATTTATTTATGTTAAGTTTTTCTCTAGTTTAGTTTTAAGTTTATCTTCTGTTAGCCATGGCGGTACTTCACTTCCTGAGGTGTGTTATTTTTAGTTTGGCCTTACAAGCTGGGTTAGTGTAGCCCCCCTGATTCTTTTGTGAAGACTGAAGAGAAGAAATTATTTAACACTTCCGCCTTTTCTCTGTCCTCTATGGCCAAAACTCCCTTATCGTCTTTTATGGGGCCAATGTGTTCTGGCCAAGCTTTCTTACTGTTTTTATATACTTAAATAATTTTTTGGTGTTCTTTTTACTCTCTTTCACTATACGTCTCTCGTGTTCTATTTTAGCCGCCTTGATTTCGTCTTTACATTTCTTATTACACTCTTTATAATGCTTGAATGCTGCCAATGACCCCTCAGCCTTGTATCTTTTGAATGCCTTTTCTTTAGCACTAATATGCATTTTTATGTTGGAGTTTAGCCACCCAGGGTTTAGTTTCGCTTTATTAAATTTATTTCCCTTTGGAATGCACTGGCCAATCCCCTTGTTAAGTATGCTCTTGAAGCACTCACATTTTTCCTCCGTGTTCTTTGTTCCCAGGGTTCTATCCCATTTGATATTTTCTAGCAGCGAGCGCAGTTTTAGGGAAATTGGCTCTTTTGAAATTCAGTGTCCTTATATTACCCTTATGTTTCCTATTCCTATGATTAATACTGAAACTAATTGACCTATGGTCACTGTTTCCTAAGTTGCCCCTTATTGCTATATCTGTAAGCAGGTCAGTATTGTTGGTGATCAGTAGGTCAAGTACCGCATTGTTTCTTGTCGGTACATTCACCATCTGACCCATTAAAATTGTCCTGCAAAACATTTAGTAACTGCCGAGCCTTTGCTGAATGCACGGTTCCTTCTGCCCAGTCTATATCTGGATAATTAAAGTCCCCCATTATAATGACATTTCCCATCCTTGCTGCCAATCCTATCTGTAAAATGAGGTCCGCCTCCCCCCTTCTCCCTCTGGTTGTGGGGCCTATAGCATACGCCCAATATTACCTTCCCCACAGTGCCTTCCCTTTGAAGTTCTACCCATAGGGATTCTACCTCGTCCATAGCTCCATTATTAATCCCTCATATTTACCTGTGCACTGTTCTTAATATACAGTCATACCCCTCCCCCTTTTTTACCTTCTCGATCTCTGCGATAAAGTGAGTACCCCTGAATGGTCGCCATCCAGTCATGAGAGCTGTCAAACCAAGTCTCTGTTATCCCCACAAAATCTAAGTCCTCCTCAAACATCAGTAGCTCCAGCTCTCCCATCTTGTTGACCAGGCTTCTGGCATTGGTATATAAACCTCTTTAATTTTGACCGGTTGCATATATCCTTATTTGATGTTTTTAGGCTGCTCTTGAGATTTTTTCTCATACCCACCCTGGGTTTAGGAGCTCTGAACACCCTACCGCTAATGTCCCCCTTTGTGCCCTCTGAATCTTGCTTTCCACTGGCTAATTCTACATCTGTACCCTCCCCCTCATCACCTAGTTTAAAAGCCCCTCTAACTTTATGGCCATCTTCTCACCCAGTACGGCTGCACCCTCCCCATTTAGGTGCAATCCGTCCCTACCAAAGAGCTGGTGGCCAACTGAGAAGTCGGCCCTGTTCTCCAGGAACTCGAAACCCTCCTTACTACACCAGCTCCTCAGCCACTTGTTAACTTCCCTAATCTCCCGAAAACAAGCCCAAAAAATATATACAACTTGTGTAGCAGTTATTAGAATATCAATTCCATACAGAGATATAGAAAATCCGTACAAATTCTTATAAGAACAAAATACTTGACAGAGGAATCCTGCCAACGGATATCAGAAGTTACAATGGCCGTCCAACCAGACCCACCAAGGCGGTTCCCCATCCGGGGAGGACGTTTGTGGATACTCGTTTGGAGCTCATGAGAGCACCTACTTTATGGGTCTTTATCTGGGACTCCTTGCCAGAGCTTGATATTAGTGCTGGTGCTGCTGACAGCCAGGCACCTACCATTCATTGGTTGCTACACGTCCAAGGTTTTTACTTATTTATCAACTTCATGAGGCTCTGATAAATCCACTACATCCTCCCTGTTATTTACAAGTGGTGTTGAGACATATGTCTCGCTCTATAAAATTGTACAGAATAATACATTAAAATGCTCCAGATGAAGCTTTGAAAAAGGCAAAACATGTTGAGCAATATTGAATATGTGCATACGATTTATTGAATACAGCATCAGCGGGTCCGGTTGGACGGCCATTGTATCTTCTGGTATCCTTCGGCAGGATTCCTCTGATGTCAAGTATTTTGTTCTTACAGAAAATCCGTACAAATTCTTATATCTCTGTATGGAATTGATATTCTAATAACTGCTACACAAGTTGTATATATTTTTTGGGCTTGTTTTCAAGTCACATCTTTTATATCAAATACCTCTCCTTCCCTGGTTTTATATGAATTAAATAAAAATTGAATTTTATTAAGTTTGTTGTGCCAAAAAATCCTTGTCTCCCAATCCTTCCTGTTCTAAATAGTATCTTAAGGATTTGGCATTAGTGATACTTAGTATATATGCTCAGATTGCTGCTATCTGAAGGCATATTCTTCTCATCTTATCTTCCCTAATCTCCCGCTGCCTCTCTGGTGTGGCTCGAGGTACAGGTAGTATTTCTGAAAATACTACCTTTGGAGGTCCTACTCAACTTAGCTCCTAAGTCCCTGAAATTGTTTAGGACTCTCCATCTTCCTCTGCCTATGTCATTGGTACCCACGTGTACCATGACAGCTGGGTTTTCCCCAGCCCCACCCAGTAATCTGTCCACCCGATCCGCGATGTGCCGGATCCAAGCCAAGTAGCTGCTATAAATTATTTTTCTTAAATGTTGTATAGTTCTTTCAAATCTATGTATTTTTAAATGCTTACAGACGAAAAAGCCAGACCAAGTTTCTTGGTTGCCCGTCCTCTTCCCTGGTGTCCCTATATGATTTGCTAGTGGACCATTGCTGTGACTATCCGCTCTGTTGACCAGTTGTAAAGCACATAAACCGATGTGTAGTTAGTGCCAGGTTTAGATAATTATCTTAAGATGATTTCTGGTTTTAAGGGTCTGGAATTTTGGAAGTAAGCAAAGGTTGCCGTTTTCATCATGCTCCTTCCTTCACATCAACCCAAGTCACCAGCTAGTATGCTAGTTTCTCTTCTGATAGGCCAGTACAACCGGCCCTGTTGTACCAGGCTCGGCGCCCTCAGCTCAGCAGGGGTAGTGCCTGGGCAGCCTCACAGGCAGCACAAAATGAAATGACAGACAAACGGCTTTCCAAACTACACGCCCACTCAGCTGCTCCTACTAGCATGGGGGGGTGTATTTTTGCTATCTTCTGGGCCACTCCCCTCTGATGTGGGAGTAGAGGGACTTTATTTTCTCAGTTTTGGGCAAATGCTCAGAATGTACCAGCTGCCGGCGTGCCAATGTGGCTGCCTGTTTTCTTCCCTGGCACAATGATCCGCTCAGCTCCCCACTCAGTCAGTAGTCGGCCCGAGAGACGAAGAGCAAGAGGCTGTGAGGCAAGCGGTGGCAGCAGGCAGCTACTGGGGGTGGGTGAAATATATACTAGAGTGCACTGTACGTTCCTATAATGTTACCATCCATATAACCATCTATAACACACAGGCAGCAGTCAGCAGAGGTTCTCTGTCGCAGTGTGTCACATGACATGGCTGTTGGGTGCTAATTTTGTTAACTTATTGGTTATAACTTAACAAGGTCAGCACCCAACAGCCATGTGACACACTGTGACAGTGCCAGCCATGATAGAACACCTGCTGACTACTGCCTGCGTGTTATCATAACTCTGATCATCTTAAGCTCCCTGTGTTGATGTATGTTATCAAGGCTTTCACACGGAGTGGAATCTGTTAGTTCAGAGGGGGATCTGTCCACTGATTTCCCCCCCCCCCCCCAGATGACAGGTCTGTAACCACTCAGTTTATGTAGAGTGGACACGGACACAGCCCACTCTGCTCTTAGGATGGCTGGTGTAAACAAACCGGCTGTTCGTTTACACCCAACTGCCCTCCAATTCGATCTGCTAGAAGGGGGGGGGGGAACAGATCCCTTTCCATTTTGTCTAGCGGATTGGATGTAGGTGGGTGTAAATGGACACAAGTCTAGTGGGTCAGATCAGGTCCACCTGTAGAACGGACAGGTGTACCTGATCAGGCCTGTCATGTGGACCCACCCATAACCTTTTCCCTTTTGACTGCATGCCGTCGGACGTCAGGTAGGCTGTACAGGGCCCCATGACTTCTATCAGTGGCCCTGCCAGACTGACAGGTGTGGGCTCTGTGATTATGGGAGCAAATATTGGCCTGCAAGTAGTAGCAGTAGAATCACCTGTTCTCCCTGTTGTGAAAAAATAATGTATGTGGAAATAATATTTTTATTATATTTTTTTAAATATATTTATTATATAAAATTATATTTTATACCGTGTTTCCCCCGAAAGTTATCACGATTATCGGGGCGGGCTGCAATATAAGCCCTAACCTGAAAATAAGACCTAGTAAATCTCCTTAAAAACACTTTTTAAATGTTGGCTAGTGTCTCCATTTGCTGCTATAGGTTTACACCCACCGCTGCCCCGCCGGAGGTCCTCTTCTCTCCTCCCGGCTGATGTATGCTGCTTCTTCCGCTTCTGCGCACGTCACCTGGGGATCGCGGCTATTCTCTTTCCTCCCCTCCTCCCTCCAGATGTAATCTTCAGCGCACTGACGTCAGCTGCGATCTCGGCTCTTCTTTTTCCCTCCTCTCCTCCCGCTGACGTCTGCGCCCCCCTCCTTTTTTTAGTGCACGGAGTGGGCTGACGTCACCACAGCCGAACTCTTCTCTCTAATCATCACCTCAGATCTCCGAGAAGAATAAAAGCTGTTAAACAGGTACTTTTACCAGTATACCAGTATAAAACTGCACTGAATCTCATACAGTACCAGAAATAATGATCTAAAAAACTGACTCCTGACCTGATAAGGGGGTGTGAGACCTGAGGGGAAGACAGAGGACATAGAATTTTTAGATTTTAACAGGTTTTTTAGAAAATGGAGAGGGATAAATGACACAGCACAAACGCGGTGTTGTTTATCATGCTTTAAAGGAACAGGATTTTTTTTTAAAGCGACAACCAGCCAGACAGACTTGAGACCTTTTGCGCACTTTACGTATGCATACCGTATACGGTATTCATACAGTACGGTAAAGGGAAATGGAGATGACTGTACCGGTATTTGAATAAATGTTTAATGTACAATACCGTACATAAATAAGCCCTAGTGTGTTTTTTGTGACTAAAATTAATATAAGACCCGGTCTTATTTTCGGGGAAACATGGTATGTGTGTGTATAATCTCATTCTATAATATGTTTGTACATAAAACTAAATCACAAACTTGTATAGAAGTTACTGGCTTTATTCAATATAGTGTTCTTAATGCAGAACTTTACTGCATCTGAGCACCACAAACCAAAAAAACGCTATTTAATTCATGTTTTATTGTTCATAGCAAACTCCCCCATTTATCCATGTCTTAATTTTTTTATTTTGCTAGGAAATCGCATTAAAAAACACCCCCTAGCATTGCTGGCCGTGACCATCTTGCGTAAGGGCAGAGGATTCACTTCCTGTAATCCTTCTGCCCTTAGTTCAGGCATGCAGGCAGGAGGGTGTGCTTAGCTGTGAAAACCCTTCCTGAAGACTCCTGGAATGTGTGACATCATTTTCCTAGGCATGGAAATCAGGAAGTAACTGAAGAAATGTAAAAAAAATTCAAGTTTAAAACAGGAAAGTAAGTCATACTTATCTGTTTACCTATGCTAGCTGCATAAAGATTAAAAATTGTCAATGTTGATTGAAAGGGTTAAGTTCCACTTTTAGTCTTAAGTGCTGTAATCAGAATTCACCCAGATTTGAAAGTGTGGTCAGAGTTCACTTCTGCCAGAGCAACTACATCCAGGTGACAGCTCTACTAAATTGTTGGCAGTAGGGGAGGGGTACACACAATACAGATATACTATCCATTTCAATAAAAATAACAAGGGGGTGGTGGTGGTTACAGTGCTGTGCTGTGGCTCCTTGGTAGAAACACCCATAAATTGTGCTTTAGCCTATAGTGGGCTCTGATGGCTAGCCAAAAAAGACCTAAAGATATGCTTAATTGCGCAGTACAGTCTCTGATCCGCATGGGAGTGCTGCATGCACTTGATCCCCCTGGCCTAGAGGATTCGTCAACAAATTTCAAGTTCTGGTGATATGTTTTCTTTAAGATTTAAGACTTTTTGATTGCAAGTATGAATATTACATGCAGGGTAGTGTTCCCTATATCAATAGAAAAGAAAAAGCAGAAATTAAAGGAAATGAGGCAAATTCAGAATTAAATCCACAATTTGATTAAACAGGATGTTTAATCACTTGAAGAGTGGGCTAATAATGACATTACATACAGTGGATAAAAAAGTACACACCTCTGTTAAAATGTCAGGTTTCTGTGATGTAAATAAAATGAGACACAGCAAAATCAATTCAGAACTTTTTCCACCTTTTTAATGTGACCTATAAACTGTACAACTTAGTTAAAAACAAATTGAAATTTTTTTGGGGGGAGTAAAAATCAAACTAAAATGTGGTTAAATAAGTGTGCACACCCTCTTCTAAATTGGGATGTAGCTGTGTTAGGAATTAAGCAATCCCATTCAAACTCATGTTAAATAGGAGTCAGTACACATCTGCCATCATTTAAAGTGCCTCTGATTAACCCCAAATAAAGTTTAGCTGTTCAAGTAGGTCTTTCCTGACATTTTCTTAGTCACATCCTACAGCAAAAGCTATGGTCCGCGGAGAGCTTCCATGGAACGCAGTAAAGACGGTCATCAAGTAGAGAAAATATGGTACAACCGTGATGTTACCAAGAACTGGACGTCCCTCCAAAATTATAAAAAGACGAGAAGAAAAATGGTCAGGGAGGGTGCCAAGAGGCCTACAGTAACAATAAAGGAGCTGTCAGAATATCTGGCAAGTACTGGCTGTGTAGTACAACAATCTCCCGTATTCTTCATATGTCTGGACTATGGGGGAGAGTGGCAAACGGAAGCCTTTTCTTAGGAAGAAAAACATCCAAGCCCGGCTAAAATTTGCAAAAAACACATCTGAAGTCTCCCAAAAGCATGTAGGAAAATGTGTTGTGGTCTGATGAAACCAAGGTTGAGCATTTTGGCCATAATTCCAAAAGATATGTTTTGGCCCAAAAACACTGCGCGTCACCAAAAGAACACCATACCCACAGTGCAGCATTGTGATGGCAGCATCATGCTTTGCGGCTGTTTTTTCCTTCAGCTTGTCTTCTGTAAGGACACAGATGAGCGAGGTTTAGGATGAGTAACTTGACTGGCCTGCACAGAGTCCTGACCTCAACCCGATAGAACACCTTTGGGATGAATTAGAGTGGAGACTGAGCCAAGCCCACTCTCCAACATCCGTGTCTGACCTCACAAATGTGATTCTGGAAAAATGGTCAAACATTCCTACAGGGACACACCTAAACCTTGTGGACAGCCTTCCCAGAAGAATTGAAGCTGGTATAGCTGAAAAGGGCCAACTCCTTATTGAACCCTACAGACTAAGTTTGGGATGCCATTAAAGTTCATGCGCGTGCAAAGGCAGGCGCTCCAATACTTTTGGTAATATAGTGTGTGCGTATGTTCTATATTATATTCTTAAATGAATCACTATAAAAATGTCTGATGGCATTCAAAGCCAGAGTATTTTTTCTAGCGCTATACCTCCTGTGTAACTCTGAACTGATAATCTCTGAAGGCTTTTAAAGCTATATATACTGCTCCAAAAAAAAAAAATGAATGAACACTTTGAAAACACATGAGATCTCAATGGGGAAAAATAGATCATGCTGAATATCATGATATGGACTGGGTAATGTATTCGGAACAAAAGGATGCCACATAGTTTAATGGAAACGAAAATTCAAAGACATCCTAAAAATCAGTGAAAAAATGATGCAGCATGCTAGTCCTGGCAGAAATTTAATTGCAGCACCTTAAAATAATACCCAGTAGTTTGTATGGCCCCCACGTGCTTGTATGCATGCCTGAAAACGTCGGGGCATGCTCCTTTTTGAGATGATGGATGATGTCCTGGGTTATTTCCTCCCAGATCTGGGCCAGGGCATCACTAACCTCCTGAACAGACTGAGGTGCAACCTGGTAGCGTCAGATGGACCAAAACATAATTTCCCAGAGGTGTTCTATTGCAGTGGTCCTCAACCCTGGCCTACAGGGCCCACTAACAGGCCAGGTTTGCAAGATAACTGAAATACATCCCAGGTGATATCATTTGCTGCTCAGTGATTGCAGTATTCTAGTCTGCATCTCCCCAAGGTAATACTTAAAATCTGGCCTGTTAGTGGGCCCTGAGGACCGGAGTTGAGGACCACTGTTCTATTGGATTCAGGTCAGGCGAGCGTGGGGGGCCATTCAATGGTATCAATTCTTTCATCCTCTATGAACTGGCTGCCAACTCTCGCCACATGAGGTCGGGCATTGTCGTCCACCAGGAGGAACCCAGGACCCCCTGCACCAGTGTAGGGTCTGACCATGGGTCCAAACATTTCATCCCAATACCTAGAGCTGCACGAAAATGAAGGTAAAATGAGAATCACAATTTTGTTTTGCTTAGAATAAAGATAATGTTTTGGGTGTTCTAAGTAAGTAGCACAAAATACAGATTTTTAACTTAAGCAACACGTGTCAGAATAAGGCTTGGTCTTTAGGAGGTTAAACTGCTGTAGCTTACAGACAGTTCATTCCTTCGATCTAAAAAACTAAATGATACATTGTAAAGCATTGTGTTAATAGTTCTCGCAGCCTTAGCAGTGTTGAGAAACATTTTGCCTGAGGCTCTTTTTTTAAAATTTAGGTCATTTTTTTTTTTTTTGACAGCTGTGAGTGAGCAGAGAACAGCTCTGTATGAATCGAGAAAATGCCATCTCAAGATCGTGACCGGGTGGGGGGGGGGGGGGGGGGGGGGGGGGAAGGTGAATCGAGAGAGCATTTTTTTTTTTTTTTAACTATTAATTGTGCAGCTCTACCAATACCTAATGGCCGTCAGGGTGCTATTGTCTAGACTGTAGAGGTCTGTGCGTCCCTCCATGAAAATGCCTCCCCAGACCATTACTTACCCACCACCAAACTGGTTATGCTAAACTATGTTCCAGGCAGCATAACGTTCTGCATGGCTTCTCCAGATCCTTTCACGTTTGTCACATGTGCTCAGGGTGAACCTGCTTTCATCTGTGAAAGGCACAGGGCGGCAGTGGGGGACCTGCCAATTTTGATGTTCATCGGCCAATGGCAATCGAGCTCCACAGTGCTGGGCAGTAAGCACAGGGCCCACTAGAGGACGTCTGGCCTTGTGGCCACCTTCATGAAGTCTGGTGTGACTGTCTCTGACCAAACAGTCAGAAACAGTAACCTGCTGGAGGTCATTTTGTAGGGCTAATTCAGAGATATAGATATCTATATCTCAGACCAAAAAAAATTTGCCTTTTAGTTATACTATTATACTAACACAGTTGTTCTTTTAAGGAAATTGTTGGATTGCCCTCCCTAGTCCTGTAGTTTTTTTACTACACCTGTCTGTGATTTAAGCATAATTCAGTCCCCTGTTATAGAAGCAGCATAGTTCATATATAAACCCTAGTGCACATTTCTTCAGTTCACACATGTAGTTATTTCTGCTATTTACCTTGTTTCTTTTCTCTGCGGGGGCTCTTAAAAATGTTTTTATTTATAGATCATACCTTTTCTAGTTTAATTTCAACAGATTAAGTTACCTAGGAGTTTACCACTTAATGTCCATAGATTGTATTCTTGTGCATGAAGCACTGAATTCCAAGGCGACTTTACATTCTATATGGCTTATTTTGTACAACATTATACCCCTTACTTCAGTTGCACGTATGCAACTTTTAACAGCCAACTTAACCATTTCTGGACTGGAAGGATTTGCCCCTTTTTAATGGCCAGGTAATTTTTTGCGATTCAGCACTGCGTTTCTTTAACCACTTTACCACCGGAGGATTTTCCTGCTTTACGTCCAGGCTACTTTTTGCGATTCGGCATAGAGCTTTCTTTTGGTGGTATTTGATCATTTTTTGCGATATTAATAAAAAAAAAAGCGACAATTTTGAAAAAATAACAATATTCTACTTTGACAGTTTAAAATATCCAATATATTCATTTTTGTCATATATTTAGGCCAAAATGTATTTAGCTACATGTCTGACTAAAAAATTCTCAATGAGCGTATTTTAACCGCTTTAAGACCGGAAGATTTTACCCCATTCCTGACCAGGCCATATTTTGCGATTCGGCACTGCGTTACTTTAACTGACAATTGCACGGTCGTGCGATGCTGTACCAAAATTAAATTTATGTCCTTGGTTTCCCCACAAATAGCGCTTTCTTTTGGTGGTATTTGATCACCTGTGCGATTTTACTTATTTTTTTTTTTACTTTTTGCGTTATAAACAGAGAGCGACAATTTTGAAAAAATAACTATTTTTCACTTTTTTTTTTTTTTTTTTTTTTTATGAAATTCCCCAAAAAAAATTTAAAAATCAAATTTTTTTTTTTAACATTTTAGGCCAATTTGTTTTCTGCTACATATGTTTGGTAACAGTGGGGATTAAATACTGCCAAAAGAAAGCTCTATTTGTGTGGAAAAAAAAAAAGATAAAAAATTTGATTGGTTACAGCGTTGCATGACTGCGTAATTTTCAAAGTGTGTGTGTGATCTTTCCTAAAGCTGAGAGAAATATCAGGTGTGGTACAAGTTATTTTTAAGGGGGTTGCAGGGAGCACAATTGTGGAAGCATCATAGGTGGGGGACTCGAATCGCATGACTTGAGTCAGACTTCACCAGTTTGATGACTTGAAACTTGCTTGACTAAAATTAATAAAAGACTCGACTTGACTTTGACTTGGTATTCATGACTTGAGACATACAGTAAAACCTTGGTTTGAGAGTAACTTGGTTTAAGAGCGCTTTGCAAGTCAAGCAAAATTTTCAAATAAATTTTGACTTGGTTTACAAGCGATGTCTTGATATACAAGTAGCTTCAAGTCACAGCTGAGTATAAAAGAGAAGAGAGGCGCCTCTAAGTGTAGCAATATGGTTACATTTAATGAAGGTACAACATTTAGCAACTCACATGGTTGATGATTGGAACAGGCACATCTAAGTATGCAGGCATCCAGGGTAAAGCTGTCCACATAGACCGTCCTCCTCACCACCATCTACGTCATCCCTTCTATGCTGCCCCTCGCTTTTAGATCCCTTTACTGCAGGGTGGTCTTCCCGGTCAGGATTACAGACTGGCAGCCGGCGGTGCAGAAGATAGTCCATGTGGACAGATTTACCCCGGATGCCTGCATACTTAGATGTGCCTGTTTTATTCATCAACCATGTGAGTTGCTAAGTGTTGTACCTTCATTAAATGGAACCATATTGCTACACTTAGAGGCGCCTTTCTTCTCTTTGATACTCTGTAGCTCCTACTGGATTTTGCTTCTTATCCCCTTGTGGAAGTGGCTATTTGTGGATGGACATTTTATGGTTATATAACCTATCGCAATGCTATAATCTTTTTATATGGACTATAAACTGAAGGACTTATGAATAAATGGTTGTGGAGCGAATCATCTGAGTTTCCATTATTTCTTATGGGGAAATTTGCTTTGATATAAGAGTGCTTTGGATTACAAGCATGCTTCCGGAACGAATTATGCTCGCAAACCAAGGTTTTACTGTATCTTGAAATTACTTTTTTAAGTTATTAAATATTTGCATTTTCTCAATGTGTTAAAGAAAACGTAATGTGCCTGTTATGTTTCTGACACTACAGTCACTTAAAACACCTCAGTGTGTTCTGATTTTTAGGACACTGGCTGTTTAACAATGGAAATACTTAAAGCGGAGTTCCGGCCACAAAATCGACAATCGATTTTGTGGCCATCCGCTTGCTTTTCGGCACCTAAAAAGGAAATGGATAGTTAGGATTTTTTTATTTTTTTTTTACTTGCCTTGGAATTGCAGAAAAATATACTCGCCTTTCTTCCACTTCCTCCCATCGGCGGCCAAGGCCCGCGCTGTCACTTCGGTTTGCAATGATTCCTGGGAGCTGAACGTCATCGCTCCCAGGAATCAATGCGCCGGCACCGGCCCCACTCGTCACTTCCGGTGCGACCCAGCATTCCCTATTAAACAGCTTCTGGGCATGCCGCACCGGAAGTGACGAGCGGGGTCGGTGCAGGCGCATTCTGGGAGTAGAGGACACGGAAGAGGATGCAGAAGAGGATCGCGCTGGCTTCAGCTGCCCACATCAGATGGCAATGCTGGAGAAGAAATTTTAAAGGTGAGTATTTCTTCTTGCAGGTAAGTGCGAACCGGGACAGATCAGAGGTTATCCATTGTGGAATGTACTAGCCCTGACTGTCCTGGGGGGTATTTTTTAGTGAAATTTTTTTTTCATGGCCGGAACTCCGCTTTACCATGTTTTTAGAGGCTGTAGTGTTGAAACCTGACCGGACGTCATGACGTCCGACCCGACTCGGCAGGATAATGCGCTCTACGCGCCGCTCGGGGAGTGTGCAGATCGGTGCATCTCCGATCTCGCATCTCGATAAAGAGCCTACTGATGTAGGCTCTTTGGACATAGCTGGTCACATGGCAATCACAGCTGGTCTCATTGTAAACAGGAAGTGCCGTTGATTGGCTTTCCTCAGTTCGTGCCTGACGGGGGGGGGGGGGGGTGCAGTGTCTGTGCTGGTAATCAGAGCATTGCTTACCAGTGCAGACTCTTGGGGGGGGGGGGTGCCACTAGAACCCCCAGGGATGCCCACCATGGCTACCGGGGATGGCCATCAGGGCTCAGGGAGCCTGCCAGTGGTGCCCTAACCATCAGTGCTGCACCCCATGCCATCTATCAGTGCTGCCCACCAGTTCTTATCATTGCCATCTATCAGTGCCCATTATTGCCCACCAGTGCCACCTATCAGTGCCCACCAATGCTGCATATCAGTGCCGCCTATCTGCCCATAAGTGCCGCCTCGTCAGTGCGGCCTCATCTGTGCTCATCAGTGCAGGAAAAAAACTTGTCTATTTATAAAATTTTATAACCTAAAAAAACTTTTTTCTTTTCTAACTTTTCGGTCTTTTTTTTTTTTTAAATTTTTTTATTTGTGTAGCAAAAAAGAAAAATCCTTGTGGTGATCAAATACCACCAAAATAAATCTCTATTTGTGGGGAAAAAAAATGACACAAATTTGGTTTAGGTACAGTGTTGCATGACTGCGCAATTGTCATTCAAAATGCAACAGCGCTAAAAGCTGAAAATTGGCCTGGGTGGGAAGGGGGTAAAGTGCCCGGTATTGAAGTGGTTAAAGCCCCTTTCATGTCTAGTAAGTTGATCACCACGACAATGTGAGAAAACGCTGACTTTTTTTCTGTACTTATAGTTGGACATGGTTTTTATATTGCCTTACTACATAGAGAAAAGCTTGATAGTGGGCATGTCAAAATCTAATGAAAAAGTGGGATGAGTAGAATGGAATTAATATTTAAGATGCCCACCTAATTTCTACTAAGGTCCACCACACCTGCTTAATTCCAGGGCAAAAAATAGAACACTTCAGTGTGTAACATTATAGTAAAATCTGCATTTGGGAAATGTTTATTTTGCTTAGGGTCATTTCACACGGGTGTTCCGTATGTCAGTTTTTTTTTTTTTTTTCATCCATCCGTTTGCGGATGAAAAATTCACATAATGTAGGTCTATGTGGATGTTAGCGGATGACCATCCACTGACATCCGTTTTTCGTCCATTTCGTTAAGTTCTGTTTTTTGAGACGGACGAGAGCCCTATTTTCTTTCGTTTTTAAAAACGGAACGGACGCAAAAACGGATGTCAGCGTAAGTCATCCGCTAACGTCCGCCATCCCATAGACATACATTATGCCCATTTTTCATCCGCAAACGGATGGATAAAAAACGGATATACGGAACGGACCCTAAAAAGTGACATCCGTGTCCGTTTTAAATAAAAAAAAAAGTCAGCGAACTAAAGAAAAAACGGATAATGCCGTGTGAAAGGACCCTTGTACAGTATATGAACTGCATATATGAACTCCGTATGTGTTGTGTGATATTTTTTTTTTTTGTTGGCCTTGCCATATACTTTAAAACTTTTGCTATTTTAGAGAAGTGAGAAGGCTGCATCCATCTTTGTAGAACACACGTTGAAATTGGCAGCTTTTGTTTCCAGAGTCTTTCTCAGGTACTTAATGAGTTTTACAGAAACCAATGAAAGCTTGATATTTCTGACCCAAGCTGTAATTTGCTGGGTTCACTTCCAAAAGCAGAAGATTTATTACTTTGAATGAAATGCTTTCTCCCAAACAAAAACGTACTGCAAAGCTTTTTGTCTTAATACGGCTAAATGCGAAAATGTTAACTTATGCCATTCTTCATTAAAGATTATTAGTTGTCTATTCAAGAGCATTTAAGCGTACAAAACAGTAATGATTTAGCAGTTCAGAAAATACATCCTCTTCCTTGACCCAGTTTTCTTCAACTCATTCTAGTTATCTCATAATGATCCTAGAATCTGCAGTTCTTCTCGTAGAGTAATGTAGCACCATCTGTAGTGCCATATGTAAAGAGAGAAAATTCCTTTAACAGACATTTTAGGTAATACCCAAGATTCAAAATATTTTTGTGTACTGGCATTTTCCGTATAATCACTCAATCGAGTTAAAGCTGTTGCGTTATATAAAATAATGTAGTTAAATTAAAGTGGACCCTTCAGCGACACGTCACAATTTTACAGCAGCTCTATGATTTTTCAAACATGTATACTCTACCATGAGTATTTTTAAAACCCTGTCCTTGAGCTCCAGACAAGGGACTTTTCCTAGGCTAAAATTTATGTCACCTGTATGCTGCAGGTGTGGGGAGAAATTCCTTGTTCATCTTTCTTGAAGATTAAACTGCAACATTGTAACTTTACTGTTTTGTGGATCCTTTGATTTCTCGCCTTTCTGACAGGTGGGCGCATGATCTGAATGGAACTGGCTCTTATCCACTAGAAAATGATTTTCCTCTGATTTTACCTCCCTATACCGGCTCTGCAATCTTCTGGCAGATGAGGGTCTACTCCGTCAGGGTGTGATCACTCCAGTTACTGCCCCTCAAAAGGTTCAGGGGATTCTATTCCAACCTGTTTATGATGCTGAAGGAGGGTGTGTGGCTAATCCTACACCTTAAAACCTTCAACTCCTTTGTGAAGGTTCAGTAATATTTAAGAGGGAATTTGTTTGCATTGTAGTCACCTCTGCTTCGGGGGGACGACTTGGTGTCCATAGACAGTGTTTGTAAAGGCTGTTTTTCTTAAAATAACAAATGTTATACTTGCTTGCTCTGTGCAATAGTTTTGCACGGAGTGGCCCCAAACCTCCTCTTCTGGGTTCCCCCACTGGTGATGTTGGCTCTTCCTCTACTGTGTGGACCCCCATAGCTAGCTGCGCTCCAAAGCCGGGCTGTATGCATCCATAGACAGTGTGGCTTGGCCCCGCCCACCACCTTCCTCCTCAAATCATTTGACTCACAGTAGCAGGAACCAATGGCTCCTGCTCTCGGCCAAGCTTGTGAGAGCATGGAGAGAAGGAATGGAGCTGGGCACAGCGCATTGCAAGTCCGATCAGCAGATCAGTGGTGCGATATCGACCTTCTGCAGACACTGTCTACATATTTCTGCCCGAATCTCTGTATGGGCTTTCTCTTTGAAACCTGTAAGAAGGGGTCAATATACGAGAGTGCTCACCAGCACCTTCACGTTTCTTTGAGAACTACAAGCTGTCTGCCACAGTAGCAGACTAAACTTGGAGTAAATTCATTCACACGTTCCTGTGAATTAATGATGGGACTATGCAGGCAGAGCCCCACACAGCCATGTGGTTTTTAAATTGTGACCGCAGGTGGACTGGTGCATAGTAACATGTTACATTTGTTGTTCAAAGGTTTTTTACCCTAATGCAGAGAATGCATTAAGGTAAAAAACCTTTACAACCACTTGAAGATCGCATACCTGCATGTGCCCATCTGTGCGAGGCATCAGTACTTTCTCCATTTTGCGATTGGGGAGATTACTACCAGTTTGTGGCGCTTCCCTTTGGCCTCACCATTATCCCCCGGTTATCCACCAAAGCGCTGACCTTGCTGAGACAGTGGGAATCTCTGTTGTGGGCTACCTGGAGGATCTTTTGCTCTGGACAGACTCTTGCTCTTCCCTGATGGACAATCTATATATTAAAATTTGCACTTTTGGATTCTGAATTTCAAGAAATCGCCTGCTTCTGACCCAGCCTTTGCTGTACCTGGGTCTAATGCGGTACTCTGGCCAGGGTTTTTCCTCTCGAAGGACAAACTGCTGACGCTCAGTGGTCCCATTTGACAGTTTTCCTGCAGGTGGTCAACTCTGCTTCTCTATGCAGGTTCTGTGCCTCATGGTCCCTACCATAACAGCAGTTCCTTTTTGCACAGATTAATGTTCAGAAACAGTAAATCATTAAAGCGGAGCTTCACCCAAAAGGGGAAGCTCCATTTGTTTGCTTCCCAAAACCCCCCCCTCCCCTTCTGCTGCAACATTGACACCTTTTGGCGTGACTCCTCCACCATGTTTCCCAAGCACTGCTATCCCACCTTTGGGCCCAGAACCTGCATGGTGGGTGTTGTGGTGAAGAGTAGAGGGATCGTTTTATCTTCCTTGCTATGCCATCACATAGAGAGCTATTGGTCTCTAATGTGAAAGCAAAAAAAGTGTGTGTGTGTGTGGGGGGGGGGGGGGGGGTAAAGCTATGCCCAAGCGCTTAAAGCCCCCCCCTCCCGGGAAGCCGATGCATGGGTCAGGTGGCTCCGATTGCCGCCTGACACCCATGATCGCTCCCCGCTGAGAAAGGACGGCGGCAGCTGTTGTAAACACAGCTTCTCCCTGAAATGATTATAGAGTCCATGTGATCCTTCTTTATAGGATCACATGTCTCTATGGTCATTTCAGAAGCCACGCCCCCCCAGTTAGAATCACTCCCCTAGGCTCACATTTAACCCACTGATCACCCACAGGGTTAACCCCTTCCTGCCAATGGCATTATTACAGTAACAATGCATATTTTTAGCACTGATTACTGTAGTAATGTCACTGGTACCCCCAAAAGTGTCAAATGTCAGTTAGGGGTCTGATCTGTCCGCCCCGCAATGTCGCAGTCCCGCAAACAATTGCAGATCGCCCCCATTACTAGTAAAAAAAAAAATTACCTAAATCTTTTTCCGTAGTTAGTAGATGCAATAACTTTTGCGTAAACCAATCAAAATACGCTTGATGCGTTTATTTTTGGTAAAAAAAAAAAAAAAACATGTAGCAGAAAACGAATTGGCCTAAAATGTTAATTTCTCTATCGCTCATTGACAGACGTAGTCCTCGGTGATACAGCACCTTCGGGTTATGTTGCCTCCACAGGAGTAGGACTAGACAGGAAATAAAATGCTCTGGCCACACCCTAGGGGCAGTCCCAGAGGGTATATCCTCTCTCTCTCTCTCTGCCTCAGCAAATCAGTTTTTTTCTGTCTAGTCAGGAGTAAGGACCTAGATACCTTGCTGGGATCTTCGGTCCTGGCAGGATTTTTTTCTTAGAAAATAATTTTTTAAGACAGCTTTTTTTCTCCAGTGTTCCTGTGAGATCTTCAAGCAAGAAAGCTGAACTGGGCGACGGGCTGGATGTTGAGATCCAGTGGTCACCCCAGTTCAGCCTACGAGCGCGTGCAGGCCATAGCTCCGCGCTGGGTCGGCCGCGACATAGTCCCACTGGACGGGGACTGACCCTGCGAGTTAAACGTCTCGCTGAAACGCCAAAGACCATGAGTCACGGCGCCCGTATTGGTCGACAGCCCTCCTACCTCGGTGGAGAGGGGTACTGTCAGGAGTTGGCGCCCGCCTGGTTCCGGTATGGTGAGTAGTATGTTCCCCCTTTCCCCCTGACGGGTCTTGTGGTGAACGCGGGCCCCTCTGTAATGGTAAGGATGGGTTCCCCTCTATCCTACAACATGTCACAGATCCCCCTAATTGAGTGTGATTTTTGTGTACAAGAAGCCAGGAGGCTTGGTTTGGGAGCTGACAATCTAATTGTAAAGATGTGTAAATGATTGTAGTCAGTGGCAGTACTAGAACTTTACTGTGATAGTATAAGGTATTCTACCTGTCAGTAGCCACAGGGCGATGTCTATACATGTATACTGCATTCCAGATCATTCCTCCAGCTAAGCAGATGCCTCCCGACGGCCACGGACCGCATACGGCCCGCTAGGGTCCGGTACCTCCGATTACGCTGACCGCCATGAGGGTGAAGGGTTGTGAGGCCGAGATCCTTCTGCAGACATGCCGCTATTCTGTGCAGGCCGCCGCCATTGTCTGGTAGATCGCACGAGGCCGCCATTTTGGTGTAGCCTCGTGTCTCAAACATGGGGGCGGCCATGTTTGAGGTGACTCAAACACCTCATGGAGCTAGGGGGAGGAGCCGGCAGGCGTGTTAAGGGGCGGAGCTGCCTCTTTTACCCAGGAAATAGGGCCAAAGACTTCCTGTCTGTAACAAGACAAGCACTGAGCAAGCTGATGAAAACTTCTGTGCATCAGGGATGAGCCTTGGGGTCTGTCTCTCTCTCTGTGGGGTCCAAAAAGGCAGGTAACACTGAGGGGCGCTGTTGCGACTGGGGGACACAAAAAAAGTTTTTTTTTTTTTTTTACTTTGTCATTTTTTGTCGCTGGCAAGTGTCTTGTATAATCATTGACCCTGCCGCATAGGTATCCCCACCTGATCCCCTCAAGGTGGCCGCAGGACCCTCCAGTACCCCACTTGTTTTTAATGCATTATCGGCAATTTTGGAGTCTTTGGTATCCCGGGTGGAGGTGGCCTGTCAGGGACGGGGGTCAAGTAGTGACCCCCGCCTACCCCTATTGTTTATCAGATACTTCAGATACGGATTCGGAACTGGTCAATGCAGTTGCAGGTCCCTCTTAGGGGGCTGTTGTCTCAGGTAATATCTCCTCAGCAGTGAGGAGCACGTTTCTGCCTCCGCCATAGCACAAGAGTGGTGGATGCACTAGTTGTGTCCGTCCGGGAAACCTTTAGTCTTGAGGTTACACCGGCAGAGGTAGCTGAGACTGAGATTCCTTTTTGGTACTTGTTAGCCTACCAAAAGGGCGAAGGATTTTCCTTTACCCAAATGGGGTCGTTTTGAAACGAACCCCTGTTATTTCCAAACGCATGGCTAGGTGCTATCCGTTTGAGGAATTCCTCTTTATAGGATAGACGGTACCACCTGCTGTCTTGCCACAGACTTAGGATAAAAAGACCTCGTAACTAACGAGGACCTTCCTTTTCTGCTCATATAGAGTTGTTCGTTCCGCGAGGGCGGGCGATAAGGCGAAACCCTCCAAAGCCCCTTTAGAGGGGTTTCAAAGGGCGCTGGTCGGGTAAACATAGAGTCCGGCTCAGCCAAGCCTGAAGAATATAGCCTGATGCGCCCCTACCCATCTCTGGGGTGGGGGGGGGGGTGTCTTCACCGGTTTCTGGAGGACACAGGATTGAGTTTCGATCACTTCCACCGGTGCGATCCTGCCCTTCTAACATTGAACAGTTTCAGGGTTTCTATTCGAACCTATTCACAATGCCCAGGAAAGAGGGCAAGGTGCGTCCAAATCTGGACTTGGGAAGAAATAGAGTCCATCCGTACAGTGGTGGCCTCCCTGCATAAAAGAGATTTCCTGGCGTCCATAGACATATAGGATGCCTATCTTTATATCCCCATCATCGCAGGACATCAGCGTTTTTTCGCTTTCCCAAAGATCATCCCTGGTTCCCACCAGGAGACTGAACTATCTGGGCCTAAGGTTGGATACATCCTGGGCAAGAGAGTTTCTCCTTGCTGGGAAACTCCAGAAGGTTCAGTCAACGATTCGGATGTTGCTGTCCGTCAATTGGCTGAGACTGATGGTGGCCTTCTTAGAGGCAGTACCGTATACCCAGTCTCATACCCGAATTCTCCTGAAGGAGATTCTTTTTTAATGGAATCAGAATTCCAATTCCCTGGACAATCTGATCCGGTTGAGCGAGCGGACCAAGAAGTCCTAGATGCTCAACCAGGGGAAGTCATTTCTTCCGATAGTATCCAGATTACCAATAAGGGTATCTGAGAGCTGAGAACTGAGAGCGATCAGATTTTGTCTGATTTACTGGATCGAGCAGCTCTAGAGCAGCCCGATTCGGATCCAATCGCATATGGCCTCTTCATCCAGAGGTTTTTTCCCTAGCTGTCCCTTCATTGGGACATCCCGGATGTGGATCTGTTGGCACCTTGGCCTAACAGGAAGGTGCGGAGGTTTGTAGCTCGCGCCACGATCCTCTAGCGGACGCAGCAGAAACGCTGATCGCCCCGTGGGGGCAGTATCAGCTGCGGCATGCCTTCCATCCTCTCAAGTTGCTGCGGGAACTTCTTCGCAGGATAGAGGTGGAGGGAATTCCAGTTATTCTGGAAATTCTGGATTGACCTCGTCAAGCCTGGTACGCCGACTTGGCGAGGCTAGTCGCGGACGCTCCTTGGAGACTTCCTCTCAGGGAGGATTTACGGTCTTAGGGACCGATCTTCCATCTTGCTTTACAGTCGCTGGCTTAATGGCCTGGCCATTGAGACCCAGGTACTGAAGGACAAGGGAGTGTCAGCTTCAGTTATTCCTACCTCCAGTTAAAGCAAGGAAAGCGACTTCCAGCACATGGAAGTCTTATATTGCATGGTGTGAATCTATTGGATTTCCCCCACATACCTATTCGGTGACCCGAATTTTGGTCTGTCTGCAACAAGGGGTTGAGCAGAAACTATCCTTGAGCACGATCAAGGGTCAGGTTTTCGGCGTTAGCAATCTTCTTTCAAGAAACCTTTGGCTAATCATTCCTTGGTGCGGAATTTCATCCAGGGGGTGCGACATCTGGCTCCGCCAGTGCGCGCACCCTTACCGCCTGGTATCTTAATTTAGTGTGGTCGGTTCTTCAGAAACTTCTCTTTGAAGATATTAGGGAGATTCCCTTGCTTACATTCCCAGAAGGTGGCCTTCTTGGTGGCCATTACTTCTCTACGCAGGGTGTCAGAACTGGCCGCATTATCCTGTCGTTCCCCAGATCTGGTGGTTCATAGGGATAAGGTGGTTCTTCTTCCGAATCCATCCTTCCTTCTAAAGTGGTTTTCGTAAGACGGACTCACTTTTTGTGATCACGGATAGCCCTTGAAGGGGGTTGCCTGTGTCTGCCGCGACCATATCTACATGGATCAGTCAGACGGTGGTATAGGCTTATTCTATTAAGGGTCGGAATCCTCCGTTCCCTGTTAGGGCGCACTTTACTCGAGCGCTCAGTACTTCCTGGGCCTTTCGCCATCAGGCGTCAGTGGTCCAGGTATGTAAAGCGGCCACCTGGTCGTCGGTATATACCTTTACAAAATTTTATAAAATTGATGTGATGGCATCGGCGGATGCCTCATTTGGCCGCAAGGTTTTGCAGGCCGCAATTTGAGGAGACCGGTGGTCTACCTCGAGGGTTTTTTTCTGTTTGAAAATTTTTTTTGTTGAGTCTCATCATTAAGGATGAGCATTGTAAACTTCTAGTTGGCACCGGTTGGGCCTTCTAGATTTGGATTTGATTTCCATTTTCCCACCCCTCATTTGTGATACTGCTCTGGGACTTCCCGAAGGTGCTGTATCACCGAGGACTACGTCTGTCAATGAGCGATAGAGAAAAATGGATTTTTGTAAAATCTTACCGTAAAATCCTTTTCTCTTAGCTCATTGACAGACGTAGTACCCGCCCCTCTGTTTTTTTGAGTTGGGTTAAATTCTCTAAAGACTGCTTTTATGACATAACTGATTTGCTGAGGCAGAGAGAGAGAGGATATACCCTCTGGGACTGCCCCTAGGGTGTGGCCAGAGCATTTTATTTCCTGTCTAGTCCTACTCCTGTGGAGGCAACATAACCCGAAGGTGCTGTATCACCGAGGACTACGTCTGTCAATGAGCTAAGAGAAAAGGATTTTACGGTAAGATTTTACAAAATCCATTTTTTTTTTATATTTTTTTTATTTTTTTTTCGTTTTGTTATGTAGCAGAATGTAAAAAAAAAAAAAATATATATATAAAATTGTCGCTTTTTTTTTTTTTTTTTTGTTTATAGAGCAAAAAATAAAAATCGCAAAGGTGATCAAATAGAACCAAAAGAAAGCACTATTTGTGAGAAAAAAATAAATCAATTTTATTTGGGTACAGCGTCCCACGCAGCACCGAATCGCTAAATAGGGCCTGGTCAGGAAGGGGGCAAATCCTTCCGGTCTTAAAGTGCTAAAACAAGGTTTGACATTCTTTTTTTGTAAGACACCAGAGTCTGGATTTGAATTTCCTCTACAACATCTGTTTTGTCAGTGTCTACTACTAGACTATGTCCGTACACCAATGAGTGGCATGTATTTGGTACTCATTGAGGTGTCTAATTAGAAAGCCAGCAAGGACTGTCAGTATTTAAAAACAAACTGAATACATACTGTATATCAACTGTGTATCATTGAGACTGCAGCACAGAAAACAGACTACTAGAATCTAAGAAATGACTTGAACATTATTTTGCGTAATTGAGTTTGACCATAGTAAAATTTTTAGTGTAGGCCATGTCCTCCTTCCCCTTTTTTTTTTTTTTTTTTTTTAATTTCATTTTTTTTTAAGAACATAGCTTAGACTAGTTTAATTTTGTCAGAGCACCACTCTTGCCCATTTGCAGTATGCATATCTCATGATCCATGTGTAAAGCCACCCTGTTTGAGCACACAATCAGAGCCGATGAGTGACAGTCTCTGGACAGCTGTCATGCAATATCGCTGTATCAAGATGGGGGGCTGCTGCACACAAGATTTTTTTATTTTAAAGTGGTACTAAAGTCTTGTTTTTTGTATAAAAATACCAAACATGTTCTACTCCCGTGCTCTGTGTTATGGTTGTGCTGTGTTATAAGTTTCTCATTCAACATCGCTGGATCGAAATGGGGCTCAGGTAAGTATTAGGGCGACTGGCATAGAATGAAAAGAAATTGCTGTCTTGTCTGTGGAGGAGTCAACACTTTGGTGCAGCTCAGTGAGTGATTGGCACTACCACCTCCTAGCCCTAAGGTCATTGATTTGCATCCAAACTATGCACAACCTGCTTGGAGTTTGCTTGTTCTCTCTGTGCCTCTTTGGGTTTCCTCCAGGTGGTCCAGTTTCCTCCCATACTCCAAACACATGCTGATAGGTCATTGGACTCCTGTCTAAATCAACCTGGGTTTCCATAACACCTCAGCAGTGCCACAGGCTGATCGCCTTTGTCGCCACATTGATGCGGTAATTAATGCAAAAGGAGCCCCGACCAAGTATTGAGTGCATACTATACTGTACATGGACATACTTTTCATCAAGCCAACATCCTTTCTGTATTTTAAAATCCTTTTTTTTTTTTTTTTTTTTCTCTTTTTGGTCTTCTGTAATATTCTAATTTTCTGAGATACTGAATTTGGGGTTTTCACTAGCTGTAAGCCATAATCAAACGTACAAAAAAGAAATGCTTGAAATATATAACCGTGTGTAATGAATCTATATAATGAGTTTAACTTTTTGACATGAATTACTGAAATTAAATTAACTGTTTGATACATTTCTAATTTGTTGAGATGCACTTGTATTTCTAAAGGTGCTATTGACATGAAATGTTCACATGTTGGTAACAACCTATGCAATCCATACAAACAATTTGACATAACCTACAGAAACTAAAACAAATGGGTACAGAAACTAAAACGGGTTCAGAAATTAAGTTATGTGTAATAAAATGGAATGACACACGGGAAAAGTATTAAACACCTGAATAAAGGGATGTGCAAAAAGGCATGGAAAGACCACACACCAGCTGAAATCTATCAGTAATTGGAGAGCAATCCTGCCCTTTGTCAGTGCAAATTAA
This sequence comes from Pelophylax lessonae, assembly GCF_965119305.1. Lineage (NCBI taxonomy): Eukaryota > Metazoa > Chordata > Amphibia > Anura > Ranidae > Pelophylax > Pelophylax lessonae. The sequence continues at coordinate 668,759,988 of NC_138768.1, read as the reverse complement.
TATCAGCTGGTTCAGTCTTAACTGATGACCTAATAAAAAGGTGTCCCATTACCAAGGTATCACACAAACCTCTGATGGGTAAAAGCAAAGGGCTCTCAAGACCTTTGCAACCTTATTGTTGCAAAATACTGATGGCATTGGTTGCAGAAGGATTTCTAAACTTTTGTTCCAGTGAGCACTGTTGGGGCCATAATCCGGAAGTGGAAAAAACACTTCACCATAAACCGGCCACAACCAGGTGCTGCTCACAAGATTTCTGACAGAGGAGTGGTGAGCATGATCAGAAGAGTTGTCCAAGAACCACTTGTCGAGAGCTTCAGAAAGACCTGCATTTGGCAGGTACATTGATTATAAAGAAAGCAATAAGTAATGCACTCAACCATCATGGCCTGTAAGCACGCTCACCACACAAGACTCGATTGTTGAAGAAAAAGCATGTTGAAGCTCTTTTAAAGTTTGCTGCACAGTATTTTGACAAGCCTGTGAAATACTGGGAGAATATAGTCTGGTTAGATGAGACAAAAATTGAACTCTTTGCCATAATACACACCGTGTTTGGAGGTCAAATGGCACTGCATCACCCCAAAAACACCATACCAACAGTAAAGTTTAGAGGGGAACATCATGGTGTGGGGCTGTTTTTAGCATATGGTACTGGCAAACTTCATGTTGTTGAAGACAGGATGAAAGTAAAAATGTACTAAAACATTCTTGATAAAAATCTGCTGCCATCTACCAAGGTGATGAAATGAGGGTGGACCTTTTGATCAAGACAATGATCCCAAACACAAAGCCAAGGACACACTCTCTCAATTTATTTCAAAGAAAATAAAGCTGCTAGAATGGCCCAACCAATCACCAGTCTTGAATCAATAGAAAATCTAGAACTAAGAACTAAAGATCAGGGTCCATATAAGAGGCCCATGGACCCTTCAAGATTTGAAAACTTTGTGGAAGAATGGGCCAAAATCATACCTAAACAACACATGCGACTAGTTTCTCCATACAGGAGGCGTCTTGACGCTGTCATTACCAACAAAGGATTTGGAAATATGGAAAATATTTTAATGGAAATATTTTATTATAACTTTTCATGTGACAACACTGAAGAAATTATACTTTGCTACAATGTAAAGTAGTGAGTGTACAGCTTGTATAACAGTGTAAATTTGCTGCCCCCCCAAAATAACTCAACACACAGCCACTAATGTCTAAACCTCTGGCAACAAAAATGAGAACACCCTTAAGTGAAAATGTCAGAATTGGTCCCATTTAGCCATATTCCCTCCCTGGTGTCATGTAACTCATTAGTGTTACAAGGTCTCAGGTGTGAATGGGGTGAAGGTATGTTAAATTTGGTGTTATCGCTCTCTCTCACACTGGTCACTGGAAGTTCAACATGGCACCTCATGGCAAAGAACTCTGAGGATCTGAAAAAACGAGTTGTGGCTCTACATAAAGATGGCCTAGGCTATAAGAAGATTGCAAAGACCCTGAAACTCGGCTGCAGCTTGATGACCAAGACCATACAGTGGTTTACCAGGACAAGTTCCACTCAGAACAGTCCTCGCTATGGTTGACCAAAGAGGTTGAGTACATTTGCACAGTGTCCTATTCAGAGGTGGTCTTTGGGAAATAGACGTATGAGTGCTGCCAGCATTGCTGCAGAGGTTGAAGGTTGAGGTTGAATCAGCACAATCTAAAAACAATATCTATGAAGTGCATAGTGCATAAATATTCGGCTGCCAACACTGTATGCGTGAACCATTTTGCATAGACATAATGAATAAATATTAAATGGTGCTGCGCCCAAAAAAACGGCAAAAAGTGCTAATTCAACAAAAATCGCATCAAATAATGTGAAGAAATGGTCCATAAAGTGCAAAAAATGCTAGCAATATTAATAATCAATTTAAATAGTCCATAAGTGCAAAAAAGTGGAAGGTGCTAGCAATAAAGATATTTATAAATACCATGAAAAATATTACAATGTGCACAAAATAGTCCCATAAAATCTCAGTCGGTGATACTCCAGTGCAAAAAATCCATAAAGTGCTCTGTGCTTCTCCACTTACTATCTGACAAACTGTTACACCAGCAGGTCAGATAAAGCAGTTCCCCATGTGGGGATATATCCAATCAGGTACAGATCTCTGGTAAAATTCTTCAGATCACTCAAGGAAAATGATCCATATATAAGGCAGAAAGAAAAAAAAATCTAGTGCTCTGTCATTTAGTATGTCATTTAATCACCATGTAGTTTATTAAAAGCAATGTATACTCTCAAATAGGCACAAGCAGCTGTGCGGGCTTTACAGACATTCCATGGCTACCATGGCCACAGTTTGAAATAGACAAACAGGCCCCGCCCCTATACACGTTACGTCGGTATTGACTTCTACAGTAGGGGTGAAGCCTAGGACGATTCATGAGCAAATATAAAGGCTGCATAACCCAAAGTCTCCTCCCACCTGTCAGTTCCTTAGAGGGATCAGCTGAAGCAGTTGAAGGCCAGACAACTCTGCCCACTGACGTTTCCCCGAGGTGGTTCAGAGAAAGCTGAAGCAGGAAGTGCCTGCCTCCTCACTTTACGTAAGGTTGGGGGAGAGACAGCACACAGCGCTGTGGCTACCACACCTGATCAGCATCACTTCCTGTCTCTGAATATCGGATGGGATATATGGGATGAAAATAAAATGTACTATAAAGAACATTTAAATCTCTCAATGAAACTGACCTGGTCCGTCCCAATACTTCTCATGCTGTAGCCATTTAATATGAATGCAATAATATATATAAATATAAAAATACCATCAGATACATACAAAATCAGTAAAACCTCTCTAGACCAACCCAACATCCTTCAGTCCAACCTATTACTATTAATCAAAGAAGAGCGAGAGGGAAACAGGAAAAAAACCTTTATCACTAATAAAACAATTGAGGTCAAACTCACTATTCAGACCTCTGGGTGACAGTACTTTAACCTCGAAGATCCAAAAGGATTCCCTTTTACTCAATTGGCTTATAAAATTCCCTCCCCTCCAATGTTTGACTTTTTTTTTCTATCCCCCCAAAAAAGTAAAGTATCTGGTTTAAAATCCATGTTTTTTCCCTAAAAGGTTTAGATACATTATGCGTTACTGCCCCTTTCTTAATATTTTTAATGGTGTTCCGCTATCCTAACATGTAGGCATCTTGAGATACGTCCAATATACAATATACCCACATTGTAACCTATATGACCCACAGGTTGGTGGTGCATGTGAAAAAAATCTTTAATGGCATACTATTAAACTATTCCTGTGCTAGTGGATGTAAATTCCTTGCGCTTTTTCATATTGTGTTTTACACCCGATTGGATATATCCCCACTTGGGGAACTGCTTTATCTGACCTGCAGCTGAAACGGGTCAAATAGTAAGGCGAGAGGCTCATCCATAAGGGTGGTGGAGAAACACTTTTCACCTAATAATAGATTTTGGCACTGGAGTATCACCCACTGAGATTTTATGGACTAATTTTTGCACATTATTGAAATATTTTTTTCTCTGTCACTCATTGACAGACGCAGTCCTCTTTGATTAATATCAGTAGGGTTCTACTGCCCCCTACAGGAGTAGGACACTAGGCAGGAAAAAACATTCTGGCCACACCTTAGGGGCAGTCCCAGAGGGTATATCCTCTCTCTCCCTGCTACAGGATGTCAGTTTTTTTTCTGCCTAGTCAGGAGTAAGGACCTAAGTTCCTTGCTGGGATCTCTGATCCTGGCAAGCTTTTTTAGATAAATCTTCTTTTTTAGTTAGCTTTTTCTCTCCAGTTTTTTTCCTGTGAGATCTTCAAGCAATTACGCTGGAGCTGGGCGACGGGCTGGATTTTGAGATCCAGTGGTCACCCCAGCCGGCCTACGAGCGTGCGTACAGCCCCCCCACCTCGGTGGAGAGGGATTCTGTTAGGAGTGGGTGCCCGCCTGTTCCGGTATGGTGAGTAGAAAGTTCCCCCTCCCCCTGTCGGGTTTTGGGAATGGATGCAGGCCCCTCTGTGGATGGTCGGACCCTCAGATCCCGGGTTCCCCTCTATCCTGTGACACACTACACATATCTCCCTACGTGCAGGTATACCACTCCAGGAGGCTTGGTTTGGGAGCTGACTATCTACATGAGTCACTGCAAGGAGCCTGCATTGTAAAAGGAAGGAAGCCATGACTGAGCTCAGTCAGGGATGGAGACAGGGCGCCGCTGGCGTTACTGTTTGAAACAGCCATGCAGAGGGGTGATACGATCAAGCACCTACCTATCGCATAAGCGATGCATCTGCACGGACCGCCATCCTTCTGCAGGCCGCACGGACTGCCATCCTTCTGCAGGCCGCACGGACTGCCATCCTTCTGCAGGCCGCACGGACTGCCATCCTTCTGCAGGCCGCACGGACCGCCATCCTTCTGCAGGCCGCACGGACCGCCATCCTTCTGCAGGCCGCACGGACCGCCATCCTTCTGCAGGCCGCACGGACCGCCATCCTTCTGCAGGCCGCACGGACCGCCATCCTTCTGCAGGCCGCACGGAGCCGCCATTTTGGCGTAGCCTAATGTCTCCTGCATGGGTGCGGCTATCATGGATACACCCAACTACCTTGTGGAGTAGCGGTGGGAGTGCCGGAAGGTGTGTAAAGGGGCACAGCTGCCTCCTTTACCCGGGTAAATGAATCCACAAGACTTCCTGTTCTGTAAGGACAGCGCTGAGAGCAGTTCGGTAGAAGCTTCTGTGCATCAGATGGTGAGCCCTTGGGGGGTCTCTCTCTCTCTCTCTCTCTCTCTCTCTCTCTCTCTCTCTCTCTCTCTCTCTGTCTCTCTGTCTGTCTGTCTCTCTCTCTCTCTCTGTCTGTCTCTGTCTGTCTGTCTGTCTGTGTCTCTCTCTCTCTGTCTGTCTCTCTCTGTCTGTCTCTCTCTGTCTGTCTCTCTCTGTCTGTCTCTCTCTGTCTGTCTCTCTCTGTCTGTCTCTCTCTGTCTGTCTCTCTCTGTCTGTCTGTCTGTCTGTCTCTCTGTCTGTGTCTCTCTCTGTGTCTCTCTCTGTCTCTCTCTGTTAACCGGTTGGAGATCGCTCCATAATTTTCCGGGTAGGGTCGGCCTTTAGGCCAGTGTTTTACCATTGTTTTGGTTTCACAAACATTAACTATGGTACAAGGGCTACAGCTTGTCTGTGACGCCGCCCTAGACACCGCTCCGTTGTTAGGGGCGTGTATCGATCTCGGCGGTGGCCCTCTGGCGCATGTTATGGTAAAGTGCTGGTCGGCGGATTAAGCTTCCAAAAGAGCTTTGGCTGATCTCCCCTTTTCTAAGGGATCGTCTGTTTGGTGCTACCTTGGATGAGATTATCAAGAGGATGGCCCTAGAAAAGGGTTGCCTGCGTCTGCCGCGACTATCTCTAGATAGATCAGACAGACGGTGGTACAGGCTTATTCTATTAAGGGTCGGGTTCCTCCGTTCCCTGTTAAGGCGCACTCCACTGGAGCGCTTAGTGCTTCCTGGGCCTTCCGCCATCAGGCGTCAGTGGTTCAGGTTTGCAAAGCGACTACCTGGTCCGTCGGTTCATACCTTTACAAGATTGTATAAGGTTGATGTGCTGGCATCAGCGGATGCCTCTTTTGGCCGCAAGGTTCCTGCAGGCCGCTGTTTGAGGAGACCGTTGGTCTACCTCGAGGGTTTGTTGGGTTCTTCACTTGGGTCTCATCTTTTTGATCGATGAGTCCTTGATGCTTCCGGTTGGGCCTTCTGGTTTGGAGTTTGATTTTATCCCACCCCTCATTTGTGGCACTGCTTTGGGACGTCCCTACTGATATTAAAGAGGACTGCGTCTGTCAATGAGCGACAGAGAAAATTGGATTTTTGTAAGAACTTACCGTAAAACCCTTTTCTCTAAGCTCATTGACAGACGCAGTACCCGCCCCTCTATTTTGAGTTGGGTTGGGTTAAATTCTCTGACACTGCTTTGTGACATAACTGACATCCTGTAGCAGGGAGAGAGAGGATATACCCTCTGGGACTGCCCCTAAGGTGTGGCCAGAACGTTTTTCCTGCCTAGTGTCCTACTCCTGTAGGGGGCAGTATAACCCTACTGATATTAATCAAAGAGGACTGCGTCTGTCATTGAGCTTAAGAGAAAAGGATTTTACGGTAAGTTCTTAAAAAAATCCAATTTTATTGTATTATCTTAATTGCTAGCACCTTCCACGTTTTTGCATTTATGCACTATTTCTTTACATTGATTTAATATATTTATTGCTAGCACTTTTTGCACTTTACGGACTATTTTTCCACATTTATTTATTAATATTTGATGCGATTTTTTTTTTTTTTTTTTTTTTTTTTTTTAATTAGCACTTTTTGCAGTTTTTTCTGGCGCAGCACCATTTGATATTTATTCATGAATGCTAACATGTACTGTGACATATTGAAGCAGAGCATGATCCCCCTCCCTTCTTGGGCTGGGCCCAACATCACGACTCCAAACACAGATGACCACTGCCTTAAAAAAGAAGCTGAGGGTAAAGGTGATGGCCTGGCCAAGTATGTGTCCAGATCTAAACCCTATTGAACATCTGTGGGGCATTCTCAAGCGGAAGGTGGAGGAGGGCAAAGTCTCTAACGTCCACCAGCTCACTGATGTATTCATGGAGGAGTAGAAGAGGACTCCAGTGGCAACCTGTGATGCTCTGGTGAACTCCATGCCCAAGAGGGTGAAGGCAGTGCTGGAAAATGATGGTCACGTCCCTTCCGGTTCTCGGGCCAAATAAAGATGGGTTTTTTTTTTTTTTTTGTTTTTTCTTAAGGCAAAAGATACATTTTATTTTTTCTTTTGTTTTTAAGGGTGGAGAGATTTTGGGGGTCTACCATTAAGAGGACCTGTCATGCTGTATTGTTTTTGCAAGGGATTTCTTGCGATTTGCAAGAAGTGCTCAAAAAATATATATATTTTTTTCTTTTAAGCACCCCCATCCCTGCATGATATGTAAACCGTATTTGCACCACACATGTGAGGTATCGCCACAGACGTCTGAGAAACAGCAATAATTCTTGCACTAGACCTTCTCTGTAACTCTTAACTGGTATCCTGAAGAAATCTTTAAAGCGTCGCCTATGGAGATTTTTGAGTACTGTAATTTGGCAGCATTTTGAGCGCTCACACCTTTAAAGCATAATAATAGGTATCTATTTACTAGGCGTAACATCTTGAATATCCTATAAAAAAATTGGAGTATATATAATGTGTGTTGTTGTTGTTGTTGTTGTGGTTTTTTTTTTTTTTTTTTGCATTTGAAAAACCATGGTGCAAAAACCACGTGACCTAAGATTAACGACCACCATTTTATTCCTTAGGGTCTCCGCTAAAAAAAAAGAAAAAACATATTGTTTTGGGGGGTCAAAGTAAATGTCTAGCAAAAAATACGGATTTAATCCTTGTAAACAACTGTCAGAAAAACACCTGGTCAGCAAATAAGGATGTATTTTTCCTAATGTCATATCTGTATGTGTGGGGTACTGGAGGAGGCGGCGACCAAGAAATGCTAGGTTTATTTATTTATTTTTTTTGGACACATTTAAATTTAGATTACTGTTAATGTTTATTAGCCTTTGAAGTTATACCGGTGGCCTAGTGCTGATGTCTTGTTTTTGTCTGGTGTCGCCTGGTTGTAAAGGTTCTTTTTGTACATACTTATTGTGAAAATCAAAAAAAACTTCAAGTAAAATGTACTTTATATTTAGAACCTATGACCATGCCCGATTCAACCCCATTTGACAGCTAGTCCTGGTTGAATAAGTTAACATAAACTGTAATGCCACTCTGTCACTTAACAGCATAATATGATATATCTGTAAGCCCTTAAAATGTGACCACTCACCTATTTTAGTTTCTATAGAATCCCAGTATCAACTAAAAATCTTGCAGTTTTCTGTGACAAGGAGCTTCAGCACACAAAGCAGTTCGATACAAAAGACAATTCTTGTCTGCGAGGTGTTGCTTCCTATTCTGATATTGCTTACTTGTATATAGTGTGTGCGTTACTCCATTTACACCATTCTAGTTTTGTCACTTTAAAGTGTATTTTACCCTAGAAGTAAAGATGCAATTTATTAGTGTGTTTATAGATATACTGTATGTAGGTGTTAAAATAACATTTGCACCTATGCATGTAAAGTTTAAACTTGTAGAGTGTGCAGTGTATAAAACAGAGGGCGCAGTGTATAAAACAGAGGACGCAAACGCCTAGCGGATTAGCTTTAACACTTTATTAAAGGGTACAAGAAAACCTACTTATAATCCAAGTGGGCTATACACATGTGAATTGCACCAAGCACTGCAAAATTAAGTTTACTCTCCAACTTCAACTGATAAATTGATGACCATGCAAACTTGTACATTTTGGCTTTCGCCCTTCCCTAGAGCTATGGCCAGCTGGCATTGTCATAGATTCACCAGTTTACCAGAGAGCGAACGTCATTTTGCAGTGTCTGGTGCAATTAAATTGTGTATAGCTCACTTGGCTTGTGAGTGGTACAGTAAGTCCCCTACATACGAACATTCAACTTGCAAACTTTTATTGATACCAACATGTGTATTTGTTTTTTTTCTTCAGCCCAGGGGGCTTAACGAAGAAAACCTGACAGATCGCCATACGAACACAAGCAATGCTGATGCAGCGATCTCCCCTGCTGTGCTATTGTGTTCTAACAAGGGGGACTCTAACTGTTAGCTCTTTTAGGTTTGGAGGGCTTTAAATGTACTATATGTATGGTTAATTAGTGAAAAAATGCTGACCTTATTATCAGAAGTTTGCTTGCCACAAGTAAGGACCATTTTCTCTCTCCTTGGTATGTTTGCTTGTATATGGTAATGTTGGAACTGATGCGGTCTTTCCAGCTGAGACCTGCTGATGTACCACTTGATCCAATTCCCAGAGCCAGCTGGGAGCTGAATGGGCTGTTTTGTTTCATCTCCTGTGGCTTCCTCATCTCACTCTCTAATCTGCTAAAATGAAGCAAAGTGCTCCTTAGTAATTGTTGCTTTCATCTGTTTGTGACGATACTCTGTGCAATATCAAGCTGCTGTTTCTGTTGTATTATGTTAGTTTTGAATGAAGTCTGCCCAGAGGTTACACTGACAAACCTAAATATCTATAGAATTTTTTATAGGGCAGATGTTTTTCACTTTTTTATTGAACATGTTTAGCATTTGAGCAGTTTATTAAAGGTGAACTCCGGGGAAAATCCAAACTTATCCTTCTAGTGGGACATTCCTCCCACTGCTAAGGTTAAATGCTTGTTTTTGTCTAATGGAACATTTTAGGCTGGGTTCACACTGCCGCACAGAGTGGCTCACAGCAGGGGTCCAGTGCGTCCCTGGTCAGTTTCAGGTTTTGATTTCGGTCCAAATTTTGGCGTCTACTCAGACCTGAAACCAACCAGAAGACTTGCAGGACTCCTTTGCAAATTGCACTGGAGCCGCTCTGGAGGTATGTGATCTAGCTCCATAGAGAGCCGGTCACAATCTTTTGACATGCAAATTAAATGTGGGGAAACCCCGCATCTAATTCGCAATAGTGTGAACCCAGCCTTAAAATAAATTTTACTTGCCTTTTCCCTTCTCTGCGTGACCAGCCCCCTGGAGCTTCTTCTCTGTCAGTCACAGGTTCTCTGAGTCCATCACATAAAGTGCAGTACAAGAAATCCTGCATTGTGAGGATACCAAAGACCTGCCCACAAACTGGTGTGTCGGCAAAAGAGCAGCACCTGTAGGGGAAATGAGGGTAAAGGCAAGAAAAACCTGCTTTAAAAGGTTACCCTTGACAAAAATTGAGCATTTAGCCACTTCTGAACCGGAAGGTTTTACCCCTTTAATGACCAGGCCACTTTTTTCGATGCAGCACTGCGTTACTTAACTGACAATTGCGCGGTCGTGTTACGCTGCACCCAAAAAAAATGTATGTTCCTTTTTCCCACAAATAGCGCTTTCTCTTGGTGGTATTTATTCACCTCCTGAAGTTTATTTTATTTTTTGCGTTGTAAATAAAAAAAAAATTGACACTTTTTGAAAAACAAACCATATTTTTTACTTTCTGCTATTAAACACAGCCAATAAAAATATATATATATATATATATAATGTATGTATGTGTGTGTAAATATAATTAAAATGTTTTCATCAATTTAGACTTGTATGTATTCTGCTACATATTTTTGGTAAAACAAAGAATTCCCATTAGGCGTATATTGATTTGCGCAATAGTTTTAGCGTCTACGAAGGATGCAATATTGCATTCTATTTTTTTTACTTTTACTAGTAATGGCGGCTATCGTGTGTTTGTGGTTTTTTTTTTTTTTTTTTGCGGGCCCGCAATATTGCGGCGGATTAATTGGACATCTGACAAGATAATTTTTGGGACCAGTGACAGTTTTACAGTGATTGGTGCTTAAAAAAAAAATGAACTGTCCCTGCACTGACACTGGCAGGGAAGGGGTTAACATCGGGGCGATCAAAGGGTTAAGTGTTTCCCTAGGGGGTGCTTGCTAACTGTGTGGCGGATACACTGACTGGAGGAATACAGATATCCATGTTCCTTGGCAGGAACACAAGATCTGTCTACCTCCCTGTCAGAGCAGCTATCTGCCTCGTTTACATTGGCAGATCGCTGTTCCACCTCTCCTGGGGATGATCACGGGTGGCTGGCGGACATAGGGTTTGTGATCGCGCCATCTAGTGGCCATTGAACAAAACGACGTACAGGTATGTAATTTCGTGCAATAGAGCCACACTCCCACAGTATATACACAGGGGGCAGTCAGCAGGTGGTTAAAGCCTAAAGGCTAGTAGTAAGAAAATCAGGCGAACATTTTCATCCAACGAATTTTTATACGAAAATCGTACAAAGTGTGTACACCACTTTCGACCAAATTTTCGTACGAAGTTTATCAAAACGCCAATTTTTTTTTCTCTTACTGGGGAAAAAGTGATTTTTCGTTTTTATATGTGTACCATTTTCGTGCGATATTTTTTTTTTTTTTTTTTTTTTTTTTAATTTATTTATTTTTTATAAGAAAGACTGCGCATGATCAGAAACCATAAACAACGAGAAAAAATACTTAGTCGTACGAGAATTTTCGTGCAAATTTTAGTTCATCGGTTCCGATTTGCTGTAAAACAATGAGGAAAATCGGACGATAGTTCGCCTGATTTTCTTAGTGTGTACCCCACTTAAGTTTAGTAGAAAGAAAATATTAGTACAAGGGACTTACTATTAAGTTGATGTGTTCCTCATGCTGATGTGCCTGATCTGATGTATTGATGAAATATTCATTGTATGTATATGTGGGAGAATGTGCCCTGGAAGATCGGTTCCTATGGCTGGAGAGCCTTAGTTGTAGAAGGGCACAAAAGCAGTTCCCAGGGTATGTTGAAGCATTAAAATGCTGGTTGTAGGTGATGAGGAATCCCCCTACTTATCTCCAGTTTATCTTCTGGTAATCTTACGTGGTGGCCATTGACTGACAGGGTACTTTGAGGTAGCATTGGTGTGTCCTGCTAGTAGGAGCTTTGTACAACCAGAATTTCCTATAAATACAACCAGTGCAACGCTCCTAATCAATAAAAAAAAAATAAAAATATACACGTGAAAAACCCTATAAAATATAGTGCTTTAATATCATTTAAAACTGAAATGACAATAAAAGTGCTTGAGTGAATATATGATTATTAATTATTATTAAATTATTATTAATGTGGATGAGCTTATACACAAACTTAAATCAAGTGTAAGAAAAGTCCATGGAATGTATCCGGAAATGTGTTCAGAAGCTAAAGGTTGAATAAAGTTCCACATGCCGTGGGGAAGTTGAAAACTTCATAGATAGCCAGGGAGACACCTCTCATACTCATGCAAGGCTTATCAGAACACTTGTGACCCTCATTTAAAAGTGGTCAAAGTGCTCATTATCTCAATGGCTCATCCTCCACAGAAAGGAAATAATGTTCAACAAATGCCCAGTGATGTTAAATGGCTAAGCAACAAACTTTCTCTGTACTTGTCATAGACTACTCAATTACCAAGTTCAAATCAGCAAGATTGGGGAATAAGCTTTATGCATGCTGTGGAGCATTTCTCTTATTGCATGCATTTACCTTCTACCTGGATCTTACATCGGTCTTTGCTCTTTTTATTCCTGTACTGCTTTTGGTCATGGTAATGGCCTCGCACATTTGATTCCCTGTTGTCACTTGCTTTTATCTCCTTTTTGTCATTATGCATTACATTTTTTTTGTGTGTGTTTTGTAATCAAAAAATTATTGCTTTCAGACAACCAAATATAATACAGAAAAAGAAAACCGGTAATCATATAGTATGTAATACAAATGAACCCGTGCCTTTAAGGAGCAGCGAACTCGAAACACCTGGAATGTGAAAGGCTATATATATATATATATATATATATATGAGTCGCGCTAAGAAGTTTTGATGATGTACTATCTCATAAGTGGACCTCTCAAGCCCCTAAATAATAGGACCAGCACAATGGACACTAAAAAGCATCAACAGTAAATGATAAAGAGATACAGAGTCCTCTAAATGTTCAAACGAACAATAACCGTTCATAAATGTGATGCTTTATATAGATATGCACCCTGGTGTGTGTTATGGATGACACAAAACACTCCGTGAAAACCTCCTCCACATGAAGCCTCTTACCAGAGGATGGAAAGGATTGAGCAGTGAGTAGTTTAGGACTACTACCACCTATATCCAGCAGGACAGCTCCAGTAGACTTCAAATGTAAACCACCAGGGAAAAACTCCCATCAGCTGGAATGGGCTGGATCCACTTTCACCAAATGTATGCATGGGATACAAAACGAAACAAGCCCATAGCATAATACTGCTTCAACTCAATTTATTAAAATGGAAACCGAAATGCACTCACCCATAGGTGAACATTAAAAGCCAGTAGCATATTAGATGACACCAAGGCACAGGAAGGCACTTCTGGTATTCGGGCGTGACACGAGACGTGGATACGGCACCTCCCGAAGCTTTTCGTCCATAGACGTTTTCAAGGGGGCGTGGCCAATGTCTCGTCACGCCTGTTATTTATGTGACCGATCAAAGATGAGGAATAGGCTGCAGCTGGCACTTCTTGTCGTGACCACCCGCCCAGGAAGTGACGCTGTCGCACCATTGCTGAGGAGTAAACGATGCAGCCAAAACAAGAACCGATGCAATCGTCGGACTTCCGGCGTAGTGACACGCCCCGGAAGTGACGCTAGCGCTTCACAGCTGAAGCGCAAACACCGCCGAACCCGGAAGTAAAGAACCGGTGTAATCGTCAGGGTTCCGGTGTAGTGACACGCCCCGGAAATGACGCTAGCGCTTCAACAATGAAGCGCAAAACACCGCCGGACCCGGAAGTAAAGACCCTAATAAAAAAAACAGACCACCCGGCCTACTATTGCATCAATCCAAAAAAACAAAACATAATATCGACCATATTCAAACAGTCACAAGGGAATAATTTAATAGCCTTGCTAATGTAAAAATACAACTAAAAAAGCCAATAATGGATATATACCAACACGCCCGAAAAACGGAACGCCGCTGCAAACTGGTGTCATCCAAACGAACATAATACAAAGATACAAAATATTACAAAAATAATAGCATAAATCACATACCACATGTATAATACATTAAAATACATATTGACATAAAATTGCGCACAAACCCAAATGGGGGCAATTAATATCTAAAATTAATATTTAAAATTACAATGGCATAAAATAGACAGCAGGAAAATTGGTGTAAAAACACCCGTTTAAAACTTATATTAAAACATGAAAACATATGTGGGAATCGTATAGTAGCATGAGAAAAAGGAAAAAAAATGTAAGACATTAGGAGGAGAAACATGAGGATGAAAAAAAACAGGATCTGGTTGTAAAGGACAATCAGTTTATACAACTCTGAACTATACACAAATAGTATAGTTGTAAAGGAGATACCAGAGTTATTACCCATATGCAGCCATCAACGGAAGATGGCTCTGGCAGAACCTTCCCAGTAAAGGCAACAATTACATAGGTATGAGTTGGGGCTGCAACTAACGATTATTTTGTCTGTCGACTAATCGAACGATTATTTTTATTTTATGTTTTGCTTAATTGAGTTCTTTTTTTGATTAGCTAATTAATCCTTTGAATAACAAAGTACAGACCCCTCAGTAAGCCCCCTCCCAGTACAGACCCATCAGTAAGCCCCCCTCCCAGTACAGACCCCTCAGTAAGCCCTCCCACTTAGTACAGACCACTTGGTAAGCCCCCCTCCCAGTGCAGACCCCTCAGGCTCACCTGCGATCACATGATGCTGCTGGAGTGGCGCATGACGTCCCGTCTGTGTGGGACAGTGGGAGGGATCATCGGCGTTGGCGGTAGTCTGCAGCCACAGAGAGTCAGCTCAGTTGATGCGCAGCCACCCCGGGACGTCATGCTGCTCACAGCGGCTGACGTAGAAGTCACCGGACACTCTGGACTGGAGCGCAGCGGGGGCTGGGGGCGGGGCAGTGCAGCCTGCAGCGGCCCCAATCAATGCAGCGGCCCGGCTGGCAATGCAAACGGGGCGTGTGACGTGACATGTTGACGCCTTTCACGCACGTCAACGTATTTTTGTAGTCGACGTAATCGATTACGTTGACGCATCGTTGCAGCCCTAGTATGAGTAATACATTGCAGGACGCTTGCCACTGACACTACATCATCCTAACAGGGTGAAATGAAGGTCCCCTGATCTGAGTTGGGAGGCCAGTCCTCTGGCCCACCATACCCATAGATAAGAGAACAGGCAAAGTTCAACCAAAACTACAACTGGTCTCAATGACACCTGGGATGTAACCTCAAGACCATAAATTGTTAGTGGAGTCATGCAGCCTCCACTAAAAATATCAGGATAGCACATAGCCTGACCATCAGTTAAGTGCCTCCAGTACCTGAAAATTAGGCATTTAGCTGCATTCCACATATGCAGAGTCACATTGCGTTTTATATGATTTCAGAGAGGAGGGGGTAGCGTGGAACAGATAATGAAGAGTGGTAGATTTTAGTTTTTTTACTTATGGACACTTATGACACGGGAAAGCTTGATTATTTTTTGCAGCTGGGGTGGGGTGAAGTTAAAGCCCAACTTGGTCTCCCACTCTCGTATAAAGTAAGGAGTAGTTTGTGACTGTGCCCACAGTAAGAGCTGGTATGTGGGATAATAGATGGGAGGTATCAGAATGATGGGTGCACATGGCCTCGAACTCTGTAAAGGAGTCTGAGGCACGATGTTTGGGGCGTAATTTATTAAGGAAATCCTGCAACTGTCTGCCAGAAGTCTGAGGGGAATTGCCCGTACCTCTGTCTCAATTGATCCAGGGTCAGGATATGCCCTGTAGGGGTAATTTTTGCACATCTAGTGTCTCCGTCCGTACCCCAATGTCGAAAAAATTAAGCTTCTTCACCCGGACCAAACCACGGGTATCCCTCCAGGGAAGCCATGGGAGAGGTTGGGGAGCCAGCTCCCCATTCCTATTCATCCTATCCCGTGTTCTCAGGGTGGTTAATGTGAGAGGGAAGACCCAGGTAGGCAGACCCCTAGCTGTGGCAGGAGTCTAAGGTGCCCCTGCTAAATTACGACCCGCTATTTTTTTTTTTTTCTTCTAAGGGTACCCATAATTTATCAGAAAAATCATGGTGCCAATTAAGAATGTGTACCAGGGCCATTGCTATGTAGTAAAGGTTGATGTCTGGAAGCCCCAAACCCCCTGTCTTCCTTGAGTCTATATAAGAGTTAATAGGCTAGTCTGGGAAATGCGTTTTGCCACACGAACGCTGTGAATGATTTGCGCAAGCGACGGAAAAACGTATGGGGTTAGTAAATGGGTACCGTGTATAAAAGGGCTCCTTGGCAGAATATTAATTTTTAACACAATGTGCCCCAGCCAGGTAATGGCTGTGGCCTGCCATTTTTTGAGGTCCCCTTCTATGGACTGCATAAGCTTTCCATAATTATCAGAAAAGAGATGGTGGTCAGGAGAGATATTGGTACCGAAGTATGCAAGTGTTTGTGATTGCCATGTGAAGAAAAAGGTTCTTAAAAAAACAAAAAACAAAAAAAAAAGACTTTAATTCTCGGTGGATTGTAACAGGCAAAATTTCAGATTTTCTATAATTTTCCCCCGAATGTATGTCCTCAGCATATGCCGATAATTTGTGTTCAACCGAGCCGACACAGACACCTCGCACATCTGCGTTCTAATCTTGCGTAGAAAAGATTCTAGGAATTGTGTAATTATCAAGGGTGAGAGGGGCATCCCTGCCTAGTACCATTACATATGGTGATCGGGGAGGAAAAAGTCCTGTTCACCTTGACCCTAGCCTCCGTGATGGTATAGTGCCAGTATCCATTTCGGCATTTTCTGCCCGAGGCCCAGCCTAGAAAGGGTTTCCTCCAGGTATAGCCAGTCCACCCTGTTGAAGTCCTTCTCGGCATCAGTCGATAAGAATAATGCCGGAAATTGAGGAGGGCCATGATGCAGCCAATGAAGGATATGGATAGCCCTGACAGTATTGTCCCGGGCTTCCCTACCAGGAATGAACCCAGGTGAATTATGGACTTTATGGTGCCTTTCAACTGTAAGGCCAGACCACACAGGGTGCCAGACAGCCACCCACCCACCAAAGGGTGCCAGCCACTCATCGCCACAGGGTCTCAGCCAGCCAGTTCCTTTTTTTTTTTTTTTTTTTTTTTTTTTTTTTAAGCCTGTATTCAATTTCAGTAAGTGTCTTTCAAATTTCAATGGAGATGGATGCAGATAGAAAAACTAAGTGTGGTCTGGGACTATTTCTCCTCTCCATCTCCAGAAAAAGCAGCAGCAGTGTGCAACATGTGCACAAACAATGTAAGCATGGGATCAACTGCAAAAAACAAAAATACGTCCAATCGTTTTGCCCATCTAAGAGTTCATCATGTTGAATTCTATCATGCAGCACAGAAAAAACAAAATGAATCGCAAGGTGAAACATCACTATCCTAGGCAATAATAACAGATGTGTTTCAGAAAAAAAAACAGGTGTCTAAAATCGAATTAAAGATCCCAACTGCTGGACAGAGTAATCAGAGATGATGGTCACTGATAACCAGCCATTTACAATGGTGTCTGACTCTGGATTTAAGCGGTTGATGTTTGTACTTGAGCCAAGGTACACACTGAAGAGTGACAAGTTTTATCGAACTGAAATGCTGGGAACGATTCACCAAAAGGTCGTTGAGAAAGTAAAGGCTATGCTGCAACCAGAGAATGCTGGCAACTCTCTCTTTCACATCTGACTGCTGGTCAGGACAAACGGAATCACTGAGTCTTAAATGCCACTTCATTGACAGTGGATGGACAAGAAGGCATGTGGCGTTGAACACAAAAGTATTGACAGGATCCCACACTGGGGAGTACATAAAATAAATGTTTCTAGGCATGCTAGAAGAATGGGGAATCACCAAAGACCGGGTGATGCTTGTGCTGCGAGACAGCGGAGCGAACATGGTGAAAGGGATGAGACTTGCTGAAGTGTCAGACCTCAGTTGCATGGCACACACCCTCCAACTTGTGGTAAATGATGGTCTGTCATACTAGAGGTTTGCTTGACATAATTAGCATGCTGAAGAGGTGCGCAGGCTATTTCCACCATTCAATCCTTGCCAAGAAGCGACTGAGGTGGATTCAGGAAGGCCTTGGCCTACCCAAAAACAACTTAATTGTTCCAACATGATGGAACTCAACACTTGACATGCTACAAAGAATGCTGGAGCATAAGCGAGCTCATACCATATGTTCAGGTGAATATGGAGGATCTAGTTGTCCTACTGCTGATCAGTGGGACGTCATTGAAACCCTCATGCTCATAGAGGAAGTGACACTGGAGGTGAGTCATTACGACTCATCTCTGTAATCTGTCATCCCATGTGTGAGAGTGCTGAAGATGCTTCTACAACAGAATGAAGGACCCAACACAGGTGGCACTAAAACATGTAGGCAGGCCATGAGGGACAGCCTCGCCAAACGTTTTGAGAAACATGAAAAGAAGAAAAATGTTATGCTTGCATGTCTTTTGGATCCTCGTTACAAGAACCATCCTTTCTCTTCTAATCAAGAGAAAAACAATGTCTGACAGAAGATATTTAACAAGAAGTGCACGAGGTTCCTGACGAAAAGAAAAGTAAAGAGAAGGTTTCTAATGTGGAAGAGCAGGATGCTTCAAAAAGAGAAATATGTAAGACAACGGACAGAAAAACTTCTTTGTGGTCAAATAGATGCCATGTTCAGTGTTGGGGCCTCATGTGGAGGATTCTTTTTTAAAATTCTATGACAATACACGAGAAGTCCTGTGATAGAGTTGTCGTGAACCACCAGCCTATGCACATGACAGACTTTTTTTTTTTTTTCTTTCCGAAGGGCCTGTACTAGGAGACACCCACACTTGTTTCCAAAGTCAAAAATTGTGAGCAGAAAACCGAGGCCTGTTCCCTGCCCTACGCTCCAAACATTCTGTCACATTAAACTGTCAGTTTTTTGAGCCTGGTGCCATGAGTGATCAGTACTCTGTGAATCACAGCCTTGTGGCCTTCCTAAAGCTATTGTGCTGAGATCTCGTCAGTGGAATTTAACTTGAAATAGGATTTGAGTGAGGATTCCAGGTCTCCCAACACCTCGCTATCATCTAATAAACTTTATTAAGCCGCCATGTCCAGTCTCTTGTTCCAAGGTCTAAAAGAGAGATTGTAAGAAATACGGGAGCATAGTCAGAAATTTTTATCTGCCTAATGGAGGCATCAACCAGGCTGTGGAGATGCTACTGATCAAGATAGAGGAGATCCAGCCTAGAATCGGAGTTAGAGTAATAACTAAAATCATTCTCAGAGGTATGTTTTGCCCCCCAGCTATCCACCAGATGCAATGAGCACAGTAGTTTCTGAAAGTGTTTCTTAGCCTTAAAAGAAAATGGCGATCTCCCAGATGAAGTATCCATCTGGAGATGCAGAGGCAGGTTAAAATCTCCTCCCATAATTAAGAGGCCTTCTTTAAACACAGCTTTCTCTCTACAGAAATATTTTAACGGTACGTATGTTTGTGGCATAGATGTAACAATATGGAACCTCCTAAGCAGGTCTGGCCAGGTAGGTGCATACAAAAAACAGCTAATAAAGAATTATTCGTTAACCCAGAGGGATATTCAACCAAAATAAGCTACCTTAGGTCATATACCCAGTAAATGTTAGTTGTAAATCTTGTGACTTGTAGGTAGGGTGGCATATCAGATGGGCAGACGGGGAGTGGCAGAAGAACAGGAGTTATCCTGTAAGAAAAGTAGCTCAGGAAGTAAGCTCCCAGCACTACCACTACTGCCCATCCTCACTCAAGTCCTAACAGGGTTAGTATTGTTAAGTCAGTTGTGCCATAAGCCACCCTCTTCAGCAATCATACATAACCAACATTGTAGGTTTAAAGGTAGGAAAAAGACACCCAAGTTTTGTGGACAGGAGTTTTATGAAAAGTAGCAGAACAAGAGGCAAGGTCAGCCATCCCTTGCTGCGGCATCCGTGGGGGCTCGTTTTCTAGCACGTTTGTGTCGACTAGGCCGTCGAGGGGCGGGTTCCCATCGCCCTGGACCCGAGAGGATTGGGATGTCCATCACAAATTGGCAGTCCTCAAAGTCCACTTGCAGCAGGGAAAGAATATCCAGGAATTTAGGAAGATTATCTTTGTTGCGGAGCGTCACCTTTCCCCATTAAGTGGTTAAACTGAACTCATTTAGAGACTGAAGTTCATCCCTTTGATCTAAAAGAACAAAATTATACATAGTTTCTCTGATCTCTCAACGCTTAGTAATGTTGTGATCATATTTTCCTGGCTTTTTTTTTTTTTTTTTTTTTGGACCGCTGCCAGCTGTGAGCAGGGGGAGGCTCTGCACTGAATCATGGAAATGCCAGATTAAGTTAGTGGGGGGGGCGGGGGTTGAATCGAAATTCCGAAATTAATCGTGCAGCTTGATTGAGAATGAAATTCCACTTTAAAGGGATTCAAGTGTTAATTTTTAACACCTTTTCTGCATTAAAGCAGGATAGCCAGAACGAGCAATCTCATGCGTGTAGGGCAGCCCATTCAGTTTCTCATGCCAAAGAAAAACATTTTGGGGCCCTGAGCCAGGCACATTTCTACATACACTTTTTGTCACGTGCGCCGATTCTGCCCAAAACACCTAATCCCCCAAATATGAACGGGGCCGAAGTCTGTTGTTTCAGCACAACAAGCCGTCCTGCAGATGTCGCAGTTACAGGGTTAAGACCAACCATTTATTACTGAAAGGGGTACTTTAAAATCATTGTTTATGTGAAACCTTTTATCCAAAAAGGGGAAAAAAACTGTTTTCTGTAATTGCTTATAAAGTGTTATCTGAAGTTCAGCTTCAATTTGTTAGTGAATCTAAATCTGCTAGTGCATCTAACATTCTCCTCCCCCCCACAGACAAACAATGCTGCTATCTAAAGGTTGCCCCTGTGCTCCCTCACCCATAGTAGGGGCACTTTATTGGTGTGTTGCTGGCAGATCATCAGGTGTCAAAACACCCCATCAAATGTCCCCCCCCCCCCCCCCCTACACACTTACTTGGCTTCTTATTGTTTAAGTACTGTTCTATCTGCAGCACCGCTCTCTATATCCTAGGCTCACAGGAGACACAAACCGCAGTGGAAGCCATAGGCACCTGCTGTTGTCAGTCAAGTCCTGTGGGGAGGCATGGCAGAGTCAGGCAATGTGTCTGTGGAATGCTTGCAATTGGGTGCCTCTTTAGCAGCCGGCTTGCTGAGGGGGCACTTGGCAGAAGGAGCGGACAGTGCTGGTGGTGAACTCGGAGAGAGGTTAGTGGCCAATCTGTGCAATATTGTTGTACAAAGCAGTTGGGTATAACCTCTTTCTTTTTTTAATGAAACAAATAGACTTTAATATCACTTTAACGTGTATATCACTTTAACGTGTATATAAACTAAAACGTAAAAAAAATTATATTATTGCAGTTTACCAATTCTTAGTGTGGTGGTTACATTCATTCCAGTCCCCCACCCCACTAAGCTTTATTTTTACCTGGTAATCCTGCAAATAACACAGTTCCTGTCCCTGGATTTCTGTGTCATTCTTTCACTTACTTACCTGTGAAGGCAGCCAGACTTGTTACCCTGGGCTGCCCTCCTGATCTGGACCACAAACCTGTCCATTTCTCTATCCTAATGGGGGAAGGCCATTTGGTAGTTTACAGAAGATGGCTGGGGATCCTATTTAGTAGTAGTATTTTTGTAATCGTTCAGTTGCCCATTGCTTTTTAATAGAATGAATCATTAAAGCTTTATATCTTTTTTTTCTTTACAGCTTGTAGGAGGACAGTTTGATCTTGAGATGAATTTCATCATTCAGGAAGGAGACAGCATTATCTGCATGGTTGAGTTGTTGGACAAATGTGATGTCACCTGCCAAGCAGAAATCTGGAGCATCTTTACCGCCATTCTGAAGAAGAGCATTCGCAATCTATTAGTCTGCACAGAAGTTGGTTTGGTTGAACTGGTTTTAAACAGAATTGATAAAGTTGACAGCATGATAGCAGGTAATGTGCCTTTTTTTTTTTTTTAGAATTTTTATTTTAGTTTTTTTTAAAGCAAGGGGAAAAAAGCACAAAAGTGACAATTTATAAACTACAGCTGCATTCATCTTAACTTGTACAAAAGGAGAAAAAACAACTCTAGAGAAACATATATAATAATGCTTATTGGCATTCATAGATTCTCTAGCTATCAGAAAACAACTCATAGATACTCTCAAGTGAGTGATACCTTCTTGTGCAGGAACAGTATAACCTTCGCACTGCCGCCCAAGCTGTGGGTATGGTAGCAGGGCTTGTGGGTATGGTAGCAGGGCTTGAGGCCCCCCCCCCCCCCCCCCCCACCGTGACTTGCAATACATGTGCCATTTTTAAGTCACAGCGGAGGGGCTGATGCGCTTTGGTCAAGAACCGGAAAACCCCGCCAAACATAGATGCAAAGATGGAAAAAAAAAAGGGGGGGGGGTCTCTCCCCTTTAAAGGGGGAAGGAAAAATAGAATAGAGAAAAAGCTCCTCTAACACATGGTTTTCCTGTCACATCTGTGTCTAGGATAAGAAGCTTCAGATGTTCAGGCTTGTTGGTTGGCTTGGACAAGTTGCAATAATAAGTAATGTACCCAGCAGCTGATTTATAATTCTAAAACCACTCCCTACTGATGTTGTCCTATCTTGTTAGTGGTCTATTCGATTTATGTGTTATTCAATAATCCAAAAAACCTTTTTTTCTCTTACGTCCTCTGACAGACGCAGCTCTGGAATGTTTCTTCACTAATGGGTTATGTGTGCCCTCCTCAGGAGTATCTAGGCTTTCACTAGGAATGCTTTTTAGGGGCTGTCCTAAACGCATAACCCCAGACACACCTGCTCATAGAATCAGTTTCTTGCTGTCTAGCTTAGGAGTAGGACCTAGGTTCCTGCTGGGACTCCGGTCTCAGTTTTTTATTTTCTTTGAGAAATTGTTTGTTTTTATTTACTCACTATCGCTAGCTAATATCAGGGGGATCCTCCTGGTGAACTACAAGCGACAGCCAGGCTGAGTTTCAGGCTGAAGTTTTGCACTGGATAATCAGATGCTTACGGTCTCCGAGCCAGGCCAACGAGCGTGAGCAGGTTTTGGTCCACCCAGGCCTCGCCACGACAGAGCCCCGATAGATGGGGACGAGCCTGCGAACTGAAGTTTTCTCAGGGACGCATCAACCTGGAACGCCCTGAGTTGCAGCGTACCCCTCTTGGCTGGCGGCACCCCTACTCAGGGTGGGAGGCGGGCTGTATCGGAGCGGAGCCCCACGGTATGGTAAATGATACATGCCCCCTGTGTCCCTGGGACAGATGCCTGTGGGGGAGCTGTGGGCCCACTCCTGGTGATAAAAGAGCTGTGTTTTTTCCTCATAATATCCCTCTGGCCTGGTCCTTCCCTGCTCCCGCTGGGGGCGCTATAGCAGCAACTAACTCCTGGGGGAAGGGCTGTACTAATGTTATCTTGTTCTGGGGGGGGGGAGGTCCCCTGTAGTGGGTCCCCGTGTAGGTCTCATTCCCTGGGCTCTTGACCGTTGGTGCCGTTTTCGGCTGCCATTTTAAGTGTGGGCATTAAGCTGCATTCAAGTAAGGGCAGCAGCCATTTTCTTTGTTTCCCTGAGTGTTTGGTGCCATTTTCGGGAGCCATCTTAACTATGGGCAACCACGCTGTATGGGCGGCGCCATTTTCCCCTATTCATTTGTATTGGTGTTTTTTTACTTGCTACTGACAGAGCGGTTTTGGAGTTGGCTAGTATCAAGGGTTTATTTTTTAGTCCTAACATTCCTAGGACACACTTGGCTCCTATCAGGATACTGCTAGCATGAAAGGGTGACTCCGGCTAGAGCGCGGCTTAGCCGTGTAGAGCGCGGCTTAGTGGCGCAGACCGCAAATGAAACATTTTATAGGGCCAGTGTACCCAATTATGCTTAAATTGGAGTCCCAAAGTGAAATTTTCACATCTAAACTTATTTGTGCAGCTGGTCCATCCAGTTCACATTCTCTGGGGTCTCGGTCTGCAGCATTAGAAACTCTGGCGTCCAAAGTGGACCTTGTAATGAAGCAAGTTGCTACTCAAAGGCCAATGTCCTCTGATGCAGAGCCTGATTCAGAGCCATGGACAACGCACCCCCTGAGGGGTCCCTGTCCTCAGTCAAATAATGAGGAGGGTGAATCCTCCTCAGCTGCAGCGCGGGAACACGCTCTGGTGGAAGCACGGATTCGTTCAGTGAGGGAAACATTAAAACTGGGTGATAAACCCACTCAGTCAGGAAAGCAGGTTGTCTTCGGCTCCTGCAAAGCCCAGAAGTCGGGTCAGGTTTTTCCTTGTCCCCAGGATTTTCACGAAATTATGAATGAGCAATGGAGGCGCATTAAGCACATGCTGGTGGTGCCCAAGTATTTTTTGCGCCGCTATCCTTTTGCCGACTCGGTGTCCAATTGATGGACAGTGTTACCTATGGTGAGTCACATTGTTTACCGGTTGAATAAATCAACTGTGGTACCCGTGGAAGATTCCCCGGTGTTTAAAGACCCGGTGGAGAGGCGTAAGGAGGCACTTTCCCGCCATTTACACTTAGTGGCAGGTTCGCTGCTTAAACCTGTGTTCGCCTCCATCTTAGTTTCTCAGACGGTTATGGAATGGATCAAGGTGCTTAAGGGCAACCTGCAGGCTGAGTCGGTTCCTCCGACTTTGAACTCACGGATCAGATGGCCCAGGCCATGGTGTACCTAATATGATGTGCCCCTGGACAAGGCTCCTCTGGTTGCCAGAGTGTCTGCGGTGGAGCTCACATTGCGCCGCATGATATGGCTGAAGAGCTGGTCGGCGGACCAGGCCTTTAAAAATGCCGTGGCTGACCTTCCTTTTTGGGTGAATGTCGGTTTGGTGACTCCTTGGCTGAGTAAATCAAGGGCCTAACAGGGGGCAAGAGAATACTCTTCTCCCACAATCCTCAAAAAGTAAGGCACCTTGCAGTAAGCGGGGGTCTTCCTTCAAGGCTCACCGGGGGCTTCTTTGTGCCTAAGGGCGCGGGAAAAAGGCAAAACCGTTCAGAGCCTCCGGTGGACACAAGGCCTAAACAGAAGTCCAAGGCCGGGCAGTCCAGTACAACGGACAAGTGCTCCTCTGCATGAAGGGATGCTCTCGCCAGGTGGGGGGATGTGTGCATTACTTTCGAGGACCCTGGACTTCTCTGATTCCAGACAAATGGGTTCATGAATTGGTTTGTAAAGGGTACAAGATCAAATTCTGGTCTCGCCCAACAGACAGGTTCTTTTCATCATATCTCTGCCTGTCTCTGGATCGTTTGACCGATCTTAGGGAGGCAGTGCAGGATCTCCTTGCACAAGGCGTTATTGTCCCGGTTCCACAGCCGTACAGGTTTTGGGGTTTTTACTCAAACCGGTTTACGGTGCCCAGGAAGGAGGGCAAGGTGCATCCAATTCTGGACCTCAAATCGCTGAACCACTTTGTGGGGGTACAGACGTTTCAGATGAAATCCATCCAGTCCGTGGTGGCGTCTTTTCAACAAGGAGACTTTCTGACCTCCATCAATGCATATCTACACATCCCTATTTATGAGGGCCACCAACGGTATCTCCGTTTGGCGGTGGCGGAGGAGCACTATCATTTTGTGGCATTACCCTTTGGTCTAGCCTCCGCTCCCAGAGTCTTCACCAAGGTTTTGACCCCGGTGTTGGCTTTGCTCCGCAAGAATGGGATTGCAGGCCTCGGTTATCTGGAGGTCAGGATCCTGAAGGCCAACGATCTCTCCTCCCTGTGGACATATATAAGGGCCCTAGGGCTGATGGTGTCGGCCTTCGGGCGGTCCTGTTTTCCCAATTTCATACGAGACCTCTTCAAGCAGAAATTCTTGCCAAGTGGAACAGGGATCCGCAATCCTTGGATAGGATGTTTTGTCTAAGCAGTCTCACGAGGTCAGAGCTCTCGGGGTGGCTCCGGTCGCCTGCTCTGAACCAGGGCAGGTCCTTCCTTCCCGCTGTTGTGGATGGTGATCACAACGGATGCCAGCCTAATGGGCTGGGAGGAGTACTGGACACTCTTTGCATTCAAGGAACGTGGTCGAAGATGGAGTCGTCACTACCGATCAATGTCCTGGAGCTCAGGGTGATCAAGCTCTGCCTGCTCCATTGGGCACCTTGGTTACAGGCTCTCCCAGGTTGGGGTTCAGACCAACATTGCTACGGCCGTGGCTTACATCAATCACCAAGGGGGCACCAAGAGTGCTTGGGCGGCCAAGGAAGTGGCCGGGATTCTGACCTGGGCCGAGGCCCACGTTCCGGCTCTTTCTGCAGTTCACATCCCAGGGGTGGAGAACTGGCAGGTGGATTACCTGAGTCGTCAGACTTGTGATCAGGGGGAATGGTCCCTGCATCTGGAGGTCTTTTGCCTCCTGTGTGCCCAATGGGACTCCAGAGGGGGATCTGTTTGCATCTCGTCTAAACAGAAAAGTAGAGCGGTTTGTGGCCAGGGCTCGAGATCCTCTGGCCAATGCCACGTACGCACTGGTGGTGCCTTGGAGCTGTTATCGGCTGATCTATGCCTTTCCTCCGTTACAGCTGTTGTCTCGGTTCCTCCGCAGATTGGCGGTGGGGATGGTGCAAGTGATCCTAGTAGCGCCAGACTGGCCTCGCCGGTCTTGGTACGCAGGCGTGGTGAGGATTGCCGTTGAGCCTCCATGGCGGCTGCCTCTGAGAGAAGATCTGCTGTCTCAAGGACCGATCTTCCATCCTGCTTTATGGTCGCTGGCTTTTACGGCTTGGCGGTTGAAGGTCAGGTGTTGAGAGACAGAAGTCTCTCTGAGGCTGTCATTCCTACCTTTGTTGAGAGCTAGGAAGGCGACTTCCAGAAAGAATTCTCATTGTACCTGGAAGATGTATATTGCCTGGTGGGAGTCGAAGGGTTGCATCCTCGTTCCTTTACCATGGTGAGGGTCTTGTCTTTCCTACAGAAAGGTGTGGAGCAATGTTTGGCTTTGGGCACAATTAAAGGTCAGGTGTCGCCTTAGCCATTTATTTCCAACGTCCCTTAGCATATACGGTAACTCTTTAATTTGCACCTTTTATACAGGGGGTGCGTCATCTGGCTCTGCTGAGATGATCCCCTCTACCTCTGTGGGATCTGAATTTGGTTTTGTCAGTTCTACAATGGCCACCTTTTGAAAATATCAGAGACATTTCTCTGCCCTTATTTTCTCAAAGTTGCCTTTCTGGTGGCTATCACCTCTGCTCGCAGGGTGTCGGAATTGGCGGCTTTATCCTGTCGTTCATTGGGACAAGGTTGTTATGCGACCTAACCAATCTTTTCTACCTAAGGTGGTCCCGGCTTTCCACCTCAAGAAGATATCTGGTTGCCTTTGCCATGTGCGAAGCCCAAGCATCCCATAGAAATTGCCTTGCATTCACTGGATGATGTTTGGGCGATCAGGGTTTACCTGTCGGCCACGGAATCTTATTGCTCGTCTGATTCTTTGTCCTTCCAGAAGGATCTCGTAAAGGTTCGGCGGCGTCTGCTGCAACCATATCAAAATGGATCAGACAGACGATTGTTCAGGCCTATTCACTAAAAGGTCAGGTTCCTCCTTTCCCTGTGAGGGTGCATTCTACTAGAGCGCTGAGGGCCTCTTGGGCTTTTCACCATCGGGCATCGTGGCTCAAGTGTGTAAAGTGACGACTTTGTCGTCTGTACACACTTTTACAAAATTCTACAAGATTGATTCGGTGGCATCCTCGGATGCTTCCTTTGGCTACAAAGTTTTGCAGGCTGCTGTTTGCTGAAGAGAGTGAATGTTCTCTTTAAGGGGTGAATTTTGTTTTGGGGTAAGCTCCTGTTGGTGTTGGTTGAGCTTCTGTTGCCCTGTTGGCTACGTTATTTAGCCTTGTTAAAACGTTAACAGTCGTTGGTTGCATTCTTCCCACCCCTCATGCCTATAGTGCTATGGGACGTCCCATTAGTGAAGAAACATTCCAGAGCTGCGCCTGTCAGAGGATGTAAGAAAATTGAATTTTTGTAAGAACTTGCTGTCAAATGCTTTTCTCTGAGTCCTCTGACAGACGCAGCTCCCACCCCTCTGTTTTGGGGTTGGTTGTGTTTTCCTTCACTACTTTGCTACAGAACTGATTCTATGAGCAGGTGTGTCTTTTTTTATTAATTTTAGTCATTGATACACAGTGTTGTATGTGCACTTCACAGTGGATAATATATCACAATTGAATATTGTTTAAATGGTTTATTACAATTTATCTTCAGCATTAATTACTCATTCAAGGAGTGGGTACACGTTTGCACGTGCACTTTTTCTTGACCCTTCACTATTAAGGTTAGCGCAGTAAATATACCCGTCCCATATTTCCTGAGATCACTCCCTGTATAGTTAGTGATTTTTGAATACTTGCTGTTTCCCTACAGATATTGTAAATTATACACCTAGGCGCGAGTACATTCATTATTTAAATGATTGTAACGTTGTACAGTACACATGCAAGATGAGGCGCAATGATGTCACAAGCTACATCTCACACATGAGCAGTACAACAGTGCTGCGATCGCAGGAGATTTTATGCAATCTTTCAGATAAGGTACAAGATTGCCCGGAAGGCACTGCTAATGTTGGCTTTCAGGGGACATAAGCACAGCCGGAGCTATGTCATCAATGCTTTCTGGCAAACGAGGAACTGGGCACAAAAAAAAGCAACTTAATTGCATGCTGATGTGAAACTTGGTAAAAGTCTGCTGTAAAGATGAATAAAGTACAATTATTCTGTCTGCATAGCTTGTCTGATCAAAAGGATCCTACCCTGTCCAAGATGTTTATGTACACCAGATACAGTTGCAGCTTTTGGCAAGGTTTACAGCCTGTGGCCGAATCTTTCTTTTTCACTGGTCATGCTTGTGCAATAGGTCCTCATAGACATCTATGGGAGTGTCTCCTATGCATCCCTAGTATTTACTAAGACTGTCCCTTAGAGGTCTGTTAGGATCCAAAGCTAAGGTACTACCAGTGGCAAGGAAGATTTTTTTAATAGCAGGCAATATGTATAATGTATATGGAAGAAGACTTTGAAGTGCTCTGAGGTTTATATACATATTCTTCAGCTCAGTTAAAAATTAGAAAGATGGCAGTGAATTTCTAATCCCAAGCCTTATATAGTCGTTAATGATTTTTTTTGTTTAATGCACTTCTATGTTTCAAGCCTGTGTATTTTATTGCTTGTGTTACATTATGTTGACTGTACTGTATTTTCCTTCATTTCAGATCTGTTGGTGGACATGTTGGGGGTTTTGGCAAGCTATTGTCTTACTGTTCGTGAATTAAAATTGTTTTTTAGTAAGCTCCAAGGAGAAATGGGACAATGGGTAAGGATGCAGTTTATTTTTCCAATTTGTTTGAGCATCAAAAAATGAAACAAATTTTTACAGAGAGCAGTTTGTCATTTAAGCCCTAAGGGATGTACTAATTGAATGTCCCTACAACAGTCTTAAACCAGGCATACATTTACAATTTTCTTATTTAATTTCCTTTTAGTTTTTAAATATGTAGTGCAAGGGCCTGCCTGATTGCATACAGATTAAAAATGTGTTTAGGTTTGACCCCAATATATGGTTTGGATAAATCTAAATTGAAAATTGTACAACAAGGTTGGCTAGCCTGACGCAATCACAGTACATCAGTGTAGGTATAAGTAGATTTTCTATTAGTATGTTGTGATTTTCTTAAGAAAATAGAGCTTCTGATTGAAGAGTATTAAAGTGTTACTAAACCCACAATAGTAAAATAAATCAGTCTGTTTATTGAGTAAAGTATGCTTGTTATACGCATTCTGAAATCTAAGGGGCATTCCTGTCTTCTCTGATCCTCCCCTTCCTTTACTGTCCACAATCCATCTGCTGATGGTACAGATCGTTGGAGGCACTCTGCACATGCATAGTTTGTTGTGTATTGCTAGTCTTTTTTGGGGGGGAAGATGCATGTGATCAGCACTGGGCCAATAAGCACTGTCCAGAGGTTCAGGGTTCATGCAGCCTTATAGGACAGTCAGAGGAGAATGAAAGCTCCTCTTACAAGTGTTAACCAGTGCTTGGCTGGACACTGATTAGAAGTCATAAGACTGATATATACTACTGATGAAAAAAGGTTTTTAGCAGTTTGTATTTACTAAAATGATTGCATTTCCATGTTCCAAGTACTGTGGGAGACAAGATATAGAGAATGCAGGGTCCTGGGTTTACTAACACTTTATTGTTAAAACATGTGGAGCATTTTTAGTCTTATTTCTAATACAGTAAACTCCTATACGAATTTCTGGCTTCAGTTATGTATATGATGACATTGCTTTTTTTGAAGATGATTGTGTTTTGTGGTAGAGGATGGAAAACTATTGCATCTTTTTCTCACATGTGAATGCTAGATGGTAGATGTTGGTCAACTTGGGGGTTACGCCTTTACCAAAAACTGCCAGTGCAGGCAATAGGCGCCTGTTGATAAAAACAAACTGTGCAGCTTTGACTAAAGTTGAATAATGCACTTACTATGGGTGTAGGTTTTTTACCTGAAGCCAGGCAGAAAAACCTCCAGAGATGGCACCCCCCTGTCCAACCTTGTTGCCTGGATGTTTTTGTGACACTTCCAGCCCTTACTGACTTGCATCATCACGACGAAACCTGTTAAACCTCCACACATGCATGGTTCACCATCTCCTCATTTGCAGCAGCACTGAGCAGGCAGTAATGTTTTATAGCATCTTGGCAACATTCTAGCAAAAAACCATGACAAGGGTGGCATCTCTGGGAGTTTTTAGCCAGGTTTCAGGAGGTACATAAATGGCCTACACCTATAGCAAGGGCATTTTTTTGTTTTAGGATGTAGAATGGGTAGTTCCCATCCTACTTTGGAACACAGCACTGTGTATTGTATGTAGTTGAGGCTACATATAGTTTGCTCAGCTCTCACAGCCGCTGCATTACAGATAAGCCCCTGCTGCAGCTTCTCACCTTGGGAACTATTAGGGTTACTGTCTAATGGCTGGGAAAGAGGAGGCTGCCTGCATCAGACTGATGGCACAATCTCTTTCTAAGTCAGCATTTTCTAACCTTTTAACCCCAGCGGAACCCTTGAAAAAAAGTTCAGGTGTCGGGAAACCCCTGCTAAGATTAGTCCATCAGTTGTCATTTGAAAAATGCCCCTTAGGCTGGCCATACATGTTCAATTTTCTTGTACAAATTTCTGTTCGATTTACCACAAACCATATAATATGAGGTCAAAGCTAAACAACACTTTCATTTGTATCCAATTAGGCAGGCCTTTGTACTACATAGTGGAAGGTAAATTTAAAAAAATTTGAACAGAAAATTGAAAGTAAATTGTATAATGTATGGCCAGCCTTACATTGGAGGGAAGAATACCATCCTTACTGTTGGCTAAAAAGATCTTAAGATCTTTGATGTCATGCTACTGGTTCTGCCAAGTAAAAATGCACCTGGAACTGTGAAAGCACCATTAGATAAAACTTTAATTCACCACAGCTCGAGGGAACCCCTAGCAACCTCTGGAGGAATCCAAGGTTTACATGGACCCCCTAGTTGAGAGAGGGTGGTCTAGGTTATTATGTCAAATGACTGGAGCTCCAGTCAAGACAAGGTGAAGCTTATCTAGAAATTTGATGCTTTTTCTGTATGTTTTGTAAGGTCAGAAATAAATTCATGAAAATGTGTACAGTTACTGAAAGGTCCACTTTGTTTCTTAAATCCTCAAGCCATATACTTTGCTTACTCTGCTTTAAAGCAAAAAATATTGTGTCCTGGTGCAGGAAAATCCTCTAAATTGCTCTAGCATTTATACTGCTGTCTGCAAGTCTATGCTGTTTACTTTGCTAGTAGCTACACTTTAAAGGAAACATACAGTTGGTATTTTTCATAGGTTAGTTTTACACTGGAAGTGCAAGTGCAATTACTCCTTCAGAACTAAAACCTTCCTTTTGTTAATTCATTTTTTTTTTTTTCATCTGTCGTAGCCTCCACATGCAGTAAAGCTCTTGTCGGTGTTAAAGCACATGCCTCAGAAATATGGTCCTGATGCCTTTTTCAACTTCCCTGGAAAGAGTGCCGCGGTAAGTACTACAACATTGTGCTTTATTTCTTGCTTTTATTATTACATGCGTTTCTTAAAGGAACAAACTTGTTATATACTGCTCTATGCAGCACTTTAATTTAGGCTTTGTTAACACCATGCATTGCAGGAATGCACGCAAAATTGCTCCCTTGCCCACCGTACACAAAAACGAGCTGTTCCTTTTGCAGATGCGTGCTTGTGCCAATAATTCCGAATAACCCCACACATCTATCTTGCAAGCGTGCATTCATACTTGCCAGTAGTAAATCAACTTTAAAACAGGTCTTCACTGACCCTTGTACCTGCAGGCACTGTGGGGCAGTTCTCAAAGTTCACAGCAGAGCGCTGAAGCAATTCAAATCCTTTTCTCTGCAGCTTAACTCCCTACATTCCATCTTCCCATAGCACTTTCTCTGCGTATACACATTTTACATGTTTAAAGGCACTTTTGAGAGAAAGTAGCTGAACTACTGACAGAATAACTTGAACAACTTTTGAGCTTCTACTATCATCTTTTGAGGGTAAATTCCTCTACCGAAATTGCAGCTATGGTGGTTAGCGAGGGCTTGTTTTTGAAGGTCATCTGTTGCTTTTTTTTTTTTTTTAAATCAGTTAATTTTTATTGAGGGGGAAAAAAGTTTTTCTATACAAACCGCGAAAATCCAAACCTTTAAAACAGAAAAAACAATACATAACATCATATAACTTGAAGCATAAGCACCATTGTATAGCAAATATGTTAAGAGTCAATGCACGCTATCAGCTAGGAAATAACCAAAAAAGATGTAATACACAAGGCAAAATCGCCTATGTGCACCATGCTTTAAACAATGCCGGCTGCAAGAACACCTAATGGGATGCAATGACGTAGGTCATATTGTGGGAGTGGCCCAGAAGGACAATCCCTATATCAGCCATAGTTCCCCACCACAATCGTATACCTAATACCATCAACCTAATGCAATAGAATAGTGGTCCTAGGGTAAGTAAGGGGCACTATGGTCAACCAGTTAAACTACTACAGCAGGTAGAGGGGTGGTTCTCGACAAAGCCAAAGAGTGATGGATAGATCGGCTTCCATAAATAATAGCGAAATTAACAAAAACTGACTGCCTATCAGTGCTTCCACAGCAGTGTTAATTTTGGGAGCAAATTTCAATTTAGTTTTAGTCTTAGTTTTAGGACTAAAATGGCATTTTAGTTTTAGTCCCATTTTAGTCTTCTGCTAGTGTTTTAGTTAAAACTAATTTTAGTCATCTAAATGGGCATGGTCAGGTCAGAAAGGAGGCCTGTAATGCTGCTGCCTGCAGTGAGTGCACACAGTGCTGCTCAGAGTGCTGGATGGGGGGTCTCAGGTTTAACGGTGGTCTCTTGGTCTGACTCTGAACTGAGTTCTTGAACAGGATGGGCCAGGCGGGCCTTAGCGGCCTATATGCACCCACACAGTCCTGGATGGATGGCGGAATCGGATGCCAGTGGTGATTGGTGAGTGGTCTGAGGGGACTCAGGGAGGCAGTAATAGCTGGCCTGGCTGTTCACTCACAGTGGGTGCTCTGCTCTGGATGTGGTGGTGGCTGGGTGCCAGTGCCGTGTGAGGAGTCAGGCCTGGCACGTCTGGCTGTAGTGCTGCAGTGCTCTGGTGAGGTCAGGTGACTGGTCTCGAGTCAACTCTCTTGAAGTAGTCCACTCCTCACGTCGGACGTCACGGGTCACGCCACGCCAGACGCCACACAGGCGGAGCTCCGTGAAAGCCGGAAGTTGGGTAAACGTCCCTGCCTCACATTCTTGTTTAGTTTTTGCTCGTTGACGAAAACGGATTTGATTTTCGTCATAGTTGATGCTAGATGCTATACTTTGTCTCGTTTTCGTCAGTTGAAAAATGCCGGTGACGAAAGCGGTGACGAAAACTTTTTCGTTGAAGAAATTAACACTGCTGTAAACTCCATTGGCTCTAATGTCATTGCACATATTACCTGAATATATTACTAACATTAAATATTAGGGAAAAATATAAGAAAAGCCTTTTTCTTAATTGTTTAGTTTTCAGCAGCTTAGTAGATGCTCCTTACTTATGCGTATGCGGTGGTGCAATACTTGTTTAAACTTTAATGTGCTATTATTACATGCTCTGGATGGAATTGTGTTGCCGATATAGAAATGGCCAGCAGAGGAGTGTTTAATTTTGATGTCAATTTTTTATTTAGTTTTAGTTCTAGTCTTATGACTAAATCGCCATTTTTAGTTTTAGTCGTATTTTAGTCATCTGAATTGTTTTAGTCATATTTTAGTCAACTAAAATTGTGTTAATTTAGTCGATGAAAACGCTTTAGTCGACGAAATTAACACTGTTCCACAGTGCATAATTAGCAGGAAAAAAGGTAGCACTGTCACTTCAAAGTTGGTGCCTGATCCCCCCCCCCCCCCCAGTTAATGTACAATAACCACTCATGCTGTCGTGATCAAGAGGATGTGACTACTCTACCCAAGATCCTATTGGAGACCAAGTGAACAGGGGCCAAGCCAGGTACATTAAGCCATTCTGCCCAAATGCGCTCAAATTTGTGGGTTCCCCCTATGTTTGTAAGGAAGGTTTTCTCTCGACAGTATTGCACATCTGTTGCTTTTATAGGATGTTTAAACATTTCAGTATCCAAAGCTAGGTTACAGATTTGCTTTAAAACTAAGAGAATGATTGAAAGTGTATTTTGTGTTCTTGCAGTTTAATTGTAAAATAGAATTTAATCTAAATCTGCATTTTTATGTTTAGGCCATTGCTTTGCCTCCAATTGCTAAATGGCCATACCAGAATGGCTTCACTTTTCACACATGGCTAAGAATGGATCCAGTAAACAATATAAACGTTGACACAGCAAAGCCCTATTTGTATTGGTAAGTCTTACAAGGGCACACTTTTGAAGGAATATGCGCACGGTTTTAAAAAAGCAACTTTGCCATTGTCTTTATAATCTCTTTAAATCTGCTACTTCTGGGACTTTTAAGGTGCTAGTTCACATGTATAATGACCAGATTCTAATCTATTCATTTTATTCAAATTATTTAAAAGTTATTTAGTTTAAAATACATATACAAGAAGAGTCTCATTAAGTCTGTTTTAGTGCTAAACAAATCAAGAATACAACAAAATCAAGTATCAAAAATGTTTTTCTTCCCCTTCACATGTATCTTGGTAAAACACACCCTTAAACTGTACAAAAATATGTTGGTAGGACTGAGCTATGGACTAAGGATTGGAGACCTCGATCTCACTAAACTCCTCCCCCCGGGAGGTGAGCAATTAGTTTGCATCAGTAGTGATGACCAAATTGAGGGGGTCTCGATATTAAAATGTCTTCTGTTAATTACAATCCGTTATATTTGGTTGTCTTAACACTCCAATCACAGTCTCAACAGGCTCCAGAGTAATATATATTGTAGATTCCAAAAAGTAAATATTCCTGTATAAGAAACTTGTCTGTATAGGATACTGAGACCTTGAATCAAACATCCCCCACTGTGGTGAGGCCCCTACCGAAGAGATCTCCCCTGAGCCCAATGCCTGGGGAAGGTTGCCTCTCCCCTTATTCCTCTTGTTAACGAGAATAAGGGGAGAGGTAACCTTCCCCAGTTTCAAAAGGAGAAAGGAGGTTGGGACTTTAAATGAGGTATGTACAAAACAGTTGGTAATTAATAAGTGTGGGGACACATTAATAGATCATATGTGTGTGTGTGTGTGTGTGTATGTATGTGTATGTATGTATATATATATATATATATATATATATATATATATATATATATATATATATATATATATGTATGTGTGTGTGGAATCCTACGACAATGCATCCAAAAACTAATGCTGTTGAGAGCAATTTTATTGGACAGCCTCATCAACAGAATGTAAAAAAAAATCCTATTTACAATAATTCATGTGATAAAAACATTTGGTAAATGATTCAATAGAGTCATAACACACTATGACAAGTGGATATTGGATTAAGAGCCGATAGTGTGAATAGATTAAAATAAGACCATACAACAGAGTTCATGACTGACGAGATTCATGTATAAAATATCAAACCTATAAACGCATAGTTGTAATACATTAATTGCGTCTTACAAGGCTTGACGCTCAGGAGAAGGTGAAATGTGCATAAACATCAGCTCTCACAGGTCAACATGTAGTGCTATTGACAGAGGACCGTTTGGGAATGTCTTCATCGGGAACTGTGGGGGACTGCTGCCAGCGAACGTCAAGGCACATATGAGAGAACCTCACAATAAGCGCAAATCTCTATTGTGTGGTCAATGGTAGCATAATCCACAATTTCAAAGGGGGGTCTAATTAGGAATGGTGTATCCATATCCCAAGGTATTGTGCAAAATGTTGCAAAGTGTTTTTCATAGGATCAATCATGCTTGGCAAATTGTTTGGAGATAAGTTGAGATCATTTATGCTTGGCGATCTACTGTGTGGAAAATTCTTAGTGGATCTCTTCTGCTCTGGATATGTCTTATGACTAAAGACCTGGCTTTGCATATATTGCCTATAAAGAGCTTCAGCAAAATATTACATCAGGACAAATCAAAGCACCGATAATTATTTGCCAACTGAGGAACCGCCTGGACTTCCCAATTCCAGCAAGCTTTACATTATGTGTTTGGATTGGTTGTAATATTTGTCATTCCACTGCTGCCATGTTTCATATTTATTTATTTATTTTTTTCTTAGAAGTTTGAGATTATTTGCAGCATATTTACATTAACACCCCCTTTGTAGTTTCAGAACAAACAAAGGACTTGGTTATTCTGCCCATTTTGTTGGTGGCTGCCTTGTCATCACATCCATTAAGTCCAAGGGAAAAGGTTTCCAGCATTGTGTGAAGTATGACTTCAAGCCACAGAAGGTGTGTAAAGGAGTTTCTTGATGGTCTGTTTTTGCCCTTTCCAACTTCTCTAGCCTTTTATTAGGTCTTCAATTTAATTGTTCAGTCTCCTTTTAATTACAAACAATGAATGTTTTGTATATCATTCAGATATCCTCTTTTGCAGCTGGCGATTTCCTGCACCATAAGCACAATCATAGTGGCAGTTTAGCTGCTTGATTGTTCTTTCAGGTCCCCTACCGCCACCCTCCGGTGCTTCTACCTGCTCGCCCGTGCAATCCGCAAGTCAGAAAAGGAATCCGCCGGCGGCAGAAGTTCACCATGGAGAATACTGAGGACCAAATGGTCCCCGGCAATCTCTCAGAGGCCCGGGCGCGAGATTGACTGGTTACAACTGGAAAGGCCGAGATTGTGGTGTTTATTTTTTTTTAGCTTAGTCTTTCCAGCCTAGAGTAGAGATGTGGGGTCTCTACAATAAAAAAATTAGTTTTTTTAAAGTGTGGCGCACCCACATATGTAAACAGCGTTCAAACCACACATGAGATATCGCCGCGAATGTTAGCGCGAAAGCAGCAATTCTAGCCCAACACCTCCTCTAACTCTAAATTGGTAACCTGTAAAAAATTTTAAAGCGTCGCCTATGGGGATTAAGTACCGAAGTTTGGCACCATTCCATGAGTGTGCGCAATTTTAAAGCGCGACATGTTGGGTCTCTTTTTACTCGGCGTAACAGCATCTTTCACATTATGCAAAAAAATTGGGCTAACTTAAGTGTTTTGACTTTTTTTTTTTTTTTTTTAATTCATGAAACCGCATTTAAAAAAAAAAAAAAAAAAGTGTTTGAAAAATTTCTACGCAAATACTGTGTGACAAAGTTGCAACGACCGCCATTTCTTTCCCTAGGGTGTTTGCTAAAAAAAAAAAAAAAAATATATATATATATATATATATATATATATATATATATATATATATATATATATATATTATATAATGTTTGGGAGTTCTGAGTAATTTTTCTAGCATAAAAATGATTTTTACATGTAGGAGAGGAGTGCCAGAATAGGTTAAGGAGTTTGTCTGGCTTTAGAGTAGCCACAGACAGATGCAGCCCTCAGTAGAGCTTGCCATACATAAATCATACTGGCTGAATGTTGAGCTTCTCATGAACCAGCTTGTTTTGAAAACTTTAGTTCAGTCAGTGCTGTAGCCAATAGGCTGCAGCACTGATCAGTGTATTCTGAAAGTGGAGAAGTCCAGCGGACTCTTCCTGCTGTCAGAATACAATAACACAGTGGGGAATATTCCCACATCCACATTGAACATGTGGATAAGAAAATCTGTTAAGTTTTTTTTTTTTTACGCTGGCCGACCAAAAAGAAACGCTGAATAATATATGGCCAGCTTAAAAGATAAAATAAACAAATGCACATCTTTTTGCATGTAAAAAAATGCACATTTATTATTAATGTGCCTGTAAAGCATTGTGCTGGCGATTAGCAGATCATGGGTGCAATGCAGGGATCTTGCAGACTGTCATTATAAGCGGTCTGCTCACACCTGGTATGAGCAGGCAGTTAAGCAATGACACGAAGCATCGATGAACTAGCTAGAACACTCAGGAAGTGCCCTGGTAGTTCATTGAGAACTACAAGCCCACAACTGCTAAGGCTTGTCGGTACTTGTAGTTCCCCATTCACAGAGCTGAGAACACAAATTGTGACAACAGGCTCAGGAAGATGGTCTGTTGGAGTGCAGGGGCAGCTGTAACATACTATTATACCGTGAATACAGGTGTAACATGTAATATGTTCTAAAAAGTGAACCTATCCTTTTAAGAGTGATGGGTAAGGAATTTATTCATCAACCTACTCCTTTTATAGATCATGAAGGTCCCAAATTGGCTATCGGAGCCTATGAACATTTTTTCACTTGTTTAAATTGGTGTATAGAAAATGAGCCTTGATCTCTGCCGTTAATAGCTTGTGAGTGGGGCTTCAGCATGCATCCCCTTGCCTGCGCTAAAGTGACTTCTTATATGTAACAAGAAATAAATGTGCATACATGGAAGGAATGCCAGACCAAAAGATAAGAGTCCATTTGCATTCATTGGTGTTGTGGTGTCAAAGGAACTCCTTCATCAGGGCTACAACAAAACAAAATCATGTAATGTAATTGTCAATGATAAAATCAGGAGCCTACCAATCCTAAAACATCATGGATAATAAACGTGTACTGAATATTCTGAATTTTATCAGTCAGTTTTACTACATTATATTATGTCTTGTTGTGGGGGTACCCACTGGAGGGTAGCCTTGCCTGTTGTGAGAAGCCTAACCTGAGCGAGCGGGCTCTTCAAATGTTTTTTCCCTCGCACTACTTTTTATAAACTTACCGGTATATCATTATATGTTAATAACAAAAATTAGTTGCACTGTATGTGATCAGAACATTAAATTAGTAATCAAATGTCCATAGAGTCAATTGAAGGGCTGGATGAAAAGATGTAACTGTAGGTATCCGTGTGGATTTAAGGCTTACCAGAAATCAATAAAAAGTATGCCAGATGATATCCTAAACATCCAATGGAAACCCGGGAACAACTGTCCAAATGGATACGCAGAATCCCGGAAGGCCACCGCAATGGAGTTTAGATGAGGAAAAAAATGAAACACGCCATAGCGTAAAACCAAAACAACTAGTGAAAACAAACTAGTGCACTCACAATGTGAGACTATCCCCAACCATAAATTTAAAGTGATAGGGTGTTGAATGAATACTCCTTACCAGAGTAAAATATAAATCAATGAATTCTGTGACAAACCACACAAAATTCCAGGTGATAGAGTGAAATATAAATGAAACTCCCACCATCAAAAGGAATTGATAAAATACTCCGTACCGAATATAAATAGTAAAAAGCTGAACTGTGGACATGCAGGAAAAAGGGCACCTCCACCGATATAAATGCTCCTTACCAGATAATAATAAGAGGACTAGTGATAAATAATCCAAAAGAATTCCTGATGGATGATAAATCTGTGGAGACTCAGGGGTAAGCAGGATGCAGGCAAAGATTTAACCATATAGAATAAAGAAAAGCGCCATAGCATAAAATCCCACAGATTTATCCAATATAAAAGGAAACACACTTACAAATGTAGATTAAAAATTGCGGGGGGGAGATGTAAGCAGCCGCCAGTCGGACGGCTCCGCTCGCCCGTACTTCCTAGACGCTTGTGAGGGCGAGCGGAGCCGTCCGGCCGGCGGCTGCTTACATCTCTCCCCCGCAATTCTATATGGTTGAATCTTTGCCTGCATCCTGCTTACCCCTGAGTCTCCATTTGCTGGCACCCGAGGTCCGGTCGTCTGCATTGATCCAATCCATCACATTATCAGACCACTTGCATGAATTCATTGTCATCTGGTAAGGAGATTTAATATAGGTGGTGGTGTCACGGGTTTATCATCTATCAGGAATTCTTTTGGATTATTTATCACTAGTCCTCTTATCATTATTATCTGGTAAGGAGCATTTATATCGGTGGAGGTGCCATTTTTCCTGCATGTTCACAGTTCAGCTTTTTACCATTTTTATATTCGGTAAGGAGTATTTTATCAATTCCTTTTGATGGTGGAAGTTTCATTTATTTTTCACTCTTATCACCTGGAATTTTGTGCGGATTGTCACAGAATTCATAGATTTATATTTTACTCTGGTAAGGAGTATTTATTCAGCACCCTATCACTTTAAATTTATGGTTGGTGATAGTCTCACATTGTGAGTGCACTAGTTTGTTTTCACTAGTTGTTTTGGTTTTACGCTATGGCGTTTCATTTTTTTCCTCATCTAAACTCCATTGCGGTGGCCTTCCGAGATTCTGCGTATCCATTTGGACAATTGTTCCCAGGTTTCCATTGGATGTTTATGATATCATCTGGCAAACTTTTTATTGATTTCTGGTAAGCCTTCAATCCACACGGATACCTACAGTTACATCTTTTCATCCAGCCCTGCAATGGACTCTATGGACATTTTGATTACTAATTTAATGTTCTGATCAAATACAGTGCAACTAATTTTTGTTATGGTCTTTTGGGGTGTTGGTCACACTTGAAGTCGCGGCCCTACATATATTTTTTGGTTGCACTAGCGCAGTTGTTTGTTTTTGTTTTATATCATTATATGTAATGGCACATACGTTGGGAATCTATAGTGTAATTTATTATGAATTGGCTTTATCTGACTTTTTTTTTTTTTTTTTCAGTGGTACATGGTATCAATTGTCCACATCTATAATCGATGGAAGAACAGTGAATTGCGCTGTTATGTCAATGGAGAATTAGCTTCATATGGCGAGATAACCTGGTTTGTCAACACAAGTGATGTGAGTATATTGTCTTTGTAATTATAACATATGGGTTATATAGGCCCCCTATAGGTGAAGGACACTGGCAACTAATCAGAATTGATGACCCCCCTCCCACACAGGAAGTACCTCTGTTTTGTAGCAAACAATAAAAGATCCCATAGAAGAACCTCTGTGTCCCGTGATGTACTCAGAGCCATAATTATATCATATGGGACGTCCCAAAGCAATGCATCTGAGGGGAGGGGGACACCAAAAAATACCGCCATCTGACCCTTAACAGAACGATTACACCGCCACCTGCAGTACACTGTGGCAAAAAGCAGACTCCTCCTGGGTCCCAATATCCACTCTATAGAAACGAGTGCATGTATCCACCGATGACCAGGTCGCAGCCTTGCAAATCTGAGCCATTAAGGCTTGATGGCGATGTACCCAAGAGGTACCTACTCCTCTGTTAGAATGTGCCTTTACAGGAAAAGGTGGAACCTTTCCTACTAAGCCATACGCCTGGGTAATAACCAGGGCCGGACTGGCCTACTGGAATACCAGGAAATTTCCCAGTAGGCCGCTGGCCTTGGGGCCGCTTCGAGATGTGGCCAGCCCACTTCACTCGATTCTTTGTTATGCTGCCAGCTGCGGTGAGCGGATCTCCTGACTTTACCCTGACAGCATGACGGCAGCATCCGATCCCTCCCTTCCTACTCTCTCCCACACAGACACCATCCAGCATCGCAGCAGGCATCACTGGACACTGACTGAGTAAGCTGCCCTGTTGTAGACAGCCAGGTAAGGGGGGGGGGGTAGACCTTGTGTATTGCATTTAGGGGGGAAATATCAGCATTGTATTAGTGCCCTTACATACAATGCTGATTCCCCCCCCCCCCCCCCAACACAATGCTTGTCCACCCCGGGCCCCCTCCCCCCCCCCCCCCCCCCCAAACCGCACTGTATTAGGGGGTGAGGGTGATCAGCATTGTATTAGGGGAAGGGGACTGGGGGCACCATTGTATTAGGGGGAGGGGGGGATCAGCATTGTATTAGGGCCCCGAATACAATGCTAACCCCCCCGCCCCCTCCCCCCTAATACAATGCTGATCCCCCCCCCCCAAATTTAGGGGGAGGGAGGAAACAGCATTGTATTAGGGGGTGAGGGGGATCAGCATTGTATTAAGGGGAGGTGGGATCAGCATTGTATTAGAGGGAGGGGGGTAAGCATTGTATTATTGGGAGGGTGCTGGGGGAACAGCATTGTATTAGGGGGATGATTGTGAGTAGAGCCTTATAGGAAGAATCAGAAACGTCATCTTAAAACAGATCAAATCATCATTGCATTTTTCTTCCACAGTTTGCGAAAAGCTTCTTATGCTCATTTAATTTATCTTCAGTCGTTTTATTTATAGTAGTGAAATGCCTTGTCTTGTATGGTTCAGATCCTGGACAATATTCTTCATCTGCGCGTCTTTTT
The DNA here is from genome assembly GCF_965119305.1 of Pelophylax lessonae. Classification (NCBI taxonomy): domain Eukaryota; kingdom Metazoa; phylum Chordata; class Amphibia; order Anura; family Ranidae; genus Pelophylax; species Pelophylax lessonae. Next base: position 668,717,400 of record NC_138768.1, on the reverse strand, counting down.
TATTTTTTTGTGACCAGTTTGATCATTTTTAAATCTGCATATATGGACAAATTTGCACTTTTAGGAGT